>NC_080179.1:57681433-58281433 GCF_950295315.1 Erinaceus europaeus | reverse complement strand
TCCAGAGAAGCACATGTAGCTTCTAGATCTAGTTGTAAAAGTGCTCTGTAATACTGCTTTCCTTTTTTCAGTTTTTCTTTCTTTTTTTTTTTTTAGTTTTATTTTAATGAGAGACAGAGAAAAATACAAAGAATCAGATAGGGAGGCTGGAGCACTGCTCAGCTCTGGCTTATGGTGGCTCAGGGAATCAGATCTAGGACTTTTGAGTCTCAGGCATGGAAGTCTCTTGTGAATTTTCTTGGGTAAATGAGGCAATGCTACTGCTAATTTGTTTTCTGTCCATGCATGGTTTCATTTACAGAAAACAGTAGTAGTAAAATTAAGCAAATGTTTTCATTTCCACATTATGATCGACTATTGATTATATTTACAGATAATTGAGAAACCAAAGCTTTAAATATTTAAGATTATATACCCCAACCCAAAAATATTTGTGTATACCTATGTTCATAGCACAGTTTGTAATAACCAAAACCAGGAACCAACCTAAGTGTCCAACATTAGAGGAGTGGCTGAGTTAGTTGTGGTATATATACACAATGGAATACTACTCAGTTATTTCAAATGGTGAATTCACCTTTTTTATCCCAACTTGGATGAAGCTTGAAGATACGTTAAGTGAGATCAGCCAGAAAGAGAAGGATGAATACAGGATGGTCTCACTCAAAGCAAAAGTTGAAAAATAAGATCATATTGAAAATTGATTGAAACAAAGATTGAAAAACAAAGCAGAACTTGGACTGGAGCTGGTATTCCACATTACGATCATCATCTCTGGCATTATACTATTCCACTGCAGAATACTGTGCCCCAGTATGGTTCCGTAGCCCCCATGTCCACTTGGTCGATTCCAAATTATATTCCTCTATGAGGATAATTTCTGGAACCATCCGTTCCACTCCAGTTCCATGGCTGCCAGTTCTTAGCAACATCGCCCCGCCAGATATTCGTCGGGATGCGGCATCATCTAAGTTCATTTCCCACGTCTACGCTCGACCGGACCTGCCAATCTACACGGATATCTTCGCCTACCCTGTCCAACGCTTGACATCTCGTCACCCAATCTGGTCCCCTACGCCTACACTGAACTTCTCTGTTCCAGTCTCTTGGAAACAGAGTTGGCAGTCAGCTGAGGTAAAGAACAAACACCTCATCACAGACCCCCGCAAGCGTCAACCCAGCTCTGACCTAGCACGTTATGATTGGGCCCTCCTCAATCGTTATCGAACAGGCCATGGCCGGTGCGCCACTATGTTCCATCACTGGGGAGCCAGAGACGACCTGAACTGTCCCTGCGGCTCCAGACAGACTATGAACCACATAGTCAACGACTGCCACCTCTCCAGATTCAAAGGAGGTCTCGAAACTTTACATCAGGCTCAACCTGATGCTGTTGACTGGCTACAGAAGAAGGGCAAACACTAAAAGAAGAAGAACTGCACCAAAGTAAAAGACTTGCATGGGGCAGGGAGAGTTCAGGTCCTGGAAAGTGATGGCAGAGGAGGACCTAGAAGGGGTTGTATTGTTGTGTGGAAATGTTATACATGTAAACACTATTGTATTTTACTGTCAACTGTAAGCCATTAACTCCCCAATAGAGAAATTAAAAAAAAAAAATTGGTTGTTTCCTAGAGAAGCTCTCCTTTTAGGGCCAGAGTCATTTCACTAGGAAAGTTTACAATACATCTGGAAATTCAGCCTCAAAGTGGTTGATTCAGGCAGAATGCAGAAGAATCAGGTAAATGATTAAACAGCTCAAACAAAGCAAAGTATGGTAACTGAATCTAGAGATTGGAGATCTAAAGTTAGCATATGAATGACTGCCCAACATCAGCAATTCACTGATTCTTCTCTCTCATGCCAGGGTTTAAGATTTTAATGTTCAGGGACTTGTTGCTACCTGGGAGCTGTTGTTTATTAAACTCCGTTCATGTTTGAGAAATTTGCAGGTAGTTTATTGAACACAGTGACATTCGGGTACTGAGACAGCAAGCCTGTAGTCATCAAATGTCTAGCTGGAATATGCTGCTATAGTAAATTATTTAGAAATTGAAAAGATAGAATCCATCAAAATAGAATAAGATAGTCAAACTTACCTAAAAAATGAAACAAAGTGACCAATATATATGTGTCTCATCATTGATCCAGTAATGGTAAATGGTTTCCTCTAAAAAGAAAAAGGGAGAAAAGCAATAATCATGACTCTTTCAAAGGAACAAGCATTCAAGTTCATATTTATGTTTCATGGTGGTCTCTCCATTTTTAGATAATCTGCAGGAATTGCTTCATATTTTCTACATTCTAAAATCAATTAATAGCTAATTAAGAACTTTCAAGTTTTCTTCTATAAATATTGTGTTTTCTCTTCTTGCTACATTACAGTCCCACCAGAGTTTCTCTGAGAGCAGAGAGCTACATATAACTAGTTTATATTCCCTTACAGAAACTAATAGATGTTTAATAATTTTAACTACCTTATTTAAAAATGAGTAATTAGTTAACTAATGAAATTAATATGAATAAATCATGTTAAAATGTTTCTCTCCTTAAGAATATAAAATTAGGGGACAAGGTGTTAGTGCACCTAATTAAGCACACATGCACAAGTAACTGGGTTTGAGACCCCACCTACCTGTAGAGGAGTGTTTCATGAGTGGTGAAGCAGGTCTGCTGGTGCCTAACCCTCTCTATCTCCTTCTTTACCTCCCCTCTTCTCTTAACTTCTCTCTAGCCTATCAGTAGAAAGACAGAAAGAAAGAAAGAAAGAAAGAAAGAAAGAAAGAAAGAAAGAAAGAAAGGAAGGAAGGGGAAAGAGAGAGAAAGAAAGAAAGAAAGGAAGGAAGAGGAAAGAGAGAGAAAGAAAGAAAGAAAGAAAGAAAGAAAGAAAGAAAGAAAGTAAAAGGGAAGGAAGGAAGGGAGGAAGGAAGGAAGGTAAGGAAGATAATAGATGGCTACCAGGGTCAGTGAATTCAAAGCCCCAGCAATAACCCCTATGGCAATAAAATAATTAAGAAAATAATACAAAATTAAATTTTACAATTAGCTTCATAATATATCTCTGACCCAAAAAAAACTTGCAGTTGAAGGAGATCTTCAAGTAATGATTTGTGGGAGGAGGAAAATTCTTTCAAATACTGTCTTTGAACTGGCATGTTTGTAGGTGTGTTTTTAAAATATTCATGCTCTATATTCAAGACATTCATCACCTAATAGAGACTTACTTTAAACTACAGCTTCCCAAAATTTTACAAAAATCAATAAATATCTAACTTAAAGTATAAAAACGCATTCTCTAAAATGAATTTGTAAATGTACATTCTTAATTGACTGACTTTCAATATGACATTGTCCCTTTTTATTCAAAAGTTCAGTGTTCTTTCTTGTCTCAAAGAATTATACTTTTTTATATTCCATTTTCCAAATAAATTTTTCCAATTCCTGATTTATATGGGGCACATATCACCCACTGACATATGCCTTATATAATTATTATGTGAGTCACAGCAGTGCTAGTATGTTAACTAGCTCCTTACCTTCAGTAAAGACAAGCAACCCACTCTTAGTCGATACCCCACAGTGGTTACCTCCTTGCTGCTTTTCTGATTGGTAACCATTTCATAATGTATAGGAACTTACAATTTGTCTATATGTGTGTTTTCATAGATGCCATCTCCCAAGTTTGTCCATTTTTTCCCACTTTGTTTCAGTTGGATAATGCATAGAAACTGTTTCCCTGACGTATCTATCAAAGATACGTTTGAAATTTGAGTCAAGGGCACATAATCATTCTTGACAGCCAATGATAGAGTCAAAATTAAACTGATTATAAAGCATATTATTAAAAAATGACCAATCTATGACCATATCATCCTGAACACAACCGATCTTGTCAGAAATGACCACGGAAAATATATGCAAGTATGTTGGCCTTTGAAGGATTATTGATAGAGACCACGGAGAATGAGAGGAAAAAAAATAGTTTGAGCCTTCAGCTCCCCACCTGCAGGGGGGTCACTTCATGGGCGATTAAGCAGGTCTGCAGGTGTCTATCTTTCTTTCTCCCTCTCTGTTTTCCCCTCTTCTCTCAATTTCTCTCTGTCCTATCCAACAACAACAATTATAATAACCACAATAACAATACAACAAGGGCCCTGAAAGGGAAAAAAATGGCCTCCAGGAGCAGTGGATTCATGGTGCAGGCATCAAGCCCTAGCAATAACCCTGGAAGCAAAAAAGAAAAAAAAAAAGAGAGAAAAAAATAAAAAGGAACATTTAACAGATAGATGGAAACTGAATAGATGTTTACACAAAAATTTCCATAAGTCAGTAAAGTGGAACTAAACTAATATCATCAATACATGCATAACTGGTATCATAAAGATAAAACATTTATTTAAAATATTTCTTCTGGCTTCCCTTCTCTTTAGCTGCTACTAAGTTACTACTAGTCATCTAGATTTATCAGAAGTAGATTAGAAATAAACTATTCAACATTGTCTCCATTTTTTTTTCTAAAGTTGGACTCAAATACCAGTTTATGTCAAAATGTTCATGCAACATAACCAAATTCCTATATTAAATAATTTTATTATTGAATTAAGCAAAATCAACCTATAATTGTAGTTCTTTCTTTCAGAAAATTTATGTAGGGGCCTCATGGTAGTGAGCATAAATGCTAAAAGCTGAAAGAACAAGGTTCAAGCCCCAGTCTCCACCTGCAGGCTTCACAGGTGGTGATATAAATAGATATTTATAGTTTTTCCTATGATTTTTTGAGATAAAATCTCAAGACTTCAAATTATTCTTCATCTTCTCTGCAATGCAGTGTCACAGTCTGCTTAGTTTCCAGGGGGAATACTGTATAGCTGTTTTGCTGGGAATTGGCTGGAGGGGGAATAAAACAAACAACTATTAGGTGCCCAGTTTTGAGGCTCTTGGGGGAAAGTCTCACTCCCAGCTTCAATCCCAGCTATGCTGAAAAGGAAAAACCAAAGCTGAGCAAAGAAAACAAACTGAAAACTGCTGGTGGTCTGGGTCGTCTTATGGTTTTTGCCAATGTTTCCTTCCTCTCCATTTATTCCAATTTTTTGCTTTCAGCACTTGTAGAACCTTCTTTGTGTCAGTGGTTCTGCTAAAGTAGCTAGGATGTGTCCAGAAGAAATTCTTCCAAAGTAAGGTGGGTATCTCTGTTAGTATGGTAATGATAGCAATCTACTGAAACTTTTTAAAATTTTTTTATATTTATTATTTACTTTCCCTTCTGTTACCTTTGTTGTTTTATTGTTGTTGTAGATATTATTGTGGTTGTTATGATGTCGTTGTTGTTGGATAGGACAGAGAGAAATGGAGAGAGGAGGGGAAGACAGAGAGGGGGAGAGAAAGATAGACACCTGCAGACCTGTTTCACTGCCTGTGAAGTGACTCCCCAGCAGGTAGGAAGCCAGGGCTAGAACTAGGATCCTTATGCTGGTCCTTGTGCTTCGTGCCAAGTGTGCTTAACCCACTGAGCTACCCCGCCCAACTCCCTACTGAAACTTGCTGTATCTACCATCATTTGTCTGGATTACCAGTCATAAACAGCATATATTATGTTATCTTGAACTCTGTTAGTCACTAGAAATGTAACAACTGAAGAGAATTTAGAATCCATCTAATCCAAGGGCACAGAGGTCTCCGGTTCTGTCCCTAGTACTTTCAGTAGAGCAGAGCAATGCTCTGGTCCATAACAACATAAGAATTCACCTAATACAATTCCTCCAACAATACTTAAGGTATGACTATAATCGCCACTTTTCAACTCAACAAATGACTGTTAAGTATCATTGCTTAGATGTTGGGCAATTTTATATTTAAAAACTGTACAGACAAATAGCAAAAATAGCATTGATTTAGGAGTGGAGATGCAAAGAACATTTTACAAGCCTTCATAGCTATTTAAATCTCAGTTTTTCTACATATAAAATATGTTCATTGTTCTGCCAGCAGTTAGGAATATTCTAAAACTCCTTTGTAATCTAAGATATGCTATCATTTCAGCACTAGTGTGCTCAAAAATTCTAAAACTCAAATATTCTAAAACTCAAATATTCTAAAACTCCTTTGTAATCTAAGATATGCTATCATTTCAGCACTAGTGTGCTCAAAAATAATTTACTAATAAAGAAATTAATAACTTGAACATTGGGTCCAATCAGGGAATTATTCTGATTTTGTATGTTATATAGCACATATCACTGTATTATATATAATGGAATTTAAATTTCTAATTTATTTTTTCAGGATCTGAGTCAAAAAAGGGCTCATGAAACTTATGAACATAAAAAAATTCTTGCTAAAAGTTCAAATTGTTGTTAATACATACCTTCATATTGTCTCATAGACAATGTCAAATAAGAATAATTAACACTAGACAGTAACCTCCATGATTTCCTCCTGACTCCTCCTCTTCTATGTATTGCCCTAGGAAGCCTGACTGATCCTGCTTTGTTACCTCCCTCAGACTTAGCCCTCAAAAACCAGGAGAATATTATATACTATTTGCTGAGAGCAAAAGCTCCTGGTGTGAGACAAATTAACACAGCACCAGGAGCCATTTAACAAATTGCCTCTTCCACTGCCTATCCTGAAACATCAGTATCCCCTAAAGCTCAATGTTCACATCAATTAGATGAAGAACTCAGTCCCAGAGGTCGTTTTCTTCATGCCGACTGAGGCTGTGAACTTCCCTTGTAAAGCCAGAAAATGAGCGGACCCAAGATGAGCAGATGAATTTTCAAGATAATTTCTTTAGGGGAGAAAAATCTTATGCCTCGGAAACTCCCTAGCTGTTTCAGTTTGAATGTTCCCTGCTGTTCATGACTTTTTACCTTATAAAAATGTATGCATAATATACAATAACTATATATTATTTTTATAAAATACATATTTTTTACATTCTCTACTGAGATTATTACTTGATCCCTTAATTTATTTCCAACATAAAAAATAACAAAATGTATAATAATTTTATCTCAAATATTCATCTATTACTGCTCCTATTTTTTCTACATCTAATGACCTCTCATTTCTTTTTCCAACCCTGAGAGTATCTGATCTACCTAGCTATTAACTGAGGAAAAGAATTCTTACAATGGAAATGAAGGAGCAAGTTCTAAAGGACAGAACTAAAATGAGCAAACTAGTAGAGGGTAGGAGGGAGGAAAAAGGAAAGACATTCTGAGGATCTAAATACACCCCAGGGAAGCAGACATAAATCGCAAACACTTTTACTGAAGTCTAGGGGTGTTGATGGCAGCGCATTGTTTTGTACCAGGAAACTCATGACTTGGCATTTCCTATAAATATAACACTTCAGCACCTCAAGGAGAATTTCGTATTTATTATTGTCTATCCTTTCAGAATATTTAGAATGAGATTTTAAAATAATTAAAATCTTTTTCTCTCATTTCTTCTTTTCAGTTAGGAAGAGAGAGAAAGATGAGTAAAGACAGGCAATAAGAAAGACATTGGTCAACAAGCCCCTGGCCCGTAGCTTCCTCTAGGGTAGGAGAGAGTATACACTGCAATTACCTGCATTTTTGCTTTCTGAACAACCAGAGACCAATGAGGGGCATAATAAAAAGACTTGAGACAAGCAAGTCCTAGCAAACATCTAAACTCTAAGATTTTTGGTGTTCTAGAGTGACTGCTCCTCTGCTCTCCTTTTTTTTTCCTCTTGGCTCTTTGGCTCTCAAGCAACTTTTGTTCCTGGTATAAATAAAAGCATGAGTCTCATAGAGCAAGTGTGAATTAAATAGACACAAACACTAAAACATCACAAATCTCTCAAGAGAAAGGCTTTTCAAGGCAGGCATGTACTCCTAAGAGAACAACTTGTCTGACCGGATGATGGAAGGAGGAGACATGTAATTCCTATTATGATTTCTGTGGCTGAAACTGAGATGGGACAAGAAAAGAGAGGTAAAAATTAGGATGAGAACTTGGAAAGTATTGCTCCTCTTCTAGAATTCTCACAATCTAGTCTTCTTCAGTCAACTTCAGGGAACGTATAAACCTTGATAATTTGTTTCATTTTTAATGCCTTGTTTGTGACGAAGGAGACACTGAGCTCAGTGTTAAGCCTGATACTCATATCAAGTTTTATTTTACAGTATCAAGGAGACAGATTGGCTCCTTAAAGGAGTCGATTATTTCTTGGCCTTCCTATGCTCAGCACCCTTCTCTGTCATTCTTTGTCAAGGTCATACTCTTAGACTGAAAAACTAAACACAGGCACAGGGAGAAAATGAAAACACCGCATCTGAAAATACTTCATAAGAGTGGCTCTGTACCCATTTCTGATCCTGAATCTGAGTCAATAATTACTCCTATACAATAGGATGTGGGGTTGAATATAAGAAGTCTACTCAACACTAAGGGGGCATTTTAATTACTTTTGTGATTTATTACTTACTAGGATAATTCCTGAGAGTCAGCAGAGTTGCTTACCAACACTATGAGAAATTGCTGGCTGAGTTACAGGTGAATCTCATTAATCATTTCTGGGGAGGGTTGTCAGTGTGAGTTTTCACCCCAAGGAGCTTCTACCGTAAGCAGCAAATCCTAATCTACAAATATCCCTCATACTACTACCCTTCAGATCAGACACCAATGTACCTTTGTCCCTTCTACTAGGAGTTACATTTTGAAAACCAGAATATTGTCACATGAAAATAATATGAACAAAAACATACAGTGAAGTGAACCAGATAATATATATAGTAAATTTGACTATTTTTTATTAATTCACTTAGCAATTTAATTTAATAATTACTTTTTTAAAAACATACTATTTTAGGTGTTTGAGTCACAGTAGTAAATAAAACCCAAGGGTTCATTCTCACAGAGGTTACAGAAAATATATTATGTGGTAATAGCTACATAGAAAATAAGCATGAAGGGGGTTGGATGGTAGTGCAGAGGGCTAAGCACACATGGTGCAAAGCTCAATGACTGGTGTAAGGATCCCTGTAGGAGCCCCCGGCTCCCCACCTGTGTTTCTGGGGGAGGGGGGGTCACTTCACAGGTGGTGAAGTAGGCTTGCAGGTTTCTTTCCTTTTTTTATTATTTATAAAAAAGAAGCATTGACAAAACCATAGGATAAGAGGGGTACAACTCCACACAATTCCCACCACCAGATCTGCATATCCCATTCCCTTCCCTGATAGCTTTCCTATTCTTTAACCCTCTGGGCTAGGAGTATGGACCCAAGGTCATTGTGGGATACAGAAGGTGGAAGGTCTGGCTTCTGTAATTGCTTCCCTGCTGAACATGGGCATTGACAGGTCAATCCATATTCCCAGCCTGCCTCTCTCTTTCCCTAGTAGGGTGGGGTTCTGGAAGCAGAACTCCAGGAGGTCTCTGTCTTTCCCCCTCTTTGGATGTCTCTCTGTCCTATCTAACAATGACAACAATAACAACAAAAATAATAACAATAACAATAATAAACAATAAGGGCAATAAAAGGAAAAAAAATAGCCTCCAGGAGCAGTGGATTCATAGTGCAGGCACCAAGTCCCAGCAATAACACTGGCAAAGAAAAAGAAAGAGAGAGAGAGAGAGAGAGAGAGAGAGAAAGGAAGGAAGGAAAGAAAGAAGGAAAGAAGGAGAGAAGAGAAAACAAGCATGAAAGATAATACAGAGCATGACTGTTTTTTTCTTTTCCTTTGCTAAAGGGATATTTTTGCAGAACTCTTTGGGAACTCGGGAAGAGTCAATGCCTGAATATGGAGAACTCGCTAACAGCACTAAATACTAAGAGCCTGACATGAACGTATTTAAGGGTAAAGAAGAATGATGTAGCTAAAATAACATTACCAAGGTAGCAGATAATAAGAGAATCAGAAAGTTACAAGGAATCTTAAACATAGAGAAAAAAGATCACAGTGAATCAAGGGGTTGAGAAAGAAATGACATGATCCCATAAATACCATATTAGCATAACTCTAGATAGTGTGAATGGAATAGATACTAGAGGTCTCAGATGGATTTAGAAAAACTATATAACCAGCCACTGCTAATAAATGTGCACAAAATTAAAGTGATAAAAAGTGACTACTGGGGAATCACATATATATATAATATAAAGGTGTATTTAGTAATAGGTAAGAGTCAAATGAGAAAGGGTAATAGCAAGATTTTTAACTTGATTAAGTGATATAATGAAGATTCACCTAATATAACAACCAACCAGAGACCAAGATGAGAGGTCACATTTTCAATGAAACATTTTTGAACATATTAAATTCAAAGTTCTTTGTAGAGGTCTGGACAGGGCTGAGTTTGTCCTAAAAATGACAACTTAATGTGTATATGTCAACATACCTATTTCAGGTAAGATCAGAGCAATGCAATGAAACCAAACATCTAGGAGGACTTATTCATTCATTTGTTCTAAAAATCAATAAATAAATAATTCAAATTCTCTCACAAATGTGTTATTCTATTTTGGTCTTATTTTCTTGTTTTTAAAAAATAGTTTCTGCATATTTTATTTATTTATTTTGATAGAGTCAGAAGTTGAGGGAGAATGTGGGGGGAGGGATAGAGAGGAAACAGAAGGAGAGATTCTGACAGTACTGCTAACCACATGTGGACCTTCTCTCCTTCACGTGGGGACCAGGGGCTTGAACCCAGGTCCTTGAGCACTGTAGTGTGTGCACTCAGCCAGGTGAGCCACCATCCAACCCATCTTATGTGCTCATTTTTCACAGTAATGGAAGAGGTCCTAAACTTATAATTCACTGAAGTGGAACGGATGTTGTGGAAAAGTCACTCTATTTGGAAATATGTAGAAATACTATTCCAACAAATGTGATTGTTTTTGTTTTAAGAAAAAATATTTTATTTATTTACTATTGGGTAGAGACAGAGAAAATGGACAGGGGAGGGAGGGAGGGAGGGAGGGAGAAAGGGAGAGAGAGGAGAGAGAGGGAGAGGGAGAGGCTGATAGCACTATTTTACCATTTATGAAGCTTTCCCCCCTTCAGGTGGGGACTGGGGGTTGAACCAGGGTCCTTGTGTATTGTAGCATGTGTGCTCAACCAGGTGCGCCACCACACAGCCCCTGATTGTTTTCTTATCTACTCTAATTGTATTTATTTGCCTAAATTTTCCTGAGATTTAGTTGTAGAGATAAAAGGACAAGAAACTTTACATTTTGCTGCTTGGGGAATACCATAACTGGTAGAGCACTGGACTAGCATACTTGGGGTTCTTGGTTTGGTCTAAGCACTGCTTGTACTGGAATTGTGCTCTGGCTTTTTTGTCTTTTACTCTATCTTGTTCTATACTTTCTCCCTCGTGTGTAATAACCTGAAGAAATCTTAAAAGAAGGAAGAGTTATGGCTCTCACTATAACCTTTTAAATACTAACACAGGTGGAAAGAAAGGGAATAATTTAAATAATAACTCTGCTTCTGGATCTTTAACTCTAGTTTGTTAATTTATTTATGTTTATGTAAACAGAAAGTGAGAGAGGGAGAAAGAGGTGGAGACAGAGAGAGAGAGAGAGAGAGAAAGAGAGAGACTAGAGCACCAAATTTTCCTTCAGTGTGGTTGGGGCTTGATTTGAACCTGGTTCACAGACAAGGCAAAGCCGTATATTAATCAAATGAGCTATTTTGCCAGCCTTTAACTCTAACTAATTTTTGTTTTTTATATGATCTTACTCATAGAAGCCAATAAAACTAATGCTTATAAAACTGAAAAGGGGGGCTGGGTGGTGGTGCACCTGGTTGAGCACACGCATTACAATGCACAAGGACCCCAGTTCAAGCCCCCAGTTCCCACCTGCAGGGTTCTGGAAAGCTTTGCAAGTGGTGAAGCAGTGCTGTAGGTGTCTCTCTCCCTCTCTATCACCTCCTTCCCTCTTGATTTCTGGCTGTCTCTATCCAATAAATGAAGATAATTAAAAAAAAATTTTTTTAAATACTGAAAAGGAAAATAATCAACGTGTTATTACTCCAAGAGCCTGCAACAAAAACTGAGGAACATTAGCTAAATGAAAGTTGGAAATATTAATTTACTTAACAAATCTGTAAGTTTAGCCCAACTGTCAACATATAATTATTATTAAGTTCAAGTTGAGTTTTATTTCTTGGGTTAACTTTCCATGATGAACAAAATATATCACAGAGTTTCTGTACTCTGACAACTAGAGGAAGATGCAAATCCATTGATTATAAGCACATGTTATTCTAAATTCCAAAGAATTCTCTTATACTTATATCACCTTGTGAGACTCACAAAAGTAAGTATCCAGCAGCTTCTAAAATTGCAGTTTCCACAATAAAATTAAAAAAAAAAAAAAGCAGTTTTAACAACGTTGCAATAATCATTGTCTACCAGAGAATGTGTTAGCTGCTTTAGCTACTAAATTTTACTTAGTACAAAGAGAGGGGAGTCAGATCATTCCCAAAGAAAATGTTGCTACAATTCAGCTCTTTTAGCAGAGATAAGGAAATAAGAGCAGACCCTTGCCTATTGTGAACATATCTGAAGGGAAATAGCTTGGCAGGAATGAAACTTAGTCACAGGCTGTGGCTGGTACAATATATATCCTTGTTGATTTCAATGATGCCTTGAGACCAAGTTCCATGTCCCAATTTTACTACAAATAACTAAATTGAAAGGTGATTTTAGCATTAGTCACTGCAAGATTCCAAAGTAACCTTTACCAATATATCCTTTGCCAGCTAAATTACTGATTGTGGTAATATATTGCCTTATAGTCAATGGTGAAAAAAACAGAAACTGTAAATTGGTATAAGAAACAGACATCTGCTCTATTTTCTATTCAATTTATATGTAACCATAGGGACGTTATACCTATGTTCTTCTAAAATGATTACTTCTGGATATAGATAATTCTGACCAGAAGGGTAACTGCATGACCTCATCTACCTAAGCATATTATTCCTTACCTTTATATAAAGATTGTTCTGAGAGTTAGTCCTGTGTCTCTAAGTGTTTATTTAAGAATTTATTTGTATTTCTTGGTGACTTATTATATGGCTGCTTAGAAAGAAAACATTTCATGCCTTGAAGTTATCTGATATAATGCTATTGGTTTAGAACTATTAATGACCATCATTGCTATTATATGGCAAGACTAATGAGATCTACACAACAGGATAAAAAAAAAAAAAGCATAGTTAAAAAAAAAATTTGGTGGCAGTGACTTTCAATATCATTATTTCACCCTTAAGTCCAGAAAAGAACATGTCAGCATTTGGATTTTCTAGAAATTTTGGCAAAAGAAATAATTTTCATGTTGTTTATCTAAAGTAAAGTGAGTTCAAGTTGAATTTCCGTAATTCCCAACCAAAGGAATCCTTAATATTGCAGTAGCACTATTTTCCACTTAGGAAATATGTCCCCAGTGTCTGCTCCCTTGGTTTTAGAAGAATTTAATGTCCATACATGTGCATGCTTTGTTTGGGACTGTGAGAAATGACTCATTCCCTTCGAAGTTTACTAAGTTAGCTCTATCTAATCTGATGTCGAGTTGCCATCCTCTATGTAATGGGATATCGTTGAATAACAACAACTAATACTTTGCATTTCATCGCTCCTGAATGACCAAGAAATCAGATACATTTTGGAAGACAACACTGAAAGATCACTTCTGATTCCCATTCTAATATCTAGCATCATATCTTTAAAACATATGTTTTGCTTTTAAAATGATTTTAAGCTCGGGGCCAGGTGGTGGCACCCTGGTTAAGTGCACATGTTACAGTGTGCAAGGAACCAGGTTCGAGTCCCTGATCTCCACCTGCAGGGAGAAAACTCTGAGAGTGGCAAAGCAGTGCTGCAGGTCTCCATCACTCTCCTTCTCTATAACCTCCTCCCCTCTCAATTTCTGGCTGTTTCTATCCAATAAATAAATAAAGATGAAAAAATCTAAAAAGATGTTAAGTTCTAGGTAGTGACACACCTGGTTGAGTGTGTAATTACCATATGAAAGGATCTGGGTTCAAGTACCTGGTCCCCACTTGCAAGGGAGAAGTTTCATGTGTGGAAGCAGTGCTACAGTTGTATCTTTTTCTCTTTTTCCTCTCTATCTCCCTTTCCCTTCTCAGTTTCTCTCTGTCTTATCAAATATAAATAATAAAATGTAAAAATTCAAATGTAAATAGAGTATTTCAGATACTGACAATTTCCTGATCATATAAACGTAATTCAAGCATGTACCCTTTCAAGTGCTCCTTTAAATCAACATATACACTTTAAGTAGAATGTGAGGATTTACTGAAACTAGTACAATTAAATTGTTAATATTTATTATGTTACATGTAGAGATAAAAATTTATGTTCTTTCATTTTTAGGAATTAATTGAAATTCAATTTATGCTGCATTTATTTATTTATTTATTTATTTATTTATTTCTGAGTAATTGAAAAACAGAGCACTGCTTGTCCATTTTTTGTTCAAGTGATCAAGTCCAAGGTCTTAACTATGTAAGGATGAACTCTACCACTAAGCCCTCTTTCCAGTCAACTAGAGATTATTTTTTTTATAACGTTCAACTAAATAAGATTGTCAATTTTATGGTGAAGGGAGAAACTGAAATTTTGGTGGCAACATGCTACAGTCTATGTAAATAATGATTTATAATCTGTATTCCTGAAACATATACAATGTTATAAATGAGTGCTACTTCAATAAAAAGTTAATGCATTGGCCTATTCAGCATACATTTCATGATTTGGACATAACACACTAATTGTAGCAATCATCTTCCCAACATTAATCTTTGATTGGATACCATATAATCATCATGCTCCATTACTAGTCATAAACCATTTGATTGAACAAAATTTAAATTTTTTTCTCTTTATTTGGGATATCAAAGCAAGTGGCAATTAAAATGTACTCTTGTTGCAGATTGACACTCATGCATAAATTATTTTGCACCCACTATCAAAAGTTGATAATGATTCCTCAACTCACAAAACTGTCTCTTTATTACATTTCCCATGACCATTAGCCTCTTACAATCATGTAATAGTCTTCATTAGAGTTTTACTGTGCTCATGTTCTGTACCTTTAGCTCTTCATTAGTTTATATAGTATTTTAAGATAGAGACAACATGGGTTAAGAAAGCCTGGAACAGTGGCTTTGTAGATGTTTGATCATCTTCTTTTAAACAGAATTTTACAACACAAAGGTGCTATAGTTCACTTCTATAGAATAAGAAACTTCAGAGGAGAAAGAATACCGAATGCCTTCACTTACAGGTGGAATTTAAGAAACAAGGATAGAAAGGTAAAGCACCAAGTTAAACTTGGGGACTGGGTATAGTGTATTGCACCAAAGCAAAAGAATCTCAGGAAGGAGGAGAAGGAAAGGATGACAAACGAGTTGGGTGCATGGTAACAGAAAAGGACCCGAGTTGGGGATGAAGATGCTTTGCAGAGAGACAAGAAATTGTATCCTTGTGTTAAAAACTATACTGTAAACCATTAACTCCTCCCCAATAAAAACATATCTAAAAAGAAAAAAAAAGTTTTACCTTCTTTGCTTCTAGTAATAGTTGCAGTGAGTTATACATGCTGTAAATGTATATGGGCACAACTCACTACAACTTTAAATTAGTTTAAATGTAAAACTAAGCACTAAAATCTTAGAATTTTGTAAAGCAATGTTAAATGATTACAAACAAAAATGGAAAAGTATTTTGGTAAAACTGCCTCTGTAGACAATAATATTTCATTTATCTGTGTAGTTAACCAAATCAGGCTTCCCTTATAGAATAGTGTTTTGCTTTCTACATGGGCCATTATTCCCATGGTTTGACCAAAGTTCACCTTATTAATTTTTCCTTGGTCAGAGAACAAATCTATTGTTAAAATTACATTCCATTGACTCTTCAAGGTCTTTTGGGAGTTGCAGTCCCCTTGCAGAAGGTTTTGGTAAAATGTGCTTTGTCTCTAGCTATTTTCAGAAATTCTCCCTTTGTTTCAGAGACAGTTCTGTTTAAGTTTGTTCTTTTGTACATGTGTAATAGAAGGTATAATCCAATCAAGGAACAGCTTTCTTTCCCTAGGTTATCAGCTACAGCCAGAGTGAAGAGCTATTGTGTGGCATGAACCTGACTTACACAATTTGCATGCAGTCTAATTCCAATTCTGTTCTATTATACTGTGTACCTTACCTTCTTCTCAAAGAGAAGAACAGTTAACCAGCAGCAGAGTCTGAATCAATGCAGAATCAAAAGCATAAGCTTAAGCCAAGGTTATAATCAGAGCTCAGTGGCTTTGGAAGAAATCAGAGAAAAGCAATAATATACATTTTTGCTTTTGTTACTGCATTCTATTTATTCTGTCGTCTTCACACTGTAACCCTATTCATAGAAAAAGAATTGCTACCTATCAGCATGATGGTTTCCCAGTTGTGGCAAACAGAAAACAAGCAAATACAATAAAAGAAATGGTCACAGATGAATATGCTTCTGCAGCAGAAGAAAAGTCTTTGGCAAAGGAAACAAGAGCTATCAGAAAAAGGATATATGCTTCATAGAGAAATGAAGTCACAAGTCCTGTGTTTTAATCCCAGTATCATTAGATACTGAGATTTTTCTATATTAATAATCAACAGGAAGAACATATTAAGTGTGTAAAAAGCAATTTCCAGAAAAAGGAGTATTTATTTCAAGAGAAGATATTTTAACCCCAGCTGTAGTCATTGAGGAGTCATTTAATAGGAGGAAAAAGAGACATTGTCCAGTTAATACTCAGAATAGGAAAGACAACAATCAACCCCCCCCCCCGCAACTGCATCAATCACTTGCAGGTGTTCATAGAAGGCTTTTGACACATCATCATAATATTCAAGGAAAACGAAACAACCAGCATAGCCTGTGTTTCCTAAAATCTGACATAGCAAAAACGAGTGGAACTAGTTAACTAGGACATTAGACACAGTTCAAGAATCTGATTTAGAGGCATACTACTTTTGAGCTCAAAAGCCTAAATTTTGAATGTGTCCACACAGTGGTAACAATGATATTTTGCATTTGATATATATCCATTCTAAAACATAGGAGTACAAGAGAAGGTGATCAGTCTGATGTAAAGATGTAGGACAAGGTAAAATAATGATTTCTTGGAAATTCACATTGAATGTCTTCTACCATGCTAAATACTAGGAAGTCAATGTATTTGCAGCTGGTCTCAAGACAGTGTTTCATAGTGCAGTGGATTTCTATATATAAACCCTGAACTATAAATTCTGGTCAATATTAATGAAACATGGAAGTTAAAAAGCACAAGGTAAGAACTTGAATGAATGCAAATGGTTGTTTCTGTTTCTTTTGTCCTCACTGGGGCTTCACCACAGATGAAATGAGAGAGCCAGAGAAGAAAAAACACTGCAGCGCTGAAATTTCCCCCAGTGAAATTTCTCCCAAGTGATGTACCAGAGTCAAAAGTCTGGGTCACCTACATGGCAAAGCTAGTACTCTCCTAGGTGAGCTCTCTCACTGCCCCACAAAGAGTTTTATTAATACCTTAGTGTGCAGCCTTGGTCTTCAACATCAGACTTAAGGTACAATTTGCGGGGGGGAGGGGGGGGAGTAAAGATGGAGAAGTTGAAGGAGGAAAACAGGAGATAGTAGAAGAGAAATAATTAAGCTACATATTCTATAAATACACACAATTCTCTGATGCTAAATAACAATCATATGGTCATTCTTAATAAAATAATTAAAAATTAATTCTCTCAATGTCAAGATAAGACACAGTATAATATACTTATTTATCACAGTGCTGCTTAACTGCAGCCTCTGGTAGAACTTGGGATTAAACTTTGGACCTTTGGTGCCTCAGATATGAACACTGTGATATCTTATCTCAGGATAGCTACAATAAATTTCTTCTAAATTCATATAAGCATTGCTGAACCAAGGTATGGCATCGTAATTCATACACAAAATATAAAGGATTAGAATTTGACTTTGGGGCAGGGGTAAATAACATAATGGCTATGCAAACAGACTCTCATAGCTGAGGCTTCATAGTTTCAAGTTCAATGTCCCACACTACCATAAGCCAGAGCTGATCAGTGCTCTGGTAAAAAAAAAAAAAAAAAAAAAAGAATTTGACTTTGTTTTAGAAGAATATTTGACAAATGCTGTTGGTATACACTTGCCTTCTCATGAGAAGCATCACTTAGTTCTCTCAGTCTCTAGCCAATAATAAACAAACAACTACAGGGGCCAGGCGGTAGTGCAGCCGGTTAAGCACACATGGCACAAAGCACATAGGGTCGGAGTAAGGATACTGGTTCAAGCCCCCAGCTCCCCATCAGTAGGAGGCTCACTTTGAAGCAGATCTGCAGGTGTCTATCTTTCTCTCCTCCTCTCTGTCTTCCTCTCCTCTCTGGATTTCTCTCTGTCCTATCCAACAACAACAGCTATAACAACAATAACAACTACAACAAGAACAACAAAATGGGAAAAAGGGTCTCCAGGAGCAGTGGATTTGTAGTGCAGGCACTGAGACCCAGCAATACCCTGCAGACAAAATAAATAAATAAATAAACAATTACATAAATAAATAAAATTGAATGACAAATACTGAATGAGCTCACTCACAAATGGGTTCTAAGAAACAAAGAAAGGGAAAATGTAAAGAAAAACATTCAACTTATAGTTCATACCTACAGACAGATCCACAAATTCAAAAGGGGAATGTGATAAGGGCTAATAGAGGGTGATGGTCCCATGCAAGATAGGAATCTGCTGGTGCCTGAGGATGGCTGGCACTTGTTTTGTGGATATATGAAACTCTCCTGCTGAGGCAACTATAGTCTTAACAAACCTATATGTCCTAAATACAAATAAAATTTAAAAGACATCAATGTGAATTCTCACCAAATTTTAATTTCATAGATTGTAACTGATCTGATGAATGGGCTTATTTTATTGTGGCATCACTGTCTCTGTCACATTCTTTTAAACATATGCTGTTCTTGCAACCCCAGAAGTTTTATGATTTAATCACTCAATGACCTGGAAGAATTTGCTACCTGGGTGATTTGTCTGTATGTATTAAAGTATTATTTTACTTGGAGGAAGGATCTAATTTATATGTAGTAGTAAACTTTCAAAACCAGAAGGCAAAATATTATACTTCACATTTTAGAAACAGAGAAACTGTTAACACCCCCCCCCAAGTCATTCTATTTAAATAGAAAGCATACACTAAAATCAAAAAGTACAACTGATTTTCATGAGGGTAGCTTGCACCTAATTCCTGTCATAAGGACATGGCTAGTGGGCTTGGATGGCCTTAGATAACCTCAGATCACCTTCCTTGTGCCATGATGACATTTTTATATTTTATTTATTTAATGGGAAAGGTATAGAGACAGAGATAGAGAGACCAGAGCACTGCTGAGCTCCGAATGATGGTGGTGCAGGAGATCTCAAGATGTTTTTCAAAGTAAATTCATTCAGAATCAAGTTTAACTTAGAATTGAGTCATGAAATTGGCTGCTACATAAAGCGGGTGACAGAGTACTTCCAGAAATCCCTCACATGCCCCATGACACGACTGAGTGAGTAATACAGGTGGAAAAGAAGGATGGCATGAGACTTCCAAAGTCAGAAGCAAAACTGACAGTAATGAGTGAGAGATAATTTGCAGAAATTAATAAGTCAAAGTGACTTGATCATATTTATGAATTTTCAAACCATTAGCTGTATTTACTAACAGAAGTGTCTCTGATTTCTCCTCGTGACAGCACAGTAAGTTTTGTTTGACACTTTCTTTTGACCCTGGAACATAGGTGCGTCTGCTTGGGGCCTCTCATCTGCTTTCTATATCAGGGGACTCTGTCTGCAGGCATATCTCCCTATACAGTTAAGTCGGGATAAGAAAGTCCCTGGCATGTCCCCAGTCTTTATCTCTCTGCCAGGACTGCACTGCCAGCTAGGCAGCTCCCCTGTATGCAGCCAATCCTTGGAAGTACAGTGACAGGTAACTATAAGAGTTAAATAGGTTTGGCATTGTCATTTTCAGAAACTGCTTGCTAAGCACACAAACTTCTCTTCCTGTACCCCACCCCCTGCTTCCAATATCCAAGACAAATTAAAAAGTTTTTATTTATTTATAATTTTATGTTCCACAATAATTTCATGATCTTCTTCCCCCTCCCCCCCATGGTGAATTTTCATTTATTCTGAGTAATTTTCCCTTCCTTTCCCCTCCTTCTCTGCCCCCTTAGCTCCCCCTCCCTCCCTCATCTCCCTCTCTTCTTTTTAATTTCTTTATTGGGGAATTAATGTTTTACATTTGAGAGTAAATACACTAGTTTGTAAATGCATAACGTTTCTCAGTTTTCCACATAACAATACAACCCCCACTAGGTCCTCTGTCATCCTTTTTAGACATGTACTTTCCCTCCCACCCACCCCCAGAGTCTTTTCCTTTGGTGCAATACACCATTTCCAGTTCAGGTTCTACTTGTGTTTTCTTTTCTGATCTTGTTTTTCAACTTCTGCCTGACAGTGAGATCATCCCAAATTCATCCTTCTGTTTCTGACTTATTTCACTTAACATGAATTTTTCAAGGTCCATCCAAGATCAGCTGAAAATGGTGAAGTCACTATTTTTTATAGCTGAGTAGTATTCCATTGTGTATATATACCACAACTTGTTCAGCTACTCATCTGTTGTTGGACACCTGGGTTGCTTCCAGGTTTTGGCTATTACAAATTGTGCTGCTAAGAACATATGTGTACACAGATCTTTTTGGATGGATATGTTGGGTTCCTTAGGATATATCCTCAGGAGAGGAATTGCATTTCTAGCCTTCTGAGAGTTCTCCAGTGGTTATGGAAAGAAACTCTCACAGCCCCACCACTAGGCCACCAAGGTATAGATCTTCTCCTGAGTTTCCTGGTTAGTTCTCTGTTCCCTGGTGTCAGCACAGCCCACCCCCCCACCCCCTGCAGCTTCTGAGGGCAGTAGCAATGGAGACTCACAGTTACCTTTGGTAAATCTTAGGGGAGTCCTCTCCTCCCATCAGCCGTCCCCTTGTTGGGGAAACAGACTGGAGGTGGTGTCTCAACTTGTAAACTGCAAACTGCCAGACTGTTACCAGCCACTTAATCTCTCCCTAGGCTCCTCTCTGTCCACGAGCTACATGTGTTTGCACTCACTGGTGATTTGGTGGGTTCCTGAAGTCATTCTAGTCCTGCCTTGTTGCAGTCCCAGGTGGTCTCCTTTGGTATTCCTAGTTGACCCAGGAGAGGAGAGGAGAGGAGAGGAGAGGAGAGGAGAGGAGAGGAGAGGAGAGGAGAGGAGAGGAGAGGAGAGGAGAGGAGAGGAGAGGAGAGAAACACAGCTGCTGCTGCTCCATAGCCCCGCCTCCGGAAGTCTCTCTTTTTTTTTTTAACCAGGCAAGCAATTTCTGTGATTGACCACAGTCTAAGTTATTATGGTCAATGAGGCATAAGAAGATAAAGAGGCTTCAACTATAGAAAACTTTATAGTAATCATACTTCTAAAATTCCTCAATGAAGGAATATGTTTTATGTTGTCATGTTAGAGTTGAACAGTTTTTCTATCTCCTAAAGTCTGTTCATTTAGATAGCAATTCAATATAAATTTTTCTACTCAGTATGGGGAGATGAAGAATATTATTACTACAAAATCTTTGAGAATATATTATTTATTCTCAAAGAATAGAAACATTCTGCTGTATTAGTTAACAACAATTTATTTTTATTAAAGGAAAATATGTTGGTGACTTATATACTTTGGTTATTTCATTTTAGTATTCTTCTTCTTGTGTTTTTTATTATCTTTATTTATTTATTGAATAGACACAGCCAGAATTGAGAGGGGAGGGGGTGATAGAGAGGGAGAGAGACAGAGAGACACCTGCAGCACTGCTTCACCACTTGTGAAGCTTTCCCTCTGCAGGTGGGAAGTGGGGGCATGAACCCAGGTCCTTGTGCATTGTAACATATGCACTCAACTAGGGGTGTCACCACCTGGCCCCAGTACTCTTCTTTGTTTAATTAATTAATTAATTAATTTTTAATAATTTATTTCTTTATTGGGGAATTAATGTTTTACATTCAACAGTAAATACAATAGTTTGTACATGCATAACATTCCCCAGATTCCCATTTAACAATACAACCCCCACTATGTCATTCATCATCTTTCATGGATCTGTATTCTCCCCACCCACCCACCCACCCACCCCAGAGTCTTTTACTTTGGTGTAATACTCCAATTCCATTTTAGGTTCTACTTGTGTTTTCTTTTCTAATCTTGTTTTTCAACTTCGGCCTGAGAGTGAGATCATCCCATATTCATCCTTCAGTTTCTGACTTATTTCACTCAACATGATTTTTTCAAGGTCCATCCAAGATCGGCTGAAAACGGTGAAGTCACCATTTTTTACAGCTGAGTAGTATTCCATTGTGTATATAGACCACAACTTGCTCAGCCACTCATCCAAAAAGATCTGTGTACACATATGTTCTTGGCAGCACAATTTGTAATAGCCAAAATCTGGAAGCAACCCAGGTGTCCAACAACAGATGAGTACTCTTCTTTTATATACATTTGCTTATCGGGGTCTCTGGCAGAGCGATCTCCAGGGGGACAGTAACGGACTGGTTCTTTCTTGCTTGCACAAGGGACGACATGAATTAAAGACACTGGGGAGACCTGCAGCATGCTCAGACCTCAGATCTCAAGTCTCAGGTCTCAGGTCTCAGGTCTCGTTTATTAGCATGTGGGCAAGGTTTAAGTAGAAAACCAAACAAAGAACATTATTCAAATTTGTCAGAAATCACAGGTTTCTTAAAGGTCGGCTTGCCCCTATGGTAGGGGGCTGGTATGACAAGAATTGATGCAGATACACAAAGGTCAAGATAATTAGTCTCCTGATGCAGGCATTTAATTACCCAAAGGCATTTGAGGGGAGGAGAGAGGTTGAAACAGTTAAGGCAAGATAGAAGATAAACAAGGTTTGATGCAAATTGAGGACATCAAAGGGCACTGCTAGGAGTGTGTGATAAGGTGTGTTCTCCTCTGTGAACTTTGAGTAAGTGAATCTTAAAGTAGGCGGCCATGTGGCCTGCAGTTAATGGGGAGAAGTATTGAGGTTTCTGTGGGCCTGAGAGTCAAGAAAGAAAGAACTAAGTCTGAGTTTCTCCCCTTTTGCTCACCTCGGTTGAGAGAGACTAACCAAGAGGGTATCTTCTCAGACCTCCATCCAAGGATGGGAAGTTCTCCCTAAGCTCTATCAAGCTTACACATAGTCCCAACATTTGCTTCTATAATATTAACCCAAATCATCATGAAAAAACAATTTTCTGTTCTCAGCTATCTTTTCTTAACAGGTGTACCACTCACATCTGGTTTACAGGGTGACAGAAATTGAACCTGGAATCTCAGAGGCTCAGGTATGTCTGTTGAATCAACTGCTGTATTTTTTCTAGTCTTGGCCTCTACTTCTTAGTCAGCCTTTGAAAAGTGCATCTCTTGGGGTTGGGAGACAGAATAGTGGTTATGCAAATACCTTTCATGCCTGAAATACTAAATCCCCAGCACCACCAAAAGTCAAGAGATTATCAGTGCTCTGGTCTCTATCTCTCTATCTCTCACTAAAATATTTAGAAGAAAAGTCCTTATCCCATAGCTTTCAATAAACACAGTGTTTTGCTTGTTTTCTGAGAGTCACACATTCCATATATAAAACCTGTGTTTTGTTTCATTTATACAGCTTTAAACCATTTACATTTAAATAATTTCATTTTATATCACAGTACTTGAAAACAACAACAAAAATATTGTCTATCCTAATTTTAGTTGCGGTATGAAGTCATAGGGGAATCTACATAACACTTAAACTTGCAACACTAATTATCAGTTTCTCTGGTAACACAAGTCTAGAACTTTTTGTTATATGACTTACTCTGATTCACCTATAAAACTGAGTTAGTCACCAGAGGTCAGTTCAAAAGGACAGAAGAACAGGAAGATTCTCAAAGTCAGACATATACTTGAGAGGATTCTGGTAATTTCATTTGCTGTCTGAGATTCTGATCATTTATTTAGCTTCCCTGAGAGATTTTGATAATGTTTTTATTTGCTATTTTCCTATTGGAGTTCTTCCACAGAACTTGTAGAGAAGGACAGGAAAGATCAGAGCTAGTTAGTATCAACAAACACTAAAGCATCTCTTCAGAATACTTAAAATAAATTGCATTCAAAGGTAGGAAAGGGAAGAGCCAAAGAGACTTGTGATGCTAAGTGGGAAATGAAGAGTTAATGGCACGTTCCTTTGCATTAAGGTACTCGTGTCCCACAGTGAACATTTTAACAATTAGGACAAAGTGAGACAATTAATGCTATGGAGTTTCAGGAACTAATGAAGGCCAAAGTCTAAATCTTTCAGAAATTAAAAGGACCAGAGTATAGGCTTTCTAGCACACTCACATAATAATTTATTGATGTCAAATCTACTAGAAAAATGTTAATGGGGTCAGATAAAAGCACGTTCATTGAAATTGTAACTGGTACTGATGGAAGTTAATGAACAGAGTTTAGAAGCATGAATACTTGCCTCTAAGCCTCCAGAAGAGGAAACTCTAAGCTATGTCTATTTGACACTAAATTTCTTGACTAGAAGATAACTTCTGAGTCAACCCTGAGTGTCATTCCTTTATACCAAATGTAAAGCTTCTCAGAAAATATCATATCACAGGGCTTCCACTGTGAAGTCTTGGCAAGTTCCACTCTGAGAGTGCCAACCCTCTCCTTTATGAGCAGAGATAACAACAACCTGTAATGGGAGACTGAGGGATAGGACACATGTACTCTTGAGAAGCCACCTCATTTGATAGAACCAAAATCTTTCACCCCATCATGTCATGCTCCTGATCATTTTTTCCTTTTCTTCCACATTCACTGGAAGTATTGACAGCCTGACTCACTCTGAGATTATCTGCATTATCTCTAAACAGATGGTTCGCCTATCCTATAAAGGCCTAAAACACATGTTTTTACATTTATTTTTATGACAGAGATAACAGTTCCATTCAGCTCTGCTATATGTTGGTGTCTAAGATTGAACCCAGGGTGTCAATACCAAAGCTGTGCTCTAAAACTGAACTGTCTCCAAACTGGAATCAAACTGTCACATCACAGGCTACACAAAGTCTGTATGACACATACTGTCTTCTAACATCCAGGTTATTCTTTTTGACTCCTATGTGTCACTGAAAGTTTCAGAATATGCATGATGGTTTGTTTTAATCCTTTTCTTCTGAAAGCCATGCTCAATAAATAATGTCTTCTAGGTTTATCTTTAAAAGGAATTACCTTATCATTCTTGTATTGACCATTCTCCTCACTGTCTGATTTATCATTTTTAATTTTAAGTAGTTTATTAAGAGAGAGGGAGGAGGGAATAGGAAAAGGGATAGAGAGAGCAACCCAGAACACTGCTTAATTACAGCATAAAGTGTTGTCAGGAACTGAACATGCAACATTTGCTGTGTGTGGCAAGCCAGTTCTGATTAACTGTCCTTCCTGCAAGTGGAAACAGAAAATGGATCTGGGCCCTCCCTACCATGACTGACATAGTCGCAATGAACTGCTACATAGTCGCAATGAACTGCTACTGCCACTTGTTTCCCCTTTTTCTGGTTACTTGCTACCTTGTTAGCCATTTGTAATGTAACATGCCTTGTATAGACACACACACATATTTACATATATATATATATAATATTGAGAAAAATGCCAAGTACAAAAAAACAGAACCCCCTAGCCCTGCATCTGGGGCTCAGACTTTTTATATTAAATCCAGAGTCTCTGACTGCAAACAAAAAACAGTGCTTCCTGTTCAAAGGCCTTGGTGTCCAGTCTCTAAATCCCACAACAAAACTAGTAAAGTCATGGGACCCTTGGAATATACCTACAATAGACCTATGAGCTTTTTTACAAAATGGAGAGCCCCAAATTTTCATCTGCAATATTCTTGCCTTTAGGTTCATGATTAGCCAACAATTTGTTCTGCTTTATATCTTAAACTCCATTTCAACCACCAGGTTCCAGATGCTACCATGATGCCAACTGGACTTCCCAGGGCAGATGACCCCACCAATGTGTCCTGGAGCCCTGCCTCTCCAGAGATCTGCCCCACTAGGCAAAGAGATAGGCTAGGAGAATGGATCAACCTTTCAACGCCCATGTTCAGTGGGGAAGCAACTATAAAAGCCAGACCTTCCACCTTTTGCAATAATGATCCTGAGCCCATGCTCCCAGAAGGATAAAGAATAGGAAAACTATCAAGGGAGGGAATGGGATATGGAGTTCTTGTGGTATGAATTGTGTGGAATTGTACTCCTCTTATCCTGTGGTCTTGTCAGTGTTTCCATTTTATAAATAAAAATTATTTTTAAAAAAATCCTGCAACACTATGGCTTCCAGGCATGCAGGTTGTCATGCTAATAAACTGAGGTTATGTCCTGGCCATGATTTCTAAAGCAGATTTTGATGATAGGGATATTATGCTTTATATCCTTTCATCATACCAATGAAAGTCCAGTCTGCTCTACTAAACTCCTTTCTAGTCTCATATCTCATTACAGCTCTCACACACTCATAGCCCAGATTCTGTCCCCTCTTCCTACCAATTTGTTTGCAAAATTTCCATCCCAGTATCTTAATTCGTGATTATACTTGGGTACAGAGCCTTAAAAGCATTAACTGTGTTAAAATGGAATCATAGAGTGCACTTTAACTCAGGAGAACTTCATCCGTATGAGATATAATTTGTACACAAATCTATGTGTACATAGGAAAGGCCATGTGAAGATGGAGCTAAAGGCAATCTGCAAGCCAGGCGAAGCATCGATGTCAAACCTGATGACACATGAACATGGATTTCTAGTCCCCTGAACCGTGAGTACATAATTTTATGTCATTGAAGACACTCAGTCTGTGTAGTTTTAATATGTTGATTCTATCAAACAAATAGGCACATTAAAAAATAAAACTCCCAATACTTCATCTGCACTATTCCAGTCTTTAGGTCCATGATTGTTCAACAATTTGTTTGGCTTTATATGTTAACTCTCTTTTCAGCCACCAGGTTCCAGATGCTGCCATGATGCCAACCAGACTTCCCTGGACAGACAACCCCACCAGTGTGTCCTGGGGCTCTGCTTCCCCAGAGCCGCAACCTACTAGGGAAAGAGAGAGGCAAGCTGGGAGTATGGATTGACCTGACAACGCCCATGTTCAGCAGGGAAGCAATTATAGAAGCCAAACCTTCCACCTTCTGCATCCCACAATGACCTTGGTTCCATACTCCTAGAAGGTTAAAGAATAGAAAAGGTGGGAAGGGAGGGGATATGGAGTTCTGGTGGTGGGAATTGTGTGGAGTTGTACCCCTCTTATCCTATAGTTTTGTTAATGTCTCCTTTTTAAAATAAATTAAAAAAATAAAAATTAAAAATAAAACTGCATTATAGAACCACCACTCTAATACTTCTTGCTTAGAATCTTGTACATGATGCCTAATGCCTTTCCTTATCTCTAAAGCTGCTATTAATCTGAATACTTAAATGAAGAGCTGCCTTTTTTTTTTTCTGAAAGATGCCCTAGATTATTTGTAACTGTAGTAAAGTACTGTGGCCTGACACTTGCTATAATAATGTGTTTGTCATTTTCCCTAATACATTTCCAGTCTTTAAAAGCAAACACTTTGTCTGTTACACTGTTATAGCCTCTGTGCTACTTTGATCTGTTTTCTCCACACAGGAAGTGAGAACTGTAAACTCCATTAGGAAAAAGGCTATGTTTATCTTATTCATTATCTAGCCTCCAATACCAGCACAGTTCCTGTACAAAATAATACCTAGTGTTTATGGAATGCATGTGTGCTCAAGCAAATCGATTAAAAAAAAAAAGCTTAGAAAGAAAGCAGTTAAATTTCTTCATATCAAAATAATGTATAGAAAATTTAGTGCTTAACTTAATGTTTTAGTGGATTAGCAGTCTACCGAAGGACGTACAGGACCCCCTCAGTACATGATTGTTTTCCTAATGTAGCTCTACCCTCCTAAAAGAAAATAAAACATCTTAAAAAGTTAATATGTACGGGGGCCCACAAGGGGGTGCAAGAGGTAGAGCACCCCAGTTTTCTTTCAATCCTCACTTAAAGATGGGAAGCGCCACAGCAGTGAAATAGTGTAGTAGGTCTCTCTATCTATCTATCTATCTATCTATCTATCTATCTATCTATCTATCATTTTTATTTCTCTCTTTCTTCCTTTTATCCCCACTTCCCTTTTAATTTCTCTCTCTATTTAAAAAAAAATAGAAATATGCAGTTGCCCAGAGGGGTAGATTCCTTGTGCAGGCACAGAGTCCCAATAATAACTCTGGTGGCAGTTAAAGAAATGAACACATAATTTGGAGACCAGAGATGACTCACTTGGTAGAGCATACAGTTATGCTATGTGGAGATGTGGGTTCAAGTCCCCATTCACCACATGGGAGCATCTGCAGAAGGGATATATTAAGGGAAGTTTCAGGAATGGTAACAGTACAAGTGCCTCCCCCCCACCACCCACCCCATCTCTTCTCTCTCAATTTTTCTCTGCCTCTACACAATAAAATAAAAATATAAAGACATTGAAAATATCATACACTTGCTCTGATGTAAAGCTTCACATACTCAACACCACTGAAAATTTGAGCTAGGCTTATCTTTGCTGAGGGAATTTTTCCAGACACTGTGGTATACTTAGCAACATCTTGTTCTCTCTATATATATCAGTATCTTCTCATGACCATCAAAAAGTTGTCTAGACATTTACAGACCTTTGTTAGGGAAAGAAAGAAATAATTCCTGATTGGAAGTCAGGTAGTGTAGAGGGTTAAGTGCATGTGGCGCAAAGCCACACTGGCATAAGGATCCCAGTTGGAGTCCCTGGCTCCCCACCAGCAGGGGAGTCGCTTCATAGGTGGTGAAGCAGGTCTGCAGGTGTCTATCTTTCTCTCCTCCTCCCTGTCTTCCCCTCCTCTCTCCATTTCTCTCTATCCTATCCAACAAGAATGACATTAATAATAACTACAACAATTTAAAAAACAAGGGCAACAAAAGGAAATAAATATTTTAAAAAATTTAAAAATAATAATCCCAGATTAAGAATCAATATTCAAAACATGAAATTTCAATATCATAGATTAAACACAGTAGTTTATTTTTATATCAAACAGTATAACATGTGTATTTAATGGAATTAATTCTGTGCTCTCTCTGTAGGAATTTGAAATATATCCAACTTTTGAAAAAATATAATTAAGAATAAACATGGGTACTAGCTGATGGTTAGCCTATTGTAGTACTATGTCTGTTGTAGTACTATGCCTGTCATGTCATGATTTTTTTCTTCTTTTAGTTGTCATCTTACTTTGTGAGGGATAAAACTGATCTAAGCATTGACTGGGAATAACAAACATCCTGCCTGTATGTGGGACAAGGCAAAGAGAACAGATGACACAAGGAGTGAACCACTGACCCTGGGTCCACACCATGGATGTATTTTTCATGTAGTGAAAAGGTGAGTTGACCCTAGACAAAATTTCTTATTTTATTTTTGAATATATTCTACCTTCAGGACCTTTAAATCCCATCCCTGAGTCTTTTTCAACTTATTTCTTCTCAACCTAGTGTATATTATAAAGAAAAATCTATTCAAAAACATAAAACTATGCCACAGGGGGGTGTAAAAATAACACCAATGCTCCTCTCTGATAGAGTTGTGCAAACAGCTAGGCAAACTCAACATGACAGAGTGTCCTAGCTAGAGCAGCTTTCGCATACTGTTAAGTGCAGGTGATGGAATAATTAAGTGTAATTGGAGGGCTATTAGCAAATGCCTCATAAAGGAAAGTTTGAGTAGACACTTGAAGGGTATATGATTTGTAATAGCCCAAAGATAGAGAAACGATAATTGTAGGCTAAAAGAATAGTTTGCTCTAAGGTAGAGAGCTTTTGTGTATCTCGTTTTAGGGAAAGTCTGAGTAGTTGGCAACAATCATTAGCTAAAGGTTATAAGATAAAGATGGTCTATTTACCTATCTACCTTACCATAGTTCTACAAATCCTATTTAGTTTTATGATGTGTATGTCCTTAAAGAATCTACACTAAACATTACCAGCTTCCATGTCCACAGGTTTTCTCAAGGTTTTGTGATAAAAGAAAATGTCCTACATTTTACATCTGTGCTAGCCAGTTTTAATCTCTCTTTTTGCATTTATTTTCTCTGATAGCAACATTTTTCTATCCATCCTCATCCGCTTTCTTCTATTTATGCTACTCTTCCTAGACCAGATTTCAACACTTGGAAGCAAAAGAATCCATGCTATGTATTCTCATTTCTGCAGGTATGATATGTTCTAATTTATTGCATGGCTCTAAGATTAACCTTTATACCCAGGAATGTCTTTTTCACATGACTGCTTCACAACAAACTGTCAGTTAATTAGGTCAGAATTTTGTGAGAATAGTGAGGTTTGTTTTGAAATTTAATTGTGACTTATAACATCAAACTGTACTCTTGTAATGACTTCTTGCAAATAATTACTCGCACCTAATAATATGATTTTAAAAATAGTCCCCAAAATACAGATTCCTGTGGCAAAGATTCCACTTTCATTTTATAATTTAAATTCATTTGTCTAGTGTTGGGGGGGAGTAAGGTGGTGGTAGCACATCAGACTTTCATGTCAAATAGCCCAGAGGGTCCAAGTTCACTACCTACTGCCTTCATATACTAGAGCTGAGCAGTGCTCTGGTCTCGGTCTCTCTCTCTCTCTCTCTCTCTCTCTGTGTGTGTGTTTAAAATCATAAATATAAATGGATTTATTGCATATTATATATCTCTTATTGACCTAGCATAAAGATTTGAATAATTAGTTAATATTACTATTCTTTTAAAACTTTCAGTGGTATCATTTTAATTTTATTTTTACTTCATTTTACATTTTATATATTTCATAAGGATGAGAGAAATTGAGAAGGAAGGGGGTAGGTAGAGAGGAAGAATGAAAAGATACCTGCAGCACTGCTTCACAGCTAGTGAAGCTTGCCTCCTACAGGTGGGAACCAGGGCTTGAACCTGGTCCTTGTGCATGATAACATATGCAGCCAACCAAGTATGCTACCATGTGGCCCCCAGTATTCTTACTCTAAGCATGAGATGATATGAGAACACGAGAGGGAAGAAAAGAAAAGGAAAAAGAAGTGAAGAGAAAAGAAAGCAAGGTGAGAGGAAGAGACCAGAGTAGTGCCCAACTCTGGTTTTTGGTGGTGCTGTAGATTAAACCTGAGATCTCAGAGCCTCAGGCATGAGTCAAATGCATCACCACTGGGAGATATTGTATGAGAAGATTTATATACCGTTTATCAAAAAAAAAAGTAGATGGCATTTTCGTTAATGTATGAAATGCTTCTAAACTCAAAACTTATATGAACCTAAGATAAAAAAAAATATCACAATGGATGAAAAGTGAGATCATTTTTCTGGTTTTGTTTTTATAATAAGTTAAGGTTTAATTATAGCAAACATTTATGGAAGGGAATTTACCTGATCAGATAAAATCAAATAATATCTATAGAATTGGAAGCTTTTCTACTCAAGCTTGAATCCTAGTTTTGACATTTGCAATTTTTCTAAGATCTCAGTCCTGTTTCTTTACCTGATATGTGTGTTATAATATATGGTAGATTGTACTAATAAATTTGATTTCATAAAGTCCTGAGCTGAATTGATATTGTAAAAATAATGCTTACAATAAAATTTATCCTGCAATAAACTTCTGTTAAGTATTAGAGAAATAGTTGTTGGGACTTATCTAATACTTAAGAGAAGTCTATTTCATGATAGGCATTCTAAATCAGAGAATCTACCCTTGGTTTGGTTGGTTTCAGTGAGTTCCTTATTAACAGTAGATGAACTAATGTAACCTCTAATTAAGTGAAAGATTGATATCAATATTAATGACTGATGTGAGTAAATAGTCTTGGAAAAGATCACAAAAATTTTCACGATTCTGGAATGGCAAACTGCTAGCTAAAACATGTAATAAGTTCACTAAGGGTACACATAAAACACAAATTATTTTTTTAAAGACAGACAGAATAAGGATTTGCAATATGATCCAGTCACTTTCCTTCATGCAACATAATAGATAAAAACTTAATTTTCCGGGAGCCGGGTGGTGGCACACCAGGTTAAGCTCACATAATGTGAAGCTCAAGGATCCTTGTTCAATCCTGGATCCCCACCTGCAGGTAAGTCATTTCACAAGCAGTAAAGCAGGTCTGCAGGTGTCTCTCTGTCCCTCTCCCTCTCTATCTTCCCCTCGCATCTCAAATTCTCTCTGTTTTATCCAACAACAACAACAAAACAACAGCAACAACAAAAAAGGAGGAACAAATGGCCTCCAGGAGCAGTGGATTCTTAGTGCAGGCACCAAGCCCCAGCGACAACACTGGAGGCAATAAATAAATAAATAAATAAATAAATAAATAACTTAATTTGCCTAGTGTTTACTGTAAGGGTTCAATAACCAGATAAAGCACCAGCTAGAATTTTTGGGCTACAGCATAAAAGTAAATAAAATTGGTTCACTGAAAAACTGGCTTCAAAAGCAAATGACAGAATGTAATGCATTATTTAGTGTAATTTTAAAACTACCAACTGTTTAAGTGAATTTCATTGTTGATTTTTTTTTTTGCCCCAATAAAGCAATGCTGTGATGGGACAGGTAGACCTTAGAACCCATTGCTTCTATGACTTTGGAAGGGATATAACTGTAGTTAATTCACAGACTTTTTTTTTCCCCAAAGCACTACTCAACTCTGGCTTAAGATGGTGCAGGAATTGAACATGGGACTTCAGCGACTACTGTATGTTTGTTTGTTTGTTTTTATAACTATTGGACTGTCAGAAAAGTCATGGTGCATTTTCTGCATAGAAAAATATGTCATGGTTTTTCTGAAAGCCCAATATTATGTTATCTTCTCTGCCCAAATTCATTTCCTCATGACAATTAAAAATGAGCTCAGTTTGTCAGCGTTTCTGAAATGTTGCCATCCATTTTAAAATGGATAACAAAACAGTAACAAGAGTATACTTTGCTGTCTTAGGATCTTCAAGGAGTAGAGTTTCATTGAAAGAAAATAGAATGATATAAGCACTTTATATTTTACTAAGAGTATTGTGTGTTTTTTCTATCTTCAGCATCCATATCTCTGCTATGCATATTTTATGGAAATTCAATATATGGTATGAAACCTGAGACATAGATTTTGTTTTTAATAGCTACACATATTTTATTATATTTTACAGAAAAACATAATATATTAAAAAATACAGACCTATTTAAGAGTGGCAGTAAACCTTTCCAAATAGATAGACTCTCAAGGTCATCAGATGCATCTTTATACATAATTTGGAGATGAATGTGTTCTCTGACTACAATTCGACTATATTTGGGCTGTGGTTTACATAAAAATACAATTTCTAGAGAAAAATCATCATCTTATCTGAAAATGTTTCTGGGGATAGCTTGTTGCCCAGTGATCCATTCCCACAAATGATGGCAGATAAACTGAATATATTTAAAAGCAAGGAATGACATCCTTTGCTACAAGATGAATTAATTTATCAGGTTTTTACCTTAGGTGGTCCTCTGGTGACTTAGAGGTTTAGCAACTGGATAACTTCATTGCAGTTATGCTCCAGGAGAGCAATCTTCATCATTTCTCAGCTACTGCTTTCAAATTACATAGTTCTCTGTGCAGGAATAAACTGTAATATATGACTAGAGCCCTAAACATGTGTATACAGCTTTACCTAGTGTCATAAAATGAGAATTCTGTGCAGACAATCATTATTTATACTACTCTACTACTGAGAGAGGCCACATGCTGCATCTACATTTTGGCTCTTTTTCATAGAGAAACACAAAAATGTACAGAGTTAATGAGTACCTATAAAGGAGATCCAGGAAGGTATGGTTTAACTATTGAAGAAAGATGCTATACTGGATATAAGTTAGCATGTCTTAAAATTCAAGTACTAGACAAACTAGCCTTTAAACAAATAAATGGACTATCCTAAATAACAAGAAGGGGGAAGATAATGGTTTAGGGCTAGTTGATACAGTGGCCCAGCGATATCAAAGGTCATATTTCATAGTTTTTTTAAAAAATAGTTTTATATATTTTATTATAAAGAGGGAAATATATATATATATATATATATATATATATATATAGAGAGAGAGAGAGAGAGAGAGAGAGAGAGAGAGAGAGAGAGGAGAGAGAGAGAGAAAGACAGACAGGCTATGAGAGGGAGAGAGGCGAGGCAGGGCGGGGCACGGCGAACATGAGAGGGAAGGAAAGGGAAGGCTCTGGAAGGGAAGGTTATGGAAAGGAAAGGAAAAGAAAGGAAGGGAAGGGAAGGGAAGGGAAGGGAAGGGAAGGGAAGGGAAGGGAAGGGAAGGGAAGGGAAGGGAAGGGAAGGGAAGGGAAGGGAAGGGAAGATGAGATGAGGGGAGGGGAGGGGAGGGGAGGGGAGGGGAAGGGAGGGTAGGGGAGGGTCCAGAGTACTGCTCAGCTCTGGTTTATGGTGGTACTCTAGATTGAACCTAAAACCTCAGAGCCTCAGGAATGAGTCCTTTGCATAATCATTATTCCATCTCTCCATTCTCAAAGATCATGTTTCTGACTTTTATCCATCATTTTAAAAGCACTGACATTATTATTAATTTATCTTATTTGTCACAAAATATTTGCTCCAGAGAAATAGACACAGAATCTCCCATATGATAATCTGGAATAAGACATAAACATCATTCATTTACTTTGATGTGGTTGTTGGTTCTAAAAATCACATCTCAACACTCAGTCCAAGAGAAGGACCAGAGCAGTGGTGTTCTCCTAAGTATTAAAACTACTGAGCTCTGTTCTGGAGTACTATCAGTCAAGGAAGAATGGACACTGGAATAGTATTAGGGTCACTGACAAAGAGGAAGAAAGAGAAGCTGATAACTTTTTAAAAATCATTTTATTTATTTATTTTGAACAGAGACCTAGAAAAATTAGAGATAAGGGGAGAGGAGGGATGGGGGTGGAGACACACCTGCAACACTGTTTTACCGTTTAGAATTGCCCCCCACCCCTGAGCTCCTTCAGGTGGGAACCAGGAGCTTGAACCTAGATCCCTGTGTGCTGTAATGTGTGCATGCTATCAGATGTACCATGACACAGTCCTCAGATAATGACTTTTATAAAAAAAAAGATCAATGGACTTCATCAAATATTTAGAAATATATAAAGATATAGGTAAATACAATCTATGTGCTAAATAACTTCACTGAATTATAGCAAGTTATCAAACCCTGAAACTCAGTTTTCCACTAGCAAAATCAGGATTATAGTACCTTCTTTCAAACATGATTGTGATAATTAAAAAAAAAATCTGTGTGCTATTTAGCAAAGAACCTGAGACACAGAAAGAAACAAAGTATCTGCTCAAAATATAATGGAACGTGGTATTACACTTGTTGTTTTGTTAGTATTACCATAGACTATAATATAGAGGACCTGGTAGCAAACATACAGCTAAGGACACAGAGTTATTTCATGCAAAAGCACCTGCCACCTAATTGTCTTGTAAAGGTGTTCATCAAAATCTACTGAGACAGCCATTTAGAAAATAACTGGATAGGCTGAATGCCAGGCAACAGACATTACTTCCAAAAGTCAGGAACCTAAGGACTCTGACTGTCACCTTGCCAGCCATTATCATCTTTCTCCATCCTCCTTGGGATGGAGAGGATTAGTGTCTCAGTATCCATCCAGAGCCCTGAAGTAAAATAGAATAACACACACACACACACACACACACACACACACACAAACACACACAAACACACACACCCTTAATACACTCTAGTTGATCAATTTGGCTTTTCTCTTATTTTAGGGCAAAGTGATTGTTCACTATCTCTTAGTTGATGTATTTATTAGTGTTGTTTAATGCAGTTTCAAATCTTTAAGCTCTGTTCTAACGGTCTCCATCTATTATTCTTTCCTTTTACCAAAATGCTTCTTTCCTTCATTTATAGCATACAATTATTTCTAAAATGTCCTGCTTGGATTGCCATAGGATATATTATATAATTGGTTCCTATACCAACAATTTTATAAGATTATACTTTAATATAATAAGATCCATGACAATGACTCATTCATGATTTAATTCAATGAATCTAAAATATATCTTAAACCTGCTTGACTAGCTTTCTGCAAAATACTGCATTCATCCTTCCAACTTCTTCCCTTTTTTTGCTTGTTTACTTTTATTTCTATACTCATATTTCAAGGTATAATGTTTATCTCCCTTAATCTATATGTAATGGATGATATACATATTAAAAGGTAGCAATCAACTGCAGGTGCATTGATTAAATTAGGCCCTCCTGGAGACCCAAATAAATATTACATTTAAATTTCTTCATCCACTAATTCTGCCTGCCATTATTTTTCACATAATGTTTACTTTGGTTTCAATTCATAAAATGCAACTTTTAATTTATAGATAAAATAATTGGAAAATTACAGTTGCAGAAAAATGAATTTGTGACTTATTTGACTTAGCAGGCAAAACAAAAGCTTGTATTCAAAGGCCTTGTTTCTGAGAATTAGTGAAATAATAAAGAAATTTAAAATATACTTAATATATGCTTACCAGGCAGGCAGAATAGGTCACTTGGATAGTATGCTTCTTTGCCTTGTGTGCAACCCAGAGTCAAGCCAGGCCCCTGCTGCACTGAAGGAAGCTTCAGTGTGGTGGTCTCTATCACCCTCTGCCCCTTCATCTCTGCCTCTGTATTATCCAAACGTATTATCCAAATGAGCTGTTTAGTCAGCCATGTTCAGCTTATTTTTAAAAGATTTAACTTTTTACGTACAAAAACAAATTTACAGAGGTAAATGAATTAGAATTCTATTGGAAGTATGTTAAAACCAAGATGTACATATATTTTAGTAACATCAGGTTGTTAAACCAAATATCATAAATAATGTAAACTAAAAAAATTCTTGAGAGCTTCTGGAGGTGGGGCTACGAGCAGCAGCAGATCTGTTTCTCCTCTTCAGGATCAACTAGGAATACCAAAGGAGACCACCTGGGACTGAAACAAGACAGGACTAGAACCACTACAGGAACCCACCAAATCACGCCACCAGGTTCCAGATGCCATCAGGATGCAGGCCAGGCTTCCCTGGACTGAAGACCCCATTAGTGTGTCCTGGAGCTCTGCTTCCCCAGAGACCCACCCTACTATGGAAAGAGAGAGGCAGACTGGGAGTATGGACCAACCAGTCAACGCCCATGTTCAGAGGGGAAGCAATTACAGAAGCCAGACCTCCCACCCTCTGCAACCCACAGCGGCCCTGGGTCCATGCTCCCAAAGGGACAGAGAATGGGAAAGCTATCAGGGGAAGGGATGGGATATGGAGATTGGGTGGTGGGAATTGTGTGGAGTTGTACCCCTCCTATCCTACGGTTTTGTTAATTTATCCTTTCTTAAATAAAAAATAAATTAAAAAAAAATTCTTTTCCTATAGTTCCAGAGACTGAAATTGAAAGTCAAGGTGAGTTGTAGGTAGATTTGGGTTTTGGAACAAGCCAAAATTCAATCCTGTAGACACCCACTTTTATTTTTTAAATTATTATTATTATTATTATTATTTACCAGAGCACTGCTCAGATCTGGCTTATGGTGGTGCAGGGGACTGAATCTGGGACTTCGAAGCCTCAAACATTAGAGTCTCTTTTGCAGTCTACTATGCTATGTACCCATGCCCAGACACCCACTTTTTCAGCTGTACCCTCAGACAGAGAAAGATATTCTATTTCTTTTCTTTCCAATAAAACTGATAAAATCATGGTGTTCCATTAGCCCCTACACCTAATCATTTTCAAATTCTACTTCTTAATACTATCATATTGAATGCTGGGACTTGCATTGGCCCATAACATAAGTCCCACATGTCCCAGCTTGAGTATGCATTATAATGAGATAGAACTAAAACATGTGAAGAGCTTCGCAAGCAGCGTAGCAGTGCTGCAAGACAGTCTCTCTCCCATAATGCTATGTAAAATAACCTTCTTTTTTTTTTTTTTTCCCTCCAGGGTTATTGCTGGGCTTGGTGCCTGCACCATGAATCCACCGCTCCTGGAGGCCATTTTTCCCCCTTTTTTGTTGCCCTAGTTGTTGCAGCCTCGTTGTGGTTATTATTGCCATTGTTGACATTGCTTTGTTGTTGGATAGGACAGAAAGAAATGGAGAGAGGAGGGGAAGACAGAGAGAGAGGAGGAGAGAAAGATAGACACCTGCATACCTGCTTCACCGCCTGTGAAGCGACTCCACTGCAGGTGGGGAGCCGGGGGCTTGAACCGGGATCCTTACACCAGTCCCTGAGCTTTGCGCCACGTGCGATTAACCCACTGCGCCACCGCCCCACCCCCATAACCTTCTTAATTAAAAAAAAAATCCTAGAATAACATAATTAAGAGTATCCTGTAAAAGTCTTGGATATCAACTATGAACTCAAAAGATTAGTTACTCATCAAAAAATAAATAGAACATTAAAACTTTAGAGTTGAGATGTCCTATGTAATATAACTAGTTTTTACTTATGAGAAATGTCACTACTATTATCTAGTTGTCTCAAAGCTCCTTCTGCTTTACTATACTCTAGGGACTGCTTTGGGAATAAAGAAGATAGTTCTAATTTTTCTTTTTCATTTTGCCTCCAGGCAAAATATCCCTTGGGCCTGCTGGGGCTTTGTGTCAGCACTACGAATCCACTGCTCCTAAGGCTATTTTTCCCATTTTATTGCCCTTGCTGTTGCCCTTGTTGTGGCTGTTATTGTTATTATAGCTGCTATTGTTGTTGGATAGGACAGAGAGAAATCAAGAGAGGCGGAGAAGACAGAGGAAAAGAGAAAGACACCTGCAGATCTGCTTCACCACCTATGAAGCGACTCCTCTGCAGGTGGGGAGCCAGGGGGCTTGAACCAGGATCCTTGTGCAGGTCCATGCCACGTGCGTTTAACCCACTGGCTACCGCCCAAGCCCCAATATCTCTAATTCTATGATGATGTACTTTAGTTAAGAAATTCAAGCCCAGCCTGTTCAAAAGTCTTTATGGTGGCATGCTGTTGAGCATAAAAGTTTCATAAAACCCTTAGTTGGGCTAAGAAACTGGAGGGAACTTTGATGAAATATATTAAGACTAACATTATTCCTGATGGTGGAGGGGGACATAGGCTGGGAGTGACAGTGTTTTGCCGAATATTAAGAAATGTAGAAAATTAAAACTACAGATGAGATACCATCTCACACCTGAGAGAATGGCTTACATCAACAAACCAGGAAATGAAAGATGTGGAAGTTGTGTTCCGGAGGCCAGGCTACGGAGCAGCCGGACTTTGTGGAGAAAAAGGAACTCTGCTACACTGCTGATAAGAATGCAAACTGGTGCGCCCCTTTTGGAAGATTATGTGGAATTTCCTCAATTGATATTGTGATATTGTGTCCTTAGGGACAAAATGGATGGAGCTAGAGTTGATCAGGCTTAGCAAAATAAGAGATGAAAGACAACTACCATATTGTTTCACTCATATGTGGAATCTAGAGAACTGATACACACAGACTTGAAAAAAATAAACAGAAGCAAGCACACAGTTTCTAAGACTTTTGAGAACTTAGGTAGGAGGGTGGTGTGGTGTGGAACTGCAATCTTAAAACCGTTGAACATACTATAAAATCACAAATAAAAAAATAATAATAAAAGAAAATTGAGAAATTTTACCCATGTATCAGGAATGTATTTAATATAAATCATTGATCCCCAATAAAAATAAAAGTTAAAAAAATAAAATAGTAATAAAAGGTTGGAGTAATGTCAAAAGAGAAAAAAAAAAGAATCTGCTTCAGGAACTAAGGAGACATCCCATGGTGAACACAAGAAGATACGATATGATGCACATTTGCACTGTTTGTAAATCTTCTCTTTTCACTGTAAAGCAATATAGGAGATAAATAATATAGATCTTGCTAGGAGAGGGATTTTAAATGATAAATTTACATCATAGACTTTTGTCATATGAATCATAAACCTTAACGGTTTAGGTCTCTGTTTCCTCATCTATGAAGAGGAGACTATTATTTGAATCAGTTTGATTCACAGAGAACATGTACATAGAGTTACAGATGGTAATATGCTGCATATATAAATGTGTGCATATATACAGTAATTTGTACATAGCAATACTCAGTAAGTAAATCCATTGATAATTATATCATCTCTTTTAACTTTAAGACTTTAAAAGTACCAGCCAAATATGTAAGTTGACTTTTAGTGTTTGCTGAAAAACAGACCACATCTGTATTTTATGGCTAAAACCAAAAACTGTTTACCTTTGTTAGTAAGTCTGCACAGCAATTGAGCAGTTCTTTAGACACATGTCAGAATTTGGTGATCTGAATTAAGTTTCTTCTAGAGTCTTCAGCTAGCTGGTAATATATTGGGGGTAACTGTGGAAATCCTCTCATTATTCAGTAGGCTACTTGGGGCATGTTCACAAGATGGAGACAGGTTCTGAGATAGTGAAAATTCTAAGTACTTATTTAAATGTATAATTTCCATACAGATTTGTTATTTTTCTTGTTGTTTAGTTTTGTTATTTTTTTATTGTTGAAACGTCCCTCAAATTTGTCTGGTTGTTATCAGCTTTGTATTCCTAGTCATACTAGTAAAACCAGTATAACCCAGAGTCCTCACAGATTGCAGCTCTAAGTAAGGAAACACACATAAAATATACCTAGCATAACACAGTCATATAGCTTTCATATTAATTGAACTGTCAAGCTTACATTCTCTACTGAACTCTTATAATCCTGCATCTAATCTCTATCTTGTGTCAAAATTATTTCTCTATAACCATGACCTATTATCTCCGCAAAACAGGATTCAATCTTCTTTTCATTGTATGTCCACTTCCTGACATATTTTATATGCACAGGTATGTTTGTGGCGTAAGTACTATTGAGGCATCATGTCGCGAGAGGAAACATTAGTATTAACAGTGACTAACAAAGACTAACAAATCTTCTACAAATGAAAGTGGATCATGAATTTTAGGAAGGAAATATATCTGGGAATAATTTTAGTAAGCATTCCAGCAGGCAAGGGAAAATGTCTGGAGTTTGAAACAGAGAACACAGATATAATAGACAGTGAGGACTAATTTTAATCAAAGCAAAGTGTCAGCCTAGAGCATTAACAGGGGTGGGGCGGTGATAGAAACAAAGTCAGGGAGAAAATTCGTCATACCTCAAGTTAGAAAATTTAGTTTAAGTCCATAAATTATTTAATTAATGAGATAATTAGCATATTAATTAAATAATGAGAGAGAACATTAAGCTGTATCTCTCCTTGCCCATTAAGTTTATCAAACTAGTTAGCCTTTACCTTGACAAACAAGGACAAAGACAAATTTAACCAATGTAATTATACTCTAAAGGAGGGTCACATTGAAGGAAAGGGCCAGTGAACAATGCTTTGTATAGAAAAGTCAATTTCCTGTGCATTTTAAAACTAAGTAGGTAAACCCAAAGCCTACAAGGGCTAAAGGGAAAAGATGCTGAAAGAAAGCTAAATCAAGGCAGATTGTGTAGGTCTTCCATGTTGAAGCTCTACTCTGACAGCCTCTGAAACTCAGAATTAGGTTGAGAGTGAGATGCAATATCTGTCTTAGAGAAATGCGGAAATGTGCCTTTTTGATAACAAAAAAATCTTGTAAATAAGCATATCCTCAATGAAGTGATATTAAAGGAAAAGAAGAATGTATTTAAATAATTTGAGAGTCTTATTAAATATACAAATACCAGACTGCAGTCTCACGATGTCTAGTCAATCATTTTTTTTAAATACTTGTTTATTTATTCCCTTTTGTTGCCCTTGCTGTTTTATTGTTGTTATTGATGTCATTGTTGTTGGATAGGACAGAGAGAAATCAAGAGAGGAGGGGAGACAGAGAGGGTGGAGAGAAAGATAGGCACCTGCAGACCTGCTTCACCTCACACCATGTGCCCATGTGAGCTTAACCCGCTGTGCTACCACCTGACTCCCAAGTCAATCTTAAGAATTCTGTGAGGTCAGGCCAGTGAAACAGTGCACTTGGATAGCAAGCTGCTTTGCCAACTGCATGACCCAAGGTAGAGCCTGGCCCACACCCATGAAGGAAGCTCAGGTGCTATGTGCTCTTTCACTCTGTCTCTCTCTAATAAAAAATCAAAAGCAAAAAAAATGAACTCACTGAGGTCATCAGGATGCAGGCTTTGATAAAAACTTGTCATGAAAAATTTATTGGATGATCCAAGGAGTATAATGCCATTTCCCCTTTGTGTTTACTGCTGAAACCCATCATACTGGTAATGACAATAGCCTATTGAAAACTTGTTCAAGTTGGGGGCCAGGTGGTGATGCAGCTCCTTAAGTGCACATGGTTCGAAACACAAGGACTAGCACAAGGCTCCTGGTTGGTTCAAGCCATAGCTCCCCACCTGCAGGGGGGTTGCTTCACAGGTGGTGAAGCAGGTCTGCAGATGTCTATCTTTCTTTCCCTCTCTGTCTTCCCCTCTTCTTTCAATTTCTCTCTGTCCTATCCAACAACAACAATAGAAATAACAATAACAAAAAGGGCAACAAAATAGGGAAAAAAATGGCCTCCTGGAGCAGTGGATTCATAGTGGAGACACAGTGCCCCAGCAATAACCCTGGAGGCAAAAAAAAAAAAAAATCAGTTGATGGCAATGTGATCGCTGATTTTCTAAACTCATAACCTTTCTCATTTTTTTATTCTGATGTCCAATATCATATTTCCCTTAGAAGAAATCTTGAGTAAGGATCTACAATGATAAAAGAAGACCCATCACTCTTTATCTAATACACAGTGTCTTTTGAATTTTTTTCTTTTTGTCAAAATATATTGGGATTGTCTTGTTGACTTTTAACAAATACCAAAAATAAAAAGAGGATATCATCTTGTAGGGAGAAGACTCATAGAGATGAGGATTCTCTTGGGTTCCAGGATGGGGCTAAAGGTGGTAGCCATGCACTGAATTACCAGAGGTCATCAGCAGGCTCACTAGCACCATGTGTAATCAACAGGTCATAAAAGGCAACTTGTGATTCAAAATAATTTGGTTGATTTTAATTTCCCCTTTTTCCAATTATTGCCTGTTCGTAATTTACAGTTTTGAAAGGTTTGTTTACATTTAAAGGACTTTATTACTAACTAAATCTGACAGAGGTATGCTTTACTTCTGTTTTTCATACTAGAGAATATTAAAGATAAAAAAATACCTAATTTTTTCAAATACTCCAAAAGGTTGATAAACCAGGAGCTACAAAGCTTGGTACTAAGGCACAGGTGACAAAGTCCTTTCCACCTTTGTTACATGTTATATCCACAAGCAGAGCAGTACTGCTAAATCATTGACTGACTTACTTAGCTTTTGCTCAAAACCATAGAAAAAATCTGCTTCAGTAAGTTTTTAATCTTTCTACTTAGTGCTTTCCAAATCCAGACTCCTAATTCATTATTGCCTAAGCCTGTGTAGTTAGAAGGCTGACCCATTCTCATTCATGTCTTACTCAGCAGTTTTTTCCCTTCTGGTTTTATTAGTGATGCAGTCCTTCCTCCTTTTCTCTCATCCTTGCCATACCAGAGGTCTATGTGTAGAATGCTTTCATTTATTTGTTTGTTTTAATAGGCCCCTATCAACAAAAAGCAAGATCCATGGTAAGCTACCTACCATCACAACTGAGATAAATAGGAAAGGAGGAAAAAAAGAGACCAGAAGTCAACAGTCAAAATCAGAGTAGAAATTAATGAACTAGAATCATTAGATTAATACAAATTAAAATATTTTATAAAATTAATAAAAAGATTAATAAAATCAAAAGCTGGTTCTTTGAAAGGATAAATAAAACAGATAAACCACTGGCTTGACATACAGAGAGAGAGAGAGAAGGCTTGTTAAAAAAATCAGGAATGAGACAGATGAAATTATACCTAAAGATGGGAAATACAAAGAATCATAGATGAATATTATTAACATCTCTATGGAAATAAACAGACAACCTAGATAAAATGGATGCATTTCTAGAATCATACCACCTGCCGAGCATAACCTAAGAGGAAGTAGACAGTTTAAATAAGCCAAATGCTAGTTTAGAAATTGAATCCGCCATCAAAAAATTTCCCAAGAATAAAGCCCAGCCAAGACAGTATTACTAATGAATTCTATAAGACTTCCAAAAAAAAAAAAAAACTAACATGTATTCTCCTCAAACTATTCCAGAAAATAATAGAAGGGCAAACACTACCAAATATGTTTTAGGAGGTGAACATCACTTTGACCCCTGAAGCAGAAAAGACTCTACCAGAAAATAAAAATTAATAAAAAAATGTTTAAGGGGGTCACAGGTGGCGGCGACTGAGTGCATGTCACAGTGTGCAAGGACCTGGGTTTGAGCCGCCAGATCCCACCTGCAGAAGGTGGCGAAGCAGGGCTTCAGGTGTCTGTCTCTCTTCTTATCTATCTCCCCCTTCCCTCTCTATTTCTGGTTGTGTCTATCCAATAAATGAAGACATTAAAAAAGAAGGAAACTATAGACCTATATCTCCAGTGAACATTGATGCAAAGATACTGAACAATTTCTTGGAAAATCAAATCCAACAACATTTCAAAAAGATAACTCACCAAGACCAAGTGGGATTCATCCCTGGGGAACAGGGATGGTTCAACATTTGCAAATCAATGTAATTTATCATATCAACAGAAATTAACATAAAAGTGACATGGTCATATCACTTGACATCAAAGAGGCATTCAAGATCTGAAGTCGCGGTTTCGTAAAACGGCATTCAAGACCCAACACCTGTTTATGATAAAGACTCTCCAGAAACTGAGGATTGAAGGAACATTCCTCAACATAATAAAGACCATTTACAACAAACCCACAGTAATGCCATGGTCAGTGGGGAAAAGCTGAAAAATTCCTCCCTAAAATCAGGAACCAGACAAGAATGTGCACTATCTCTCCTGTCATTCAACATAGATCTTGAGGTATTCAAAAGGCATACAAATTGAAAGAGAAGAAGTCAAACGATCACTATATGCTGATGACATAACATTATGCCTAGAGAACTCCAAACACTACACCAAAAAAACCCAAAAAATACTGGAAATAAATAAGTTCAGTGAAGTAACAATACACATAAATCAATGGCAGTTCTGTATATAAACCAGGAGTCAAAGGAAAGGGAAAGAAAAGATTCAATCCCATTTACAGTTGAACTTAAAAAGATAAATACAGTGGGGTGAATCTCATGAAGGAGGTAAAGGACCTTTACAATGGAAACTATAGGACATTACTAAAAGAAATAGAGGACACACAGAAGTGGAAGAACATTCCTTGTTCCTGGATTGGAAGATTAACATTATTAAAGTGACCATTCTACCAAAAGCAATCTACAATTTAAATACAATCCCTATTAGACAGTAAAGTTACAGGCCCATCGGAATATAGTTAAAATAGACTTCTAGCTTCTTCCAACATGACGACCCAAAATCTTATCTGCTATACTCGCACCTTTAGATTCCTGATTATTAAACAATTTGTTCTGCTTTATATCTTAATGCTTTTCAGTCACCAAGTTGCAGATGCTATCATAACGTTAGCCTGACTTGACCTGGGCAGACAACCTCACCAATGTGTCCTGGAACCTCACTTCCCCAGAGCCCTACCTCACTAGGGAAAGCTAGAAATGGGCTGTAGGTGTGAATCGACTTGTCAGCTCCCATGTCTAGCAGAAAAGCAATTACAAAATCCGGACCTCCCACCTTATGCACTCCATGAAGATCATTCTTTGGTCCATACTACCAGAGGGATAAAGAATAGGTATTCCTTCAATGGGAGGGATGAGATTTGGGAACATGATTTACTTTTAAAATACCATTGTTGGACAGGGGTAGACAGCATAATGGTTATGCAAACAGACCCTCATGCCTGAGACTACAAGGTCCCAGGTTCAATCCCCTGCACCATCATAAGCCAGAGCTGAGCAGTGCTCTGGTGAAAAAAAAAAAAAAAAAAAAGGAATAAGAAAAAAAAATCAAAGAAGGAAATAAAAATTAAAGAAAAAAAAAAACTTAAAAGAAAATCTCATTGTTAGAATTTACTATATCATGCAAGACCTTATGGGATCTAGGTCAGATTTATGGAATTTACAGTTAATGGTATTTAAATACTTAACCCATATCTGGGAGATACTCTCTGCCTTGATCCAGCTTTCTAGTCCTATTACCAACTCTGACATCATCTTCCTAGACAATATTTTCAGCTAACATGCATGTTAGCTATTGGGCTCAGGAAAAAATTAATTAAATAATGGGTCCCTTGGAATATACCTAAAATATATTCCCTAGCTTCTTCCAACATGAAGACCCCAAATATCATCTGCTATATTCTTACCTTTAGGTTGATGATGATGTTGATGATGATGATGATCATGATGATGATTTTTAACCAGAACACTGCTCAGCTCTGGTTTATGGTTATGTGGAGGATTGAACCTGGGACATTGGAGCCTCAGGCAGGAGAGTCTCTTTGCATGACCATTATGCTATCTACCCCCATATATTCCTGATTATTAAACAATTTGTTCTTCTTTGTATCTTATTTCTTTTCAGCCACCAAGTTGGAGCTGCTACCATGACACCAACCTGACTTCTCTGGGCAGATGACCTCACCAATGTGTCCTGGGATCCCACCTCCCCAGAGCCTTGCTCCACTAGGGAAAGACAGAAATAGGCTTGGAATATGAGTCAACCTGCCAATACCCATGTCGAGCAGAGAAGAAGTTACAGAAACCAGACCTCCCACCTTCTGCAACCCATAAAGATCTTTTATCCATACTCCTAGAGGGATAAAGAATAGGGCTGGCTCTAATGGAAGGGATGAGATACAGAACTCCAGTGGTGGGAATTGTGTGAAATTGTACCTCTCTTACCCTGCAATCTTGCTGATCATTATTAAATAACTAATAAGGAAAAGTAAAAAAAAAATCTGATATAAAAAACTAAAACTAGACCACACCTTCCCTAAGATCAAATCACAGTGGATTAAAGATCTAGACATTAGACCAGAAATTCTAAAATTTATAGAACAAAATGTCTCTCATAGTTTGCAGGACTTTCACATCAAAGATGTATTTGAGGACTTAATTCCCTGGGCATGGACAATGAAAACAATAGTAAATAAATGGGATTACATGAAACTAAAAGGCTTCTCCACATCAAAAGCAAACCACACAATGATGACCAGGAAACCCAATAAGTGGGAGAAGATCTTTGCATATCACACATCAGATAAGTGACTGAAATCAAACATCTATACAGAATTGGTACAGATCGATAAAAGAAGAAAAGATAACCCAGTAAAAATGAGGACCAAAGAATTAAACAGTTTTCTAAAGAAGAGATACACATGGGTCCACAGACACATAAACTCTCCACTTCATTTATCATTAGAGAAATGAAAATTAAATTACAAAATAAACTATCATCTCACACCTGAGAGAATGGCTTTCATCAGCAAACCAGTAAATGACAGGTGTTGGAGAGGTTGTGGAGAAAAATGGCTCTGCTACATTGATGGTGGGAATGCAAACTGGTACAGCCCACTTGAAAACTATATAGAGAGTCCTTAAACAAATAAAAATGGCATTACCTTATGATCCAGCAATACTACTAGTAGGCGCGTATACAGTGGACATTCAAACAGTAACTAGAATAAGCATATGCACCCCTATGTTTGTAGCTGCATTACTCACAATATCCAAAAAGTGGAAGCTGTCTAAATGCCCGTCAATATATGAATTGCTAAATAAGTTTAGGATATACTGTTCATACTCTGGCTTCAAAAAAAGATAATATTGTATCCTTTGGGACAAAAGAGATAGAACTGGAGGTAATTATGCTTAGCAAAACAAATAAAGAGATGAAAGACAATTACCAGATGGTTTCACTCATATGTTGAAGCTAGCTAGAGATCTGATCTACATAAATTTGCCCCCCCCCAAAAAAAAAGAAGCAAGTAAACTGCTCTGACATGTGAGAACTATGGTGTTTATCTTTGGGAGGTGGGAGAGTGGGAATACAGAATTTAATGATGAGTGTGGTATGGAACTATATATTGTAATCTTACACTCTTATAACAATCTATTAATAACAAATAAAAATATTAAAATAAAATGTGCTTCTTGCTACTTTAGGGCATTCTCATAGTTCACCTTTTGGTAAATGGGAATTTAATCTCTGTCGTTTTCAGATGTATTTTGCTCATTCTTAAAACCAAGCTTACTTGATTCCATAATTTATTGCCACATGGTATTTAAATGCCTATTCATTTTTCCAAATCAAGAGAATGCTATCTAGTTTCTCTCTAGGCAGAAACTAGAGTTCTGATTCCAAATATAAATACCTGAGGCTATATTACCTGTAGTTTCAACTTTCTTATCAATGACTTCTACCCAGCTAGCCTACAAAGATGAAAGTCCCTATGTTGTCATGGGTATACTCCACATAACTACTGCAGCTTCCATTACTTCAGACAGAAACTCCTCATACTAGAAACTTCTCTAATTAACAATTTATTACCATAGCTTGCTTGTGGTTTGGGAAGAAAAAAAAAACTTTGGTAGGTTCTTCTTTGAAGCTAGTATCTGAGAGAAAGAATTTCTTACAAATGTCAGGAAAGGTCTACATCTCAGACCTTATGTAGTATTCCATGGAAAGAGAAAATTCAGGAATGGGAAGCATTATGCTTACAAAAAAAAAAAAAAAACCCCTGAAATGTATGATATAAAGAGACAATCATTTGTAATGGCATGCACTTGAAAATTATTTAATATTATAACACAGCTTTCAAGAAAAAGATGAAAAAATGATTATAAATTCTAAATTCTTTCCTCCCCTGGTACTGGTAAGACTTACTAACGTTGTAGTCCCATCAGACATGCAACTAAATTGACTTTTTCTTTAATTGTTCTACCTAGTACTGGAGAACAGAAATACTACAGGCGAAGTTCAATCATCCAAAGTACATGAGTAATTACATCAAGCGCATATAAGGAAACTACCAAAGATGTCCCAGATTTGGACCAGGTGGTAGTGTATGCAGTTGAGTGCATACATTATCATGTGCAAGAACCCCGGTTCAAGTTCAGGGTTCACTTACCTGCAAAAGAAAAATTTCTAGAGAGGTGAAGCAGTGCTGAAAACAACTCCCCTTTTCTAAACCTCTCTATCTCCCAGCCCCTCAATTTCTCTTTGTCCTGTTAAATATAAGAAAGGAAAGAAAATGTGGAAAAAATATCCACCAGAAGTGGTGTGTTTCTTTTTCTTTTTCTTTCTCTTTCTCTTTCTTTCTTTCCTTCTTTTTTTCTTTCTTTCTTTCTTTCTTTCTTTCTTTCTTTCTTTCTTTCCTTGCCACCAGGGTTATCACTGGGGCTGGGTCCCTGCACTATGAATTCACTGCTCCTGGCGCCCATTTTACCCCCATTTTATTGGATAGGACAAAGAGAATTTGAGAGAGGAGTTGTAGATAAAGAGGGGGAGAGAAGGATAGACACCTGTAGACCTGCTTCACCACTTTGTGAAGGTATAAATATAGACATATATAGAGACAGATAAAACTATCATTTGAAATAGATTTGTGATCTAGTGAGTAAATGTGTTTCCTGAGTTCTATGTGCCATCGATTTTAGGTTGTTCTGGGAAACACTGATTTATGTTAGCTCCATGTGACCAAAACCACATGTGATAGACTGTATTTACAATATAAAGGAATTATGAGAACCTTCATTATGTAGCTGTCAGAAACCCAGGTGGCTAGGACTTGCATCCTGCATCTAAGTGAGACCGCTCTTGGGAAAGAGAGCCTGTAACCTGTGAACCTTGATATTATCTCTGAGCACTGGCAGAACTTAGCTGAACATAGGACAATGAGCTAAAAAGAACACTAGAAAGCTGTAGCTAAGGGAATCTATGGAGCAGATACATTTGTCTAGTTGGAAATGTTTTATGTCTATGTCAACTGGGAACGATAGAAAAGTAAATTAAAACCAAATAATATATTACTATGGATGTGGACTAAGGAATTCTAAGGATTTTGACTCAGTTCTATGAATATAAAAGAAAAAAAGATCATTAAGTCAGGAAAATAGAAGGATCCAAGTTAGAAATTACTGTATCATTTACTTTAAAAAAGAACAGAGGTCCTTTAGAGAATTGACAGAAAATATAGAATATAAAATGTATTTCCTGGGGAGTTGGGCAGTAGTGCAGCGGTTAAGCACACATGGCGCAAAGCACAAAGACTGGCGCAAGGACCCCAGTTCAAGTCCCCCACTCCCCATTTGCAGGGGGTTGCTTCGCAGTGGTGAAGCAGGTCTGCAGGTGTTCATCTTTCTCTCCCATTCTCTGTCTTTCCCTCCTTTCTTAATTTCTCTCTGTTCTATCCAATGACATCAGCTATGACAACAACAACTACAACAAGCACAACAACATGGGATTTCCTATATTAGTATCAGACAAAACAGGGAAGTCTGGCAAAACCACTACCAGAGGAATTCAGAAAAAAAAATAGGCTATTACTGCTATCAAATATGAAAAAATTTGAAGTTTAATAAAGATAATAAGAACAACAAATTGGAATATGTTAAAATCTGTGTATATATGTATATGTTCATAATTGTGCTAAACAAAATATTTTATTGATTATCTTTGGAGAATGCTAGAAAATACTGAAAATAATAAACAGGCTGAAAAAAATGAGTTAGTATCTTGGTATCCTATCTATCTCTCTCCCTCCTTTCATTCTCTTTCTCTCTCTCTTTCCCATTCATAATAAATAACTCTTAAAACTTTTACTGGAGAGCAAATGACTACAATCTCTAGCAGTTTCACAACAAAATGACTGAGACTGTTTTTTTTTTTCTTTTTTTAAATAAAAGACAGGGGAAGAGAAATGGAGGTCCTTTTTTTTTTAATTCAGAGAGACAGAGACCCCACCATACTGGTGCTCTCCCCGCCCCACCCTGGCATCCCATGTGCTAGCAGGGTTCACACCAGGCATATACATGGCAAAGGACATACCCTCCCTCTAGGTAAGCTATTTTCCAGTTCCTGCTATTATGTCTCTTGATATAATAATGCAGCCTTTGTAAGGTAGCTTTGCTAAAATTAGTTGAACTTAATTCCAGATTAAGTTGCATGTAAGTTACCAGAGTATCTTTAGCAAAGGTTTATATCTCAGGACTTGCATGGCCCTCATTCTAACTAATACCATTTATTGTTTACATCTTTACACTTTTTTTCTACTTAAAATATTTTTTGACACTAACTGTGCCTAAGGCATCAATTTAGACATCAAGGGTCCACTAGTAACAGGACTGCTGACTTCCTGCAATGTCCACGAAGTACCTATTGACAAATCAATAAGTAGTTATATTAGAATTTTCAGAGAAAAATGAAACAAGGTCAGAGGAGTAGAGAAAGGAGGACACAGAGTGGTGGGATCATGTTATTGTATATCAAGAAACATCTTACTGTTGGTCATGAAGCCAATGTCTGTACATTCTTATCCATTAAGCAGCAGTGTGGTATAAAAATTAGATGCACACACCCCCACAGGCTAATTGCTGGACTTAAATCACCTGTCAGTTCTGTCTGACTTTATAGCAACTGTGTTTTTCTTTTCTTTCTTTCTTTCTTTCTTTCTTTCTTTCTTTCTTTCTTTCTTTCTTTCTTTCTTTCTTTTTGTTTCCCTTTTTTATTGTGGTACTTATTATTGTTGTCGTCACTGTTGGATAGGACAGAGAGAAATGGGGAGAGAAGGGGAAGACAGAGAAGCAGAGAGAAAGACACCTGCAGACCTGCTTCACTGCTTGTGAAGCGACGCCCTGCAGATGGGGAGCCAGGGGCTTGAACCGGGATCCTTATGCCAGTCCTTGCATTTTGTGCCACTTATACTTAACCCGTTGCGCTATCGCCCGACTCCCTCTGCAACTGTGTTTTTCTAAATTCTATGGGAGTTTACAGAGATCATGAAGTGAAGAGGACTACATATGCTAATCTGTGTATATGAGTAATCAGAGTAATAAACTGCATTGTCAGTCTTGCCATCTACATTTTAAACAATCTATCAATTGAGTAGAATGTAAGCTTGATCTGGTCACTTATTAACCAAAACTTCTTTGAACATTCAGTTTTCATCTTTGTATGGAAATGGGCCTCTCTGTTTAATTCTGCCCGTTGACAAAGTGTGGTTTGTGGCAGCAACATTGAAAGCAAGCACTTGGAAGCTGGTTAAGCATGCAGAATCTCAGACCCCGCCTGAAACTTAAGGACTTATCCCTGTGATTTGAACACACTAGAAAGTACTGCTCTATGTGACTGACTCATATTACAATGACCCATATTCAATCTCAGAGCAAAGTGATTCTTTGTCAGGCCTTTCTGCTGTTTCTGAACTTGTGCATTCTTGTATTTCTTTCTGTCTGGAATGATTTGTCTTTTTGTCTATTCTCCTGGCTCACACCTACTCCTCCTTTGAAATCACAGGACTCAGTTCCACTGAAAAATGTCTTCTATTTAGTATCTTTAAGTATATCCTCCTAACGCTTTCATTATCTAAAATTTTATCACACTGATCATTTTCTTAAACTGACTATGATCTCCTTGAGGGTTAACCTCTAATGTAGTCATTTAGATATACACATTTTATAACTTTAAGATCTTAAACTGAAGGAAAAACCTATAAACTTTTTATAATCTTTTTTTTTTTCTGGGGCCAGGCAGTGACACATCAAATTTAGCATACACATTGCAGTGTACAAGCACCTGGGTTCAAGCTTCTGGCCTCGACCTGCAGGAAGAAAACTTCATGAGTGGTGAGGCAAAGTTTCAGGTATCTCTATCTCTTTCCTTCTCTATCTCCCCCTCTCAGTTTCTATTTCTATTTAATAATAAAATATTTTTTAAAAAGAAAATATAAACAAGTCTTTTAAAATGTTTTTTGTATCAATTAGAAAGCTTGTGACAGAATTAATCTGGCAGAAATTTAATGAAATAATATTATTCTTTTACACATACACACAAACACACACACACACACACATACACACATACACCTTCTCTTATCAGTAGCTGTGAAATTTAAGGTCAATGAGTAGCTTAAGAAACGTCAAGACAGAACTGCAGATTTCAGAATGCTAAAGAATAATATTCTTCCAATGTTTATCAGCAGCATGACAATGGCTGATGGAATCACTAAAGGAAAGAAATAGACTTAAGCAAAGTTTGGTTGTAAAAGACCATCAAACCACAATCTTAGCTCTCACCTTCACAAGTACTTTGTATGTATTAATATAGTATGCAGACAAGTGCTACCTTCATATCACAACACAATACAGTTATTTCCTCTCTCCATCCTCCTCCCTGTCCTCAACTCTGTTCCATCAGAATAATAAGCAGCAAACTAATTTAAGGAGAGGCAAGGAATCATGCTTGTCGTTCATGGCTAAATCGCAAGGTCTACCATTAGTGGTGCCACAGTGTAATTTTGCTTTTTCTTCCAGAGATTCATGTCATAGATAAACCTGAGTTCAGTTCACTTGTGGTAGCAGCTGAATGCATTAAATATGATGGAACAAAAGAAATCATAAAATAGATCTCAAGAATTTCAGCTCAAACTTCTTATCCATATTCCAATTGCAAAGAAGACTATAAACCGCTGAATGATAAAGTAGAATTCATAAAATGATAAAAGGCTAAAATAATATCTTTGGAATCAAACCTGAGTCAAATTCTAGTAAAGGCAGGGTGCCATTTTAAAATGTTGCAAGTATAAGTTATCTGACTGTTGTCCTGGAGCTCCGGTTCCCCAGAGTCCCCACTAGGGAAAGAGAGAGAGACAGGCTGGGAGTATGAATCCACCTGTCAACGCCCATATTCATCGGGGAAGCAATTACAGAAGCCAGACTTTCCACCTTCTGCATCCCACAGTGACCTTGGGTCCATACTCCCAGAGGGTTAAAGAATAGGAAAGCTATCAGGGGAGGGGATGGGATATGGAGTTATGGTGGTGGGAATGGTGTGCAGTTGTACCCCTCTTATCCTATGGTTTAGTCAATGTTTCCTTTTATAAATAAAAAAATTTTAAAAAATTAAAAAAGTTATCTGTATCTTTTTTAAAACTCTCATTGCTTTTTTATGAATAAAAATAATAACAAAATAATAGTAAATAATATGGAAAAGAAGTTTATTCCTGTGCTTAAAGATGGCTAACTCAGAAAGGTACATGCCTTGTCATATCATGCTCCTGGAATTCAACCCCAGCACCACAGGAGAGTTCCATGAACTAAGGGAAGTTCTGGTACTGGAGATGTGATATCTCTTCCAGCCCCTGCCCCCATCAAACCCCGAACTCCCCACCTGCCACCAAATACAGATCCTTTTTATGAAGTAGAATGAATGGAAAATCTGGAAGCAGAGAAATCACCCATGTGCAAGACTCTGGTTACACATGCATGCATACACCACACACACACACACACACACACACACACACACACACACACACACACACACACACACCAGTTTTGTATTATCCGTGGAAAGGCCTGTTACATGTGAGAAAATAAAATCATATGTTGCCTAAATCTCTTTACTTCCAAAGATGAGAATGATCCCCTTCAGTCACAAGCAAACAACTAATTCTGAAAGACTCTTCTCTGGTGTAATCTTAATATGTGGATGTATTATTAATTCATATTATGAAAATGAAATGTACTTATTATGCATGTCCCTTCTTTTAAAACCCCCTAATGTAAACCTAACACGTAAGATTAACTACCTCTACCTTTTATTTCCAAGTACATTGACTCAATTTTTTCTTGACTTTGAATATGTATGATACTAAAGAGAAATTTGTATTTGCTCCAGTTATGTAACTGTGTTTGTTACTCTTAGACTTCTTATTCCATAATTAGAAACTTGCTCTAATACTTCCTGTGAAATGTCCATACTTATTTTCTCCTTGCCTTAAACATTTCACTTGAGGGCAGGTTCTGCATTTGAGCTCTACACAGGTTTTGGCAAGCAGTACTTTGAAGACATTTTGTAAAAGTATTTTCCACTCCATTACATCTGGTATAGAAGTCACACGTCTGTCTTTTAATCAGTCCTGGGAAGAGGAGAAATGTTTTGGCAATAAGCTATTCAGAAAGTTCAGCTCATGAGATCTCATTAAAATAATAACCTGACATGCATGTTCCTCTTGGATTAGTATCTTATGAATTAGTTGTTCATGACTTCCCAATGCCAAATCAATATTGTCAGAGCACAACTGCTAATTAGAATGAAACTGGCTAATTTACAATCAGAAAACTGTTGACTTAAAAACATAAATGTCAAGTATCAAGTGTAATGATTCACTAAATTATAAAGTAGCATAAACTTCCCAAAGATTAGAAAGAATATGCAATACGAATAAAATTGGGGACTGACAGCGCAGTTCATCTGTAGAGTGTGCTGTTTTGCCAAGTACGCCACCCAGGTTGGAGCCTGGCTTCCACCACCTTGAAGGAAGTTTCAGTGCTAAAGTCTCTTTCCTTCATTCTCTCTCTCTGCCTCTCTGTCATTATATGAAAATAAAAGAAAAAAATTAAAAATAATAACTAGATGAAGGAGAAGGAGGAAGAGGAGGTTAAACCATACCGTAAATAACTGTACATGATATTCACAATCAATACAATATATATGTCAACAATACTATGTGGAAATTCATACCAAATTACATAAGCCTTAGAAATGATAAAGAGGGGCCAGTGGTGGCACACCTAGTTGAGCATGCATAATACCATGCACATGGACTCCAGTTCAAATCCCTAGCCCCCATCTGCAGAGGAGAAGCTTTTTGAGCAATGAAGCAGTGCTGGAGGTGTCTCTCTTTCTCTTCCCCCTCTATTTACTCTCTTCCCTCTCTATTTTCTCTGTCTCTATAAGAAAGAAGAAAGAAAGAAAGAAAGAAAGAAAGGAAGGAAGGAAGGAAGGAAGGAAGGAAGGAAGGAAGAGAAAGAAAAAAAGAAAAGCAAATGATCACTGGGAGTAGTGGATTCCTTTTTCAAGCGTATATACCATAACCATGATGATGGCAATATATATTTGTGTGTGTGTGTGTGTCTACTTTTTAAAGCAAGAAATGAGAAAGAACTTGATGAATGGCACAAAGTGAAAGAGTGAGTTGTAGAATCAGGAGTAGATGTGATAAACAATTATGCCATAATTTGATATATTATATATGATAGTGTGATAATATAGTCAATAATTTGATAATTACTTTTCCCATATGTAGTTATAAAGGAAGCTATACACCTAATTAATTAAAAGCTTATTACTGGGGAAACACTTTAATATTCATTTTATTTTCTGCATGCTGAGTGTCTGAGTAATTTCTACTATAAATGCAGCACAGACTGGGTGTAAATATGTGTCTAGGAGTTAAGACAGTCATGCTAGATTTAAATATCAACACTATTTCTTACTCATCAAGGATGTCTCTAACTTTCTTAATTGTAATTCATTGTTTGGAGTGGGGAGCATGGAAGACACCGTTATCCATAGACATTTTTGAATGATAAATGAGATACGATTTTTTTAAAAAATATATATTATCTTTATTTATTGGATAGAGACATCAGAAATTGGGAGGGTAGGGGAGATAGAGAGGGAGACAGAGAGACACCTGCAGCCCTGCTTCACCGCATGCAAAGCTTTCCCCCTGCATTGGGGAATGAGATACGATTTTTAAGTTAATTTTTTAATTTCATATTTTCTTTTTACTAGATTACTGTTCAGCTCTGGCATATCCAGGAATAAAACTCGGCACTTGTGGTACCTTAGATATGAAAGGCAGTTGCACTTGAGATGGTGCTACCTCTCTAGCCCATGTGTGTTTGTGATTGATCAGTAAGTTGTTTTTTGTATCTCTTTATTGAGATAGTCTGTGATTGTTTTGCTGCCTTTTTCTCTTTACTTTCTGCAGTGGTTCAGGTTTGCTCCTTCTAACATTTGATTACATCACAATAACACTCTGAATTTTAACTCACTTGTTTTATATTTCATACACTGCACAGTAACTTTTTTCTAGTTTTTTTTTTCACATATTGGGGCTTGTTGCTATTTTCTCTCATAATACAAAGTGTTTTGCCTGAGTGTTACATATTCAGCTTTTGCACTATTAACATTTGAATGGAATGATTTTTCTGGGACAAGTTATCATGAGAATGATCTGGAGGTGGGGTGGGAGGCAGCATATCCACTGAAGCATCTGCTTTCCTATGTATGAAGTCTTCAGTTTGAGCACTGACACTACAAGAAACCCCGAGGAAGGCACCCAGGGAAGATCCGTGAATAGTGGAGCAGAGCTGTGGTATTTCTAATGTCCCACTACTCTCCCATCTCTATTAATAAATAAATTAAATAAATAATGAAGAAAACATTGGGTCAGGGAAACACTTCAGTGCTTTCCCAAATGCAAGAGGCCTTGAGATTATCCCTTCTGACTCTTTGTTTGTTTTTCCTTTTTCTTTTCACCTGAGTACTTTTCAGGATGGGTATATGGTAGGGCTGGTGGTGGCACACCTAGTTGAGCATGCATAATAAATACCATGCACATGGACTCCAGTTCAAATCCCTGGCCCCCATCTGCAGAGGGGAAGCTTCTCAAGCGATGAAATAGTGCTGCAGGTGTCTCTCTTTCTCTTCCCCCTCTATATACCCTCTTCCTCCTCAATTTTTATCTGTCTTTATTAAAAAAAAAAATAAAGAAAAAGAGAGAAAGAGAAAGGAAGAAATAAATTAAGAAAGGAAGAAGAAAGAAAGAGAGAAAGAGAGAAAGAAGAGAAAGAAAGAAAGAAAGAAAGAAGAAAGAAAGAAAGAAAGAAAGAAAGTAAGAAAGAAAGAAAGAAAGGCATTGGGATCAAAGAAAGGCAAAGAATCATTGGGAGTAGTGGATTCCTCATTCAAGCATATGTAACCATAACCATGATGATGCCTGACACGGAACTTGGAACCTTGGAGCTCTGGCATTAATTAACATGTTTGTGCATGATTATTAGCTATGTGCCATATATGTGGGGGGGGTATAAAGTCACAGAGTGTTATCCTTTAGTTTTTTTGTGTTCAGAGACTCTTACTTCTAATTTATATCTGTTATCAAAGGACTGGCATTTCTCTGAAGATGATAACTACATAATTTTACTCATATATGTAGCATAAAGATTGGAAACACATTTACATAAAAAATAGTCTTTGTGGAAACTATTGTGGTTACCCTTCTTGTAAGGGGAGAACACAAAATGGTGTTGTGTGGAATTACACCCTTATAATTTTATGATCTTATGAATAATTACTGAATCACTAATAAAAATTAATTTAAAAATTAAAGCTCTGGACTGAGCTTCAACAATATTGATAGGAAATGGATGCAGAGAAATTATCATGTCTGGGAGTTAAACAGAAGTAGAAGTGATTCATATTTTTAAAAGATAAAAAATAATATGCATATTAATAGTGAATAAATCAAAATAAAATCATATCATTGTTCAATACTATGAGAAGTTGTCTAACAGAAAATTAAAGTAAAATCAAATAGTTCACATAATATTAAAATGTTCTAGACATTAAAAACATCTTAACTGGAATAAGAAAATACTGTAAATGAATGTCAATATTGAATTTGCCCTAAAGTTGTACTTTCTGGCAAGAATTTTAAAGAAGCCATTACAAAGAAAAATAATTGCTTCATTAGGCAACTGTGTCTGAAATCAACAACAACAACAAAAGGAGTTGAAGTAAAAAAGTAGAAATTATAAAGAGCCTAATTGAAATTTTAGAGCTACAAAAAGATATACAAAAAAAAAAAAAAACTCAAAGGAAAGAGTCAACATAAGAATAAAAAAAACAGAAGAAGTACTTGTTAGAATAGGTTACAACAGGCCTGGGGAGACAGCACTTAGAACACCAAGTTTCTTATCTAAAGTACCAGAGGTTCTCAGTCCCTAGCACCACCACTTCTCAGAGTTGAGGTCTCTATTCTCCCTCCATCCTCTGACTCTCCCTCACATGCTTGTAATAAATAAATAAATCTTCAAGAAATGAAAAAAAATTAGCCCAATTATTTCACTAAGATAAAAAATAAATGTTTGATTAAAACAGCAGAGACCAATTTCTGTGGTATAAATCATTAATGTGGATTTTTACCAGATGAAATAAAAGTTTCAAAGATAGCAAGAAGACCCCCCCCCCCACTCCCTAGTCCTAGTCTGTGGCTGTCATTAGCAAGTGAAAGGGCTGAATTTCTTGCTGCAAGTTAGACTAAGAATAGCATAATAGGGACTAGGGAGTGATGTACCTGGTTGAGCATAAATTTGACCATGCTCAAGGACCCAATTTCAAGCCCCTAATTGCCATCAGCAGGGGGGACATTTCAAGAGCAGTGAGGAAGTACTGCAGATGTCTGTGTGTCTGTCTTTCTCTGTCCCTTTCTGTCTCTTCACTCTCTCTCTGTCTCTATCTAGTAGTATAATAGCATCAGAGTCCAGATTCAATCCTCTGGTCCTTATTTGCAAGGGCAAGCTTCCCAAGTGATGAAGCACTGTTGTAGGGGTTTCTCTTTCTCTCTTCCTCTCTGTCTCCCCCTTCACCTGTCTCAATTTCTTTCTGTTCTATAAAATTTAAAAAAAAATAAAATAAGGCATTATTACTTTTTTTTTAAATTAAAAGGAATATAGATTATTGGGTTAAGTGCACGAAGCACAAGGACCGGCTGAAAGATCCCGGTTTGAGCTCCCAGCTCCCCACCTGTAGGGGGGGTCGCTTCACAGGCAGTGAAGCAGGTCTGCAGGTGTCTTTCTCTTTCCCTCTCTGTCTTCCCCTCCTCTCTCCATTTCTCTCTGTCCTATCCAACAACAACAACAACAATAATAACTACAACAATAAAACAACAAGGGCAACAAAAGGGAATAAATAAATAAATAATAAATAAATAAATAAATAAAAGGAATAGCATCAAAGAAGGTTCTCCTCATACCACAGGTAGGAAGAAATTTTAAAAAAGAAGAAATTTCCACACTTGGTAACTGAGTCAGTCAGGAAGGCAGCCCACCAACTGACAGAGACAAACGTTTGCCTCTGCATACCCACTAGAAAAGGTATATTAGCAGAGAGCACGAAAGCTGGTATCCTCTGTTGATTTCACTCTTCTGCTACACATTCTTCAATAAATTTAAACATTTTCTGTCACTTTGCCTGTGGACTTTGTTTTGTTCTCTTTTTGCACATTTGAGCACCATCACCAGCCAGGGACTCACATCACCCACAGGACAACTACAAAACTTTTATCATTTTGTCATCAGAGCCTCCCACCCCCCAGAGAGAAGAAATGTAGGACTGAAAAAGCATTTGATGAAATAATTAATGAAAACATTTTAAAGTTGTTAAATGATAGAAATGATTGATTCAAGATTAGCTGACCAGAAAAAACTCACAGAAATTCATTCTGTGATACACCATCACATTTCTCAAAAGTAAAAATGGGGGAAAAAAGGTTTAAAGTGATGAGAAAGAAATTATATCCTACCTATAGGGGGAAGATTCAAATGACATCTGATTCTCATCATGACAATGAAATACAGAAGGGAGCTAGACAACATTTTTCAAGTGATAAAGGAGAAGATTGTGAGCCCAGAGCTCTGTAACTGACAACATTCACCTTGAGGATGGAAAGAGAAATAACGACATTCTCAAGTGAAGAGGAACAGAGAATTTATAACTAAGAGACTAATTCAAAACAATGGCTGAATAAAGCTTTGAAATAGGAGTACTAAAACAAAGCCTTAGAACATTAAGAAGGAAGAAAGAACATGAAAGAAATAAACCATGGTTAAATAAATAGGATTTCCTTCTCTTAAGTCTCCCAACATCTGTTTCAGGGTTGAAGAAAAATAAAAACAATATCAGAAATGGTTTTTCAGTGCACTTAGAAGAAATATTAAAAAACAGGAAGACTGCACATTAGAGGAAACAAACTGATTTAAAAGGAAGTAGGATTCCTATACAGGAGCTGGCAATGTACCAGCACAGTAGAGTGTGATAAATTATATAATGTGCAACTATAGAAAGTACTAAAAATCTATATTGAGATGCATTCAAAAACACTATGGAGAAAGCAAAATGAAATGCTTAAATGTTTAAGTAATCCACAGGGAAGAGAGAGCAATGAGAAACAGAACAATGAGAAAACAGAAAAATAAAATCATTGTCCAAAAATTTAGTGTATCCACAAATACATTCATACAATATGAATGGCTTAATATGTCAATTGAAAATCAGAAGTTGTCAGATGGGTTAATAAAAAACATTACTAAAGAAATGAATTTAAATATGAATTGAAAATGTCACATGTCCTATGGTTCCATTTATTTATCATTTATTTATGAAATGACAAGATTATAAAGGATGAAGAGCAATGTAATGCTTCCAATGATGAAAGACAGGCAGAAGCTGAGTGAGAATATAAGAGACAGATTTTGTGGTCTCAGACATATCTTTGTGGTGATCGAAGACTTTTGTATCTGAATCAAATGGTTATTACAGGAACCTACAGATGTAATAAAATAGAATAGTTCTTTATACACATGTTACACTAGTGTCCATATCCTGGTGTTTATACCTTACATAAATTTGCAGACAATATGATAGTATACATAGAAAAAAATCTAAAAAATATAGTAAAAAGCTCCTGGAAATTATCAGTCAATATAGTAAGGTGTCAGGCTACAAAAGCTGGTGGTGTTCTTTTATGCAAACATTAAGTCAGAAGAAGAAGAAATTCAGAAATCAGTCCCATTCACTATAGCAAAAAAAAAAAAAAAAAGCAATAAAATCTCTAGGAATAACCTAAGAAAAGAAAGACTTGTCTACTGAAAACTATGAGTCATTACTCAAGGAAATAGAAGAAGACACACAGAAGTATAAGAAAACTACATATTCAAGGATTGAAAGAATTAGCATCATCAAAATGAATGTTCTGCCCAGAGCCATATACTAATTTAATGCAACCCCAATCAAGGACCCATCATTTCTTTTATAAGAGAATAGTTCATACACTACAAAAATTTGCCAGGAAACAAAAAAATACCTAGAATCACCAATACCGTCTTGAAAAAAAAAAGAATACAACTGGAGTCATCACACTTCCAGTTCTCAAACTGTACTATAGGCCACTACAATAAAACTACCTGATTCTGGAATAAAAATAGACACAGTGACCAGTAGAACAGAGTTGAAAGCTCCAAAATAAGGCCTCACAACTATGGACACTTAATTTTTCACAAGGAGTCGCAAGCTATCAAATGGATAAAGGAGAGTCTCTTCAATAAATGGTGTTGAGAAAATTGAGTTGAAAGATGCAGAAGAATGAAATTAAACCACTACATTTCAATTTTAAAAGTACTACATTTAAAACTGTACTACATTTCAATACAAAAGTAAACTCCTGATGAATTTAGATGTTGGGTGGTAGACCAGAAACTATAAAATACTTACAGAAAAACTTTAGGAGAACCACCAGTCCCCCTGACCCCACCTTTTTTTTTTTTTTTTTTTTGCATGTCTACTATCTCCTAGTTTTCCTCCAAACCAGAGAGGCAGAGTTTCCAAAATATTCTCTTTATAAGGAGAACAACTGTAGCATGACCCCTGTGGAGAGGAGTCTGGAGAATTCCCAGAACACTAGAAATAAACCTACCCCATGATTTTCTCCTATGGATATACCTCAAGGAGCCAAATACACTCCTCCAAAGAGATCTGTGTATACCTATGTTCATGACAGTATAATCAGTAACAGCCAAAACTTGGAAGCAACTCATTGTCCAACAATTGATGAGTGGCTGAGAACTCTGTGGTATATATATATACAATGGAATACTACTCAGCTATAAAAATAATGGATTGATTTTCTTTACCTCATCTTGGAAGGTGCTTGAAGGACCCTTGGTAAATGAGATAGGCCAGAAAGAGAAGGATGAATATGGGATGATCTCACTCAGAGACAAAGTTGGTAAACAAGAATAGAAGGGTAAACACAAAGCAGAACTTGGACTGAGTTAGGAATATTGCACCACCAAAGGTTCATGATGACAAAGGATGACCTAAATGGAGAGATAGAGTTCTGCAGAAAACTGAGAAATTTTTCACATGTACCAACAAGTACATTTACTGTTGACTATAAACCACTAAACACCCCTCCCAATAAGATAAATTAAAAAGATGGAAGGAAGAAAGGAAGGAAGGAAGGAAGGAAGGAAGGAAGGAAGGAAGGAAGGAAGGAAGGAAGGAAAGAAGGAAGGAAGGAAAGAAGGAAGGGGGAAAGAAGAGTGCTATGAATTGTGGAGAAAGGACTATGTGGCAATAGAAATATATTTTAAATAGTGAAAAAGAGAAATGTATGCACAACTATGTTTTAGCCTGTAGAAACCATAAAATGAAAATAAGATAGACATCGATTTTAAGGAAAAATAAAAGGGATTTCTTTGGAAAGTGTTGTTTTTATATAATAGGACATATGGATTCTTATCAACCAAATGGTCTACTCAGCTCCTAAGATTAAGAATTTTCTTCCTGAAGGGTTTTGAGACATTTTATGATCCACATCAAAGAGCATAGGACAATTAAGAGGGTTTTTGTAGTATTTCTTAGTTTATCTTTTGTAGAAAATAAATTTGTAATACAACATACTTCTAACAGATACTTGGCCTTAGAATTTCAATTATCTTCTAGCTTCACTTTGTCTTGGCAATTAAGTAGCTGTGTAACACTAAACTCACTTTATTGGTAGTAAAAAAAAAAAAAAAAAGAATATATAAGATGACTGCAGGTCATGGTAATTTTCTGCTTGCATAAAGATCTATTATAACAAGTGAACTGAATTAAGGAAATAACTACTGCCCTCCTTCAAAGTATATCAGAGCTTAGTTTGGCTTCATAAACAGAAAAGAATTGTTGCAATTCTAATGAGATAATTTCCAAAGAACCACTCTTAGAGAAAATAGAATATCTCTTCCAAGCAAAAAGAGTCCACTACTTTTATTTTATAATAAAATGACTATTTTATTTATGCATCATCATCCAAAATATACTCAGTACCAAATTAGTTGAAAACACTGCTTATGTATGTTAAGAAAATATAAAAGCATGGCTTCTACCATAGAGAATTTAAGTATATAAAATAATCTCAGAATTAATTCAGCTGAAAAAGGGCAAACTGGAAACCCAGTAAAACTGATGGAAAATATATGTTTAAAAAATTAATGAGAAAGGATATAATAGCAATCTTTAGTATAATTCTACATAATGGGAATTAAAGCTAGTTTGAAGAATGTATGATTACTTGATAACTAAATAATTACTCTAAAATCTGGTTTTACAATAAATCATAATCACTCTATAACAAAAGGAAACTCTGAACGATGTTGAAATTTTTCCCAATACACAATGTTTATTCCCATGTTCTAGAGCTCTGGGAATAAACAAAGTACTTTTTAGTTTCCTTACTATATACCCATAAACATTCCTGAAAGGCATTCATTTGGGAAGTGATCAGTTTCTCATGTCAAATAATAAAATTTCAAATTTTTATTATGTTGAGGTACATCAAAGCTTTCATTATGTTGGGGTCAAAACTACCTAAGAGCACACTATGAAAGCAGACAGAGGGGAAGATTGTATTATTTAATTTTCATGGTTTCTTAATTAAAAACTATACTATATAAACTACAAATAATAATAAAAGTGCATTCATTTACAGGGAAGTTACCTACATTCACATATTTAATAATCAATAATTCATAAAAACATGGTTAACAAATTATTTCTTCATCCTTGAACTGGGGAGACAGAGTGATGGTTATGCTAAAGACTTTCCTACCTGAGGTCCCAGGTTCAATTCAAGAACCACAATAAGCCAGAGCTAGCCAGTGCTCAGGTGTCTGTCTGTTTATCTGTCTGGCTGTTTCTCTCTTGCTCACATGCTCTGTTTTTAAAATAAACTTAATATAAAGAACAAATTATTTCCTCATTATAGAATTTTTCTAGTATTGAATCTCTAAACATTTGAAAACGCGCGCGCACGCATGCGCACACACACACATATCATTGCTAAAAGACAACAGCCAAAATAAATATTGTAAGTAATCTGCTTTTCCTGACTTACAGGAGTCTCATAGTTTATCTTTTCTCCCTCTCCCTTCCCCTCTCCCTTTTCCTCTCTGTTCTGTAGTTGGAAAAGTCTGTGTCACATCTTTTCCAGAATAAGAGGTTCAATGACTGATTGTTTAAAACTAATTGCTAATTTCATTGCCCTTCATTTTCCATTAGAAGTACTCCCTGAAAATCACATCAACTAGTGCATTCTAAGTAGCTCTTTGTGCTATAACTTAGTAAATAACCCAGCTTGAGCAAACTGGAATGTGAAGCATTCTAAAATTAAGATCTAGTATTATTCATGGTTATGGAAGAATATGCAGCAGTCATATAATTTTAAGCAAAGAAAATACATCTACAATTTAATGGAAAGATTACATATATTTTTTATAGTGAGTACTGGCATTCAGGCTCTCTGGGGAACTTCCATTGGGAGCCATGCCCTACTTCAGTTGGAACCTGCATATCAACTCCAAAGGATCAAAGAACCTATCTTACTATTCACTTTGTCTAAATGCTGACTTTTCTCTCCTATAGAATCCAGATATGTTGTTAACCACTATCAACTCAAACTTATGCTTTCTGATGAAACTGTCTTTTTAAAAAGTGGAAGATGAAGATACTCTGGATACCATTTTTAAGCTTCAACCTTCCAACAAAATTGGAGCAGAAAAGTATGTCACCCAAAATAATAAACAATTTTCTATTATTTCAGAATAGATGGCATTGTAATTCTGTATTTTCCAGGAATTTTCGAAAACGACCAAATTTCTGGCCTAAAAGGATTATCTCTATATCCATCTTGTATTTTTCCTCCTTAAAAACTTGCTGTGATTTTTTGTCTCTTTTGCAATATGACCACACATGAAGAGAGATGAATTGGGTTCAAAGTAGGGACAATGGAGTTGGAAGTTCAGAAATAGAGTCAACACAGGGAAAGGAGACTTAATCAGCTAAAGGTCACCTGTAGCAGGTTTTCATCTTCATTTACCACCGGTTTTATTTCTCTTGTAACTTGAATGGAAACTAAAACAATGGTAAAAACATGCTGCTTTGGAACTAAGAAGTGGAGATGGAGAGGATGCAAATTTATGCAGGTGCGTCAACACAAATATACTTTCCTTTCCTCCACAGATCAGTCTATTGTATCTATTAGAAATGTAAGCACCAAAATAAAAACCCTAGGGTGAGGGTAAAGGTGAGGGTGAGGGTGGATGTTTGGCTTCACGGGGCAGGGGAATGGGATGGGACACAGTCTTTTTGTGGTGGGAAAGGTGTTTATGTAAAAAAAAAAAAGAAAGAAAGAAAGAAAACAAAGAAATCTAAGCTGAATAACCTTACATACACATGCTGTGTGTCTGTACAAGTGTTCACATCCAGAACAAAGTGAATTCTAAGGGAAGAAACTCCAACCTCTCTCAGGCTTTAAACAATTTAATGTAATTCTGGACAAACTTAAAAGTGTATTGGTGCCTAAGGAACCAGACACACCCACCCAAAAAGATTTGTATATACCTATGTTCATAGCATCACAAACTGTAATAGCCAAAACCTGGAAGCAACCCAGGTCTCCGACAACAGATGAGTGGTTGAACAAGTTGTGGCATATATACACAATGAAATATTGCATAACTATTAAAAATAGTGAACTCACCTTCTTCACCTCATCTTGAATAGAGCTTGAAGGAATCATGTGAAGTGAAGTAAGATAGAAAGAGAAGGATGAATGTGGGATGATCTCGCTCACAAACAGAAGTTGAAAAACAAGAGCAGAAAGAAAAGCAGAACTTGGACTGGAATTGGTGTATTGCACTGAAGTAAAAGACTTTGGGGTGGGGGGAAGAGTTAGGTCCTGGAACATGATGGCAGAGGATGACCTAGTGGAGGTTGAATTGTTATGTGGAAAACTGAGACATATTATACATATACAAACTATTATACTTTACTGCTGACTGTAAATCATTAATTCCCCAATAAATAAATTTTTTTAAATGTACTAGTGCCCTCTCTTGTACACATTTTCAGTTTCAAAACTTATACAAATCACCACCACCACACTTTCCCTATTGGGTTACTGTCACTGAATTGAACAGAATATATTTCGTAGGACTCCCCTCTGCCCTCTTATTAATCAAAATGAAGTTAGGTGCTCTACTCTTAATCATTTATATGAGGTTCAAATGAAGGCATGCATTCCTGAATCAGCTAAGATGTATATCAATCCTATTATTGATTGAGATTATCATTTTACTTGACATATTTCACAGGCAAACCCATGATAGTCTATATTTAAAACAATTAATTGTGGTGTGGGATGTGGTACAGTGGATAAAGCATTGGACTCTTTTAAGTGTGAGGTCCCAAGTTAAATTTCCAGCATCACATGTACCAGAGTAATGTCTGGTTCTTTCTTTTTCTCAGTTTCTATCTCTTCCATAAATAAATTAATAAAATATTTTGAATATTTTTTCTTATTTATTTTCTTTCATATGGAATCTTTTTTTAAAATTGTTTTGTTTTTTTAGCAGAGACCTGTTCAGCTCTGTCTTATGGTGGTGTGGGAGACTGTGGGACTTTGGAGCCTCAGGCATGAGTCTGTTTGCATAACCATTATGTTATCTACTCCCATCCAATAAATAAAATCTTTAAAATTATAATGAATAAAAAGTGATAACTTTAAGGTGAAATTGCAAAACATTTCTCAAATATACTTTCATATAATTGACTAGTAATTTAATTACATAAAGAGTTCTATGAACATATATAGTTTCCCCAAGACTTATTAATCATATCCCTAAATTATTTTAAAACTCTCCCATGATATTGGTAGTTTTCCATCCCGGATATTTGAAAACCAGCATCAGTAACATTTGTTAGAATTTAAGTTCAGCCTCTAACACAGGTCTATTGAATCAGATTAAGTCTTTTCATAAATCATCCATAATTTGTATGTGCATTAAAGTTTGAGAAACATTTAGATAGGAGCAACTACAACTAGTGGTATTTATAGCTAGAACTGACAAGTCTTTTTGTCTCAAAATAAGTAGCTAATCCTGGGCCTGGGGAGATGGCATAATGGTTATGCAAAAGACTTTCAACGCCTATGATTCCCTAGCACCACAATAAGTCATATCTGAGCTGTGCTCTGGTGTCTTTCTCTCCCTCTCTCTCTCTCTCTCTCTCTGTGTGTGTGTCTTTCAATTGTTACTATGATATTTGAACTATATTATCTCCATTCTGAATGAATTCTAAATGAAAAAAACTTCTTTTTTCAGGGCTAGAAGGTGACAACTGGTTCTGCACACATGGTACAATGTGCAGAGACCCAGGTTCAAGCCCTCATTCCCTACTTGCAGTGGGAAAGCTGCCCTAGTTATGAAACAATACAGGTGCCTCTCTGCCACTCTCCCTATTTCATTTTTCCTCTCAGTTTCTCTCTGTCTCTAAAAGTAAAAAATAACCTTCCCTTTGTGGTCTGTTGTCTAAAATCTATGTTGCTGAATACCATGATCATAATTAAATATATTCCATTGGATAAGCTCACTAAAGTAAATTGTTATGAGTGAGAGTGCCATTTGGTTGTTGAGTCTGCATACTCAGTTTTTAAATTTTCTATGATAATCCAAGTCTTAGTTCCAAAATAAGTGTTTTCTTTAATATGCAATGTTGACTAATTCACACACAAATTCAGAAAATTAAACTATTCAACACAGTGGTATGCATAACATTTTATACTGTTAAATATTTATTAAGCACTAGCAAGTGCTAACTCTATACAATACGGGGTTAGATTTTTCTGCTTCTCAGTACAGTACTAAAAGCAATGCAATTAACACCTGTGATAGCAAACTCAGTTCTAGTCTACAAGACCCACAAACATAAAAGTACATTTTAGTATTTGAACCACAACGTCCATAAAAAAATGACTAAGTCTCTCTGGGAGTTTATAGTCAATGAACAATAATCCTTTCTACAATCAGTACATCTGATTGCATTCTATATAGTTCTGAAAATAATAAAAGATTGTGTTTCCTAATTCTGGAATAATTTAAATATCTCTCTCTCTGAAACTTAAATATTTATTGACTGACTCTAAAAAAATCTTTTCAGAATCATTTCTTGTGCTATAATAAAATTGTTGATCAATATGTAAGCTATGTATTAATTGTAAATTAAAACAATATTAGTAACATAAAATGACAACTTTATAAAGCCCTTCATCTAAAAAAAATATATAGAATTGGTCAGGGTAAATAGCATAATGTTTATGCAAAAAGACTCTCATGCCTGTGTGTTGGGTAATTGCCATCTCCCCTGGCTTCTGCTTAACCATATGCCTATATAGGGATTTTACTGATCCAAAGGTTTGGTCTATTTACATAAATCACTTTTACATAAAGCACTCCAGGGCATTGGTGGTTCAGTTATAGGATTCTCGCCTGTTCCGCCCCCTCCTTGTCACACTCTGATTTTCACCAGTCACTTTTCTCTCCACCCTCTCTATATCACATCCTGTTTCCACCCTACTTGGAGAGTATAAAAACAGCTGCTCTTCTGATTAAAGACACTTGGAAATTGCTTTCCGGCTCCGAGAGTTCCAGAGTGTATCTCCTGCGGAAGTTGGTGCAGCACGCGTTCCTGATCCCTCTCCCACACAGCAGCCTAGATCGGCTCCAGTTGAGTTCCCTCCAACCCAGAGAGCACTAGCTCGGGAAGAAGTACCCTCAGGCTATCCCGGCATCTGGCGCCCGGAACAGGGACCCGTAAGCAGCAGATTTACAAGAAGACATCTTAGATAAGTACACACCTTTTGGGTATCTGCAATATTGTGTTAAGGCACTGTGATTTTTTATTTCTTTTTTATTGTTTTCCGGAGATCTTTCCACCATGGAAAATCTTTTCCAAATCCTGCATTCTTTTTCCAGTATACAATTTTTATATATCTGGGACATTTTTCTCGGGGCTTCACCTTATATCCTGTTGATCATCATAGCAGCTTTTAAGGGATATATAGGGCAACCTCTCAAAAGGCTTAAGAAACTAGAGGCTGAGGTCCAAGAGATAAAGGAAGTAATCATAGAACTTAACCAGCACCTTAAAAACAAGAAGAAGCAAAGGCCTGTCGTGATCTTGACCCACCCTAATTCCTCTGCATCTTGCCCTGAGGCCCCTATTTTGGCATCTTGTCCTGAGGCCCCTATTTTGGCAGACACGTGTCCGAATTCTCCTTTGGACTCCACAGCCACTTCTTCGGCCACCCCCATTTTGGCAGAAACGTGTCCGGAACCTCCTGCTGCCTCCACGGCTGCTTCTTCACCCCACCCTGTTTTGATAGACACATGTCCGAATTCTCCTGTAGCCTCCAAAACCACTTCTTCGGCCACTTGTCCAGAAGCTTCCACTTCAGTGACTCCTCCTACCACTACACACTTATCAGAGGAAGTCCACACATTTCTGGTCAATGTTGCCCCCAATAGACAAAAACCTCAGGCCTGGTATCCATATTCCGCCACAGACCTGAAGGAACTACGCCAGGCTATCAAAGATGACGGTGTTCATGCCCCATGGACCAAGTCCATTTTACAAGGCCTGCTTCAGAACCTTAATACCCCTCAAGATTGGAGAGATGTGACTCGTGCTACGCTCCCAGGCCCCCTCTTCCTGCAATGGGAGGCATTCTTTCGCGATGAATGTTTACAACAATCGCGGAAAAATATTCAAAATCAGCCAGAGGGTAATTTTGATGCATTGTTTGGAACAGGCCAATTAGAAACAGGGATTCAACAGGCGGAAGCCAAGTTTCCAGCGGGGTATTTTGATCAAGTACGCCTGTGTGCATTAAAAGCATGGGAGCGATTAACACCACCCATGGGAGCAGCCTCAGCCCCCATTCTCTCCCTGCAACAAGAACCTGATGAATCCCTCGCTAAATTCATTGCCAGGGTCCAGTCGAGTTTGGAAAGGAAGATTTATAATCCTGACGCTCGTTTTCTCCTTCTGCGATCCATAGTCTGGGATGGAATGCTTCCGCATTTTCGACAGGCCTGTATCACTCTTAAAAATGAACACCCAGATACTTGGATTCTAGCTACACAGGATCTCAGATCAAGCTCTTTTCAAGGACCTATGTTACAGGCCTATGCAGCTACCTTACATAAGCAAAAAGGAGCTTGCTTTCAGTGCGGTCGCCAAGGGCATTGGCGTAACCAATGTCCAGAAAATAGACCGCGACCCCGCCTCCAGTCAGGGCGACCCCACCTCCAGTCAGGGCAACCCCGCCTCCAATCAGGGCAACCCCGCCTCCAGACAGGGAATCAGAGACCACGAATGCCTTGTCCCAGATGCCAGAAAGGATTTCACTGGAGGAGAGATTGTTGGTCAAGGTTCCATAGGAACGGCACGCCTCTGCCAAATGTAAACAGGGATTTAAACTAGGTATGGGGCTTCCCTTAGCCCCGCCCCCAAGAGGGAAGGAAGCAGGTCGCCCGCTTGGTGCTGTGCCCTTCTTCCACAAACAGAAGCCCAGCTTGGGACCCAATCCGTCGCTATACCCACCACGCCAAGTAACAATAACAGAGGGTGAGCAGAAGGAGGAACCCGTGGTATGTGGGAACTTCCAGCATAGAAATAACCGGCTGGAGCAAGAGAACAGCTCGAATTCAGAGCCTGAGATTTTATGGACCACCCCTGTTTTAGAAAGGGGTCACCCAACTATGACAGTAAAGATTGGTAATATTCCTTTTAAGTGTTTGATTGACACGGGAGCAGATAAGACAATATTAAGACAAGCAGAGGTTCCCCAGAGTTGGGAACTCCTCCCAGGACCACGCTTACATGGTGTTGGAGGATTGACTCAGGCATTCCGCACACGAGATTCCCTTGTGTGGGAAGATCCAGAAGGGACTACCGGACGCTTTCAGCCTTTAATAGCTGATATAAGCACCAATTTATTGGGAAGAGACTTGCTGGAATCTTTAGATGTAGTGATATCCTCAGACACCTCTGCAGGACACCACACTCACTCCTGTGAGACTGCTAGACCCAACCAGCACCCCCAATACTAACTGCCACTGTTCGTAACAGAACTCCCCGCTTAGATTGGCTTTCTAATGAGCCTGTCTGGGTGGAACAGTGGCCTTTGCCTAGGGAGAAGCTAGAAATTTTTAAAAAACTCGTCCAAGAGCAGTTATCTTTGGGACACATTCGTCATTCTTGGAGCCCATGGAATACTCCAGTCTTTGTAATTAAAAAGCGCTCAGGAAAATGGCGCCTCCTCCAAGATCTTCGTGCAGTTAATAAAACCATGCAGGTTTGGGGCTCCCCCCAAAGGGGTTTGCCTCTTGCTTCCGCAATTCCCACAGGAATTCCAATCATAGCTATTGATATACAGGATTGTTTTTTCTCTATTCCCTTACACCCACAAGATTGTAAACGTTTTGCTTTCTCTGTTCCTTCTATTAATAATGCCAGCCCTGCCGATAGATTTGAATGGGTGGTACTGCCCCAGGGCATGGCTAATAGTCCTACTATTTGTCAAGAGGTTGTTAAATCTGCCCTTTTTCCATATATTCATAAGGGCCTTAAGGTTTTTCATTATATGGATGACGTGTTAATATGGGGAGAATTAGATACAGATCTCTCCGCCCTACGTGATTTTCTAATCCCTGCCTTAAAGAGAAGTGGACTTAATGTAGCTCCTGAGAAGATACAGCTAATCCCTCCAATATCTTTCTTAGGCTCAGAGATTTCCCTAACGCAGATTCGTCCTTTAAAACCTTGTGTTACTTTTCCTTCTAATCTCACTCTTGCTTCTTTACAAAGTTTTCTTGGAAATTTGAATTGGCTTAGGCAGTATCTTTATCTGCCTACGAGCTGCCTGCAACCACTGTTCGATCTGTTAAAAGGAAACAAACAGCCCTCCTCAAAGCGTATGTTAACCCCCGAAGCATCCTTGGCTCTGGAAAAAGTTAACCAGGCTCTCCAGGACATGCACCTCGTTCAATTCTCCCCCTCCTCTCCAGTAAATCTTCTAATCTTTAACTCCACCCCCACGGTAGTGGGGGCATTGTGGCAGAAACATGGCGTTCTCGAATGGCTTCATACGCCAGTAGGCGGAGCTCCAAGACTCCTTACCGAGATTGATGCCTTAGCATTTATGGTTCGCCAAGGAAGAAACAGATCGGTTCAGGTCTTAGGAAGGGAACCAGATTCAATCATTCTTCCCTTTTCTCTCACTGATACAGAATGGCTCATACGCCACCATTCTCGTTTTGCCATAAGTTTAATGGGTTTTCCAGGACAATTAGATAATCATTTTCCCTCTAATAATTTGATAGCTTCTTTACCTCTGTTGCCTCTACTAGTACCTAAACTTTTCTCTCGAGATCCCATCCTCTCTGCTCCTACAGTGTTCACTGATGGTGGAAAAAAGGGAGCTGCTGCCCTTATATATTATCCAGACCAGCAATACCCCAAACCTCTCTTTACTGAACTTCCTGATAATTCCCCTCAGTACAAAGAACTTTATGCTGTTTTCCTTGCATTAAAAGCTGTACCAGAATCCTTCAACCTTTTTTCTGACAGTGTGTATACTGTTAACTTACTTCCATGGCTTGCTCGATCTTATGTAAGAATTGATGACAACCCACTTTCTCCTCTTTTAATTCAAATTGCCTCTATGCTCTGTTCTCGAACCCATCCACTGTATGTTCAACACCTACGTTCCCACAGCCCTCTTCCTGGTCCCCTGTCCGAAGGGAATGCTGCAGCTGACCGCCTTGCCTCCACAGGAATTCTCCTAGCCTCTGTCTCTAATCCTGCTGACTTTCATTCCCTAACCCATGTTAATCTTAAAGGTCTTCGAGCTCGATTTCCTGATATTCCTCTGCCACAGTTAAAACGTATTCTTGCTACATGTTCCTCCTGTGCAGGTCTAATCAAAACACCTGCTATTCAGACTCTAGGGGTTAATCCTCGAGGTTTAAAAGCCAACGCTCTTTGGCAAATTGATGTTACCCACATACCTAACTTTGGCAAACAAAAATATGTGTTCGTCTCAATTGATATCTTCTCTAAGTTTATGTGGGCTACAGCTCAAACTGGAGAAAACTCAAAAAAGCTTATAAGCCATATGCTCTCCTGTTTTGCTGTAATGGGCTTACCTCTTCAACTTAAAACGGATAATGGACATGCTTTTACCAGCAAACAATTTAAAGATTTTTGTTCCCTCTGGAACATTACTCATACTACAGGCATTCCGTATAATCCACAGGGACAAGGCATTGTTGAGAGGGCCCATCAAACTCTTAATGCTCAATTAAATAAAGAAAAAGGGGAAATGTACCCCCCTAATATCCAGCTGGCAAAAGCCTTAACTACATTAAATCTCTTTAATATTTACAAAAACTCCGACCAACCTCCTATAATTCTTCATTGGCAAACACCACCCACCCTCCCAGCTATTAAAGTCAAATGGAAAGACCCACTTGATAAAATTTGGAAAGGACCTGACCCCCTGTTGACTATGGGGAGGGGTTTCGCATGTTTTTTTCCACAAAATTACTCCAAGCCTGTTTGGGTTCCTGCCCGCCATGTCCGGCAATACCCACATGATGGTGCTGATATCCCTGAAGAACAAGAAACACTGCAAGAAGACTGGCTGCAAGAGGACTGGCTACAGGATGCACCCCAGGATCCATAATACAGCATGACAGAATAAAAAAAAAAAAAATCTGATTCACAGAACTCTCCCCCCCCCGAATGAATGTCTTATGCTATGACTGGCCAGTTGTGTTTTGTGAGTGAGTGAGTGAGTGAAAAAAAAAAAATTGAGTGAGTTGAGTGACCAAAATTTTTGTATGACCCATTGTGCTCAGAGTACTCTGAAAGTTAACTGACTTTATATCAAACGGCTGGACGCAGCCATGGTTTCTGGAGACGTCCAGAAACAGTCCAAAAATTGTTCATTCCCCCTTTTGATTTCTTTTTTAAGTCTTGATATCAATATGAAATGTTTAGTCTTAAACTGTGTGAGTAAAGATGGTTCAACTATGACAGTAGTTCTAAATTCACATTTGAAATGATATATCTTATTTACAAGTTTTTCTCCTCCTGTGTGTTATAAACTATATGTTTAATATGCGTGTTTCAAGTTTGGTAAACATTAACTTGACAGTTAAATCGTAACTTCGAAGTTACATTTTTACGAGAAGAGGTAAAATCAATTCATTTAAGTAACTGAGTGTTTAAGGTAAAACTCTAAATATTCAATGTGACAATTCATCATCTCCTAAGTTAAAATACAAATTCTCTATACAGGACATTTTTGGAGGGCCCCCAAAAATGTCCTGTAAGCTATCTTGTGGAAATTAATCCACAACAAATTTGGCATCAATCTGATATTGTAAATGTACCAAAAAAAAAAAAATTGTCACTAAAATGTGTTAACTCTAGTAACCTGAGTTTGCTTAAAAACCCAATGTAAAAATAGTCAAGAATCAATATATGTAACTTAAACTCGGTATGAAAACTTTGCTATATAAAGACTGCTACATGAGGTCACGTAAGATGACCTTTACACAAAATTATAAAGATACCTAAACCAGTTATAATCATTGAGTTATCAATTGTAGTAAACTTCTAATTTGTTACAAAGTTTTTTCATAAGTAATTGACTACAGCTATGACAAGCCTTCGCATAAAGAAGCATCTGCTCATATAGAATCCCCAGAAATCCATCTTGGATCCCTGACCTCTGACATCACCCACAATTACAGCCATCCCCAGAAACCCATGATGTGACCTGACACGATCTGGAGAACCTGATTCACAGACTCCGAAGGACAAGACTTTCCTACTGCCTTTCTCTCAACCATCGGTGTCTGCTCTTCCTGCTTCTGTTTCACCCATCATGTTTTGGCGGTTCCAGGTCACTCTCTACAGAGAAGAAAAGTTCCGGTGGCCGTCCTCCTCCATCAAGATAGACGTGTGGCATTTATTTCCTGGCCGTTGACATTGGACTGATGCTTCTATAGAACTTGCTGGACACTCCTTTTATACTCCTGGACTTCTTGAAGAATGACTGTAGCAGGCTGACTCGGGATTTTGCAATGCCAGATCACCCCTCTAGCCCCTCGGCTTATCAGGCCCCCACTCCTCCACCCATCAGGCTCACTCTGTCTCTTTCTACTCTTACTTATCCCTCCGTCTTGTGCTAGTTCTTTTTAAAGACACTTACACACTATCATTCTGCTTTCTTCCCAACAGGTTTCCGTTCACCCCTACACTGCTATTCCCCTGACAGAGATGAAGCCTTTTACAGACATTGACCCAGTTATATATGGCCATTAAGTAAGAGGAAGATGTTGGGGAATTGTGAGGATATGGTTGAGCTTGGAAGGGCCTGAGCCTGAGGGGTGTGTCAATCCTGTTAGTCTCTCTCTCCACGGAGAGGTTGAGCAAGGAGGGACAGTAGAACCCCAAAAAAGGTGTGCCTCTTATCAGTCTCCCTGCCTCACAAAGTGCCCCACACTCCTGATACTATGGCAAAAAGTTAAAAAGAAAGGGGGAGATGTTGGGTAGTTGCCATCTCCCCCTGGCTTCTGCTTAACCATATGCCTATATAGGGATTTTACTGATCCAAAGGTTTGGTCTATTTACATAAATCACTTTTACATAAAGCACTCCAGGGCATTGGTGGTTCAGTTATAGGATTCTCGCCTGTTCCGCCCCCTCCTTGTCACACTCTGATTTTCACCAGTCACTTTTCTCTCCACCCTCTCTATATCACATCCTGTTTCCACCCTACTTGGAGAGTATAAAAACAGCTGCTCTTCTGATTAAAGACACTTGGAAATTGCTTTCCGGCTCCGAGAGTTCCAGAGTGTATCTCCTGCGGAAGTTGGTGCAGCACGCGTTCCTGATCCCTCTCCCACACAGCAGCCTAGATCAGCTCCAGTTGAGTTCTCTCCAACCCAGAGAGCACTAGCTCGGGAAGAAGTACCCTCAGGCTATCCCGGCACCTGTGGTTCCACTGTCCCATGTTCAATCCCATGCAACACTTTATTAGAGCCGAGTGGTGCTCTGGTAAAAATAAATAAATTTTATTTTTAAAATCCTTGAATTCTGACTAATAATATATAGTACAAGGTAAGGAGTTATTTGTAAGAAAGATATTTCCATGGTTTGAGACAAACTATCAACTACAAAGATAACAACAATGAAATCTGTATTGCAATGAAACAGTTGCTTTTCAACACAAACATTCAAAGACTCCCCTTGTGGGCTAACTAGTCCATCTGTACTTCTTCTGTGGATTCCCATCTGTTTGCTACTCTTGATGTTTGCCAGCAGTCACTCAGGATATGATGATGCATCAATTGCTTTTATTTGTTGTAACTTTCCAGGGTGGTTTTTTTTTTTTTCATTTTAGAACATAGTTGGGACCTAGAAGTAGTATACTTCACCCTAGTTAGGTTAGCAATAGGAAATGAGAGTGAGGCTTTATCTGTTTAAAAATAAAATGCTTAGGGGAGTCGGGTGGTAGTGCAGCAGGTTAAGTGCAGGTGGCGCAAAGCACAAGGACCTGCGTAAGGATCCCAGTTTGAGCCCTCGGCTCCCCACCTGCAGGGGAGTCGCTTCACAGGCAGTGAAGCAGGTCTGCAGGTGTCTTTCTCTCCCCTCTCTTTCTTCCCCATCTCTCTCCATTTCTCTCTGTCCTATCCACAATGACAACATCAATAACAACAATAATAACTACAACAATAAAAAAGGGCAAGAGAATAAATAAAAAATAAATAAAAAAAAATAAAATGCTTAGACTGGAATATGCACTCTGTAGAAATGTGAACATGGTTAAGTAAACTATATTTGTCAATTCACCATTTATTTAGTTGTTTATTATGTTGATATAATGTATTTGGGTTGACTTTTTTTTCTTTTTTGTTTCCTGTCACTGGAGATCAGTGCCGGAACTATGAAACTATGAATTTACTGCTCCTGGTAACCATTTTACTCTTTTTCTTAATTAGATAGGACAGAGAGAAATTCAGAGAGGATAGAAGGACAGAAAATTCAGAGAGGGTGAGAAAGAGACACCTACAGACCCTCTTCACTGCTCCTGAAGCATTCCCCCTGCAGGTGGGGTGTGGAAGCTTGAATCCAGGTCCATGCTTGCATCCTTTTGTATAGTACTATGTACGCTTAACTAGGTGTGCCTCTGCAAGGCCCCCTTTGGGTTGATTTTTTATGGCACACTTTGTTTCCAGGATTTATATATTTCCCTTATTGCTCAGTTTGAGGAACTTTCCTGACAGCTGACTACAGTAAGTTAAAACACTAGCTACTTTAAGACTTAGTCAGCATTTTTGCAGCCTAAAATGTTCCTAGATATGACCATGAATGAAAGTTCAGACTAACAAGGATGCAGAGGTTGTACAGGCTCCTGTGCTAAGTATGGACAAACCTGGGTCCTAGGTCAGATGGACCGGGTTTATAGTTAGCAGTATTTATATACTTTTCCAATATTTGGGAGCTACTCTCTGCTCTGATCCAGCTTTCTAGTTCTATCCCCAGCTCTGACAACATCTTCCTAGACAATACTTTCTTTTTTTACTTGTTCTACTATCTTTATTTATTTGTTGGCTAGAGAAAGAAATTAAGAGGGAAGAGGAATATAGACAGGGACAGAGAGACACCTGTAACCCTACTTCACCACTCATGAAGCTTTCCCCCTTTCAGGTGGGGACCACTGGCTCGAACCTGGGTCTTTGTGCACTGTAACATGTGTGCTCAACTAGGTGTAGCACCACCTGGTCCCCTAAGACAATATTTTCTGCCACCTGCATGTTAGCTAACAGGCTCAAGCATAAATTGGCAAAGCCATAGGCCCCATGGAATATACCTTAAATAGCCTTCCTAGCTTCTTCCAGTATGAAGACCCCAAACCTCATCAGCTCTACTCTTACCTTTAGGTTCCTTATTACTAAACAATTTATTCTTCATTACATCTTAATGCTTTTCAACCACCAAGTTTCAGGTGCTACCATGATGCCAACCTGACTTCTTTGAGCAGACAACCTCACCAATGAGTTCTGGAACCCCACTTCCACAGAGGCCTGTCTCACTAAGGGAAAGATAAAAATAGGCTTGGGGGGAGTCTAGCGGTAGCACAGCGGGTTAAGCACATGTGGCACAAAGCGCAAGGACTGGCTTAAGGATCCTGGTTCGAGCCCCAGGCTCCCCACCTGCAAGGAAATCGCTTCACAAGCAGTGAAGCAGGTCTGAGGGTGTTTATCTTTCTCTCCCCCTCTCTGTCTTCCCCTCCTCTCTCTTTTTCTCTCTGTCCTATCCAACAACGACGACAACAAGAATAGCTACAACAATAAAACATGTGCAACAAAAGGGAATAAATAAATAAGAAACAGGCTTGGGGGTATGGATTGACCTACTCACACCCAGATCCAGCAAAGAAGAAATTAAAGAAGTCAGAGTTTCCACCTTCTGCACCCCATAAAGATCTTTGGTGCATACTCACAGAGAGATAAAGATTAGGAAAGCTTCCAATGAAGTGCATGGGATGTGAAACTCTGCTGGTGGGAACTGTATTGAATTGAACCCCTCTTATCCCACAATCTTGTCCATCATTATTAAATCAATAATAATAATAATAATAATAATAATAATAATAATAAAACTCTCAATATTTTCTAATCTTCTGGGATGCATTGATTAGTTCACTAGTAGGAGTCCATTGTACATGGCTATGTGTGTTCAGGGAAATATCTTACTGATAGAATCTATCAGTTAAAGTGTTTGTAATTAAATTTAACATTTGCTGTTTGCTATTTCTGGATAGAATGATGGGAGTATAGACAAGAAGATGAGAGAACTCTATGTTCCCATTCCACATTATGCCTACCACAATAGGAAATTGGAAGAATTAAAAATAATCTCTTGTGGTCATGTTTTATCTATGGTTTCGGGAATTTTCTCTCTAAATCTCAAGTCTACTAAATACTAGATTTCCTTACTCAGTGTTAACCTTTCCCATAACTTTCAAATACTTTTTTCTTGGTCTGATCCTACCGTATTTCCATGATGCCTCTTTAACCATACTTTCTCCATAAAGGTTTCCTTGGTTCTTGAAATCTTTACTTTTCTCTATTACTGTTTTTTTTTCTCAATTCTGACTACATTAGGTAAAAATGAAGTCTTATTTGCAATGTGATATTTTAAATAACTGCATTTAAATATTATTAAAGGGGGGAGTCGGGCGGTAGTGCCGCGGGTTAAGCACAGGTAGCGTAAAGCACAAGGACGGGCTCACGGATCCCAGTTTGAGCCCCCGGCTCCCCACATGCAGGGGAGTCCCTTCACAAGCAGTGAAGCAGGTCTGCAGGTGTCTATCTTTCTCTCCCCCTCTGTCTTCCCCTCCTCTCTTATTTCTCTCTGTCCTATCCAACAATGACGACATCAACAACAATAATAACAACAACAATAAAAAAACAAGGGCAACAAAAGGGAATAAATAAATATTTAAAAATTATTAAAGGGATTGATGGTTTACAGTAAACAGTAAATACGGTTGCTGGTACATTTGTAAAATTTCTCAGTTTTCTGAAAAACACTGACAACACCTCCCACCCCAAGCCACTTCTACTAAGGTCTCCCTCTCCCTGCACCAGGATGTGTAAAACCCACCCCTCCCACACAACCATACCCCCAGAGTCCTTTAATTTGGTGCAATACATCAAGCTCAGTCCAAGTTTTGCATTTTTTTTTATCCAGTTGAGTTTAAGCTCTAATAAGAATCAATGTAATTTTATCTATGGAACCTGTTATTTGTTGAGCAAGTGAGTGCTTACTGAACATACAAGACTCTAATTACTTATTGACTGATGAATGGATTGATTGATTAGTTGCTAAGTATTTACTCTCCAGGTCATGGTTTCTAAATATTCATCACCTAGAGAAGGTAACAATAACTCATGCTGTTGTCATCTCCTCCCTTGCTGGCATTTATAGCTGCCAGCATTTATCTCTAAATTCTTGTACTTACTCTCTCAGTTTATCCTTTTCTCAAGATTTCTGTAATGTAAAACTTTCCAAGAATAATGATTAATTATACTGCTGAGGAAGGACTAATTTGACCTCCTTATTTGCTCAAATATCCACCTCACACATTTTCTGTGAGATCTTTCTCTGCTTTTGTTTTATAAGTGTCCATAAATAAAACCAGAAATTTTTCCTGAGCCTGACCTCTGATATGCAGGTGGACCCAAGTTATTGTCTGGGGAGATGATGGCATGGTTGGAAAAAGGGATAGAAAGCTGATTAGGGGAAAGTAGCTCCCAAATATGGGAAAGGTGAATAAATATTGTTGACTGTTGACGATTACATCTGGGGCCCATATTCAGCCTAGGAGCCTATGTAACCCCTGCATCCCTGTAGGTCTAAACTCAGATTCTGTGGTCATGAGTAGGAACGTTCCAGCTTCTCCCAATTTCAGAACCCATCTTCCTCAGATGATAGAGTATGCTATCTAGCCTCCCTTCAGAGGATTCTCTACCATTGTTGATCCATATTAAGGGCAAGGTCCTATGGGGGCCCATAAAGGGATCTATTGTGTTGTTCCAGATGGAGATGATCAGTAACAATGGAGAGAGATTCATTCAAGATCTAGGCCCATAATGTCTGTGTGGAAATCTCAGGGGTCCCTGATTAGTGCCCCAGATGATGGGGGTGGCCTCAGGCTCAGGAAAACACTAATATAGTCAAGGGCCCTTTGGAATATAACTAAAATAGGCCTAGTAGCTATCTTCAAAATGGAGACCCCAAATCTTCAACTGCAATATTCCAGACTTTAGGTTCATGATTAGTCAACAATTTGTTTGGCTTTATATGCTAACTATTTTTTTCAGCCACCAGGTTCCAGATGCTGTTGTTAAAATTTTCGGTGGCTCCTGCCGGGTTAGCTGTGCAGGCTAGCTTCACAGGCGGGTGACAGAGACGCGGAGACAACGGCTGGGCAGGGAAGCTGTATTTCTTTATTCAGGAGCAACGATTCATAAACTAAACCAAACTAATCACCAAACAGAACTCTGCTGTCTCTTTGCGGCGGCGCAAGCACTCTCTCTTACTCTCCAACTCTAGAACCCTCTCTTACTCTCGAACTCTGAAACTCTGGCACTCTGCAACTCTTCAACTCTCCAACTGTGTAACTCTCTAACTCTCTCTCTGGAACTCAGGAACCCTCTCTTGGGGTTCCTTGGGGCGGAGCCAAGCGGGCCCGCGAAATTAGCAGGACTGATCCAATTCTCTTGGCGGGGGAGAACTAGAACCCAATATAAAGCTTAAAACAAGATGCTAACATGATGCCAACCAGACCCTGGACAGATGACTCCACCAGTGTGTCCTGGAGCCTTTCTTCCCCAGAAATTTGCTGAATTAGGGAGAGAGACAGGCTGGGAGTATGGATCAACATGCCAATGCCCATGTTCAGCGGGGAAGCAATTACAGAAGCCAGATCTTCTGCACTCCATGATGACCCTGGATCCATACTCCCAGAATTAAAGAATAGGAAAGCTATCAGGGGAGGGGATGGGATATGGAGTTCTGGCAGTGGGAATTGTGTGGAGTTATACTCCTCTTATTCTATGGTTTTGTCAGTGTTCCCTTTTTATAAATAAAATTTGAGAAAACAAGAAAAACATAGAAGTATCCAATTGTAATCTTCAAAAAACACATAAATTAGAAATTTACTTCAACACTCGACTCAAATGATTAAAACTGACATGACTATCTATTCATAATTCTATCTTTTTTCTTGAAATATTTGTGTTATGAAAAAGTCAGAAAATCACTGTTGTATATTGCACTGGCATCAACCTCAGGGTCTTTTTTTTTTTTATAAAAAGGAAATATTGGAAAAACCATAGGATATGAGGGGTATAACTCTACACAATTCCTACTACCAGAAATCTGTATTCCTTTCATCTCCCTGGAGAGCTTTCCTATTCTTTAACCCTCTGGGAGTATGGACCCAAGGTCATTGTGGGATGCAAAAGGTGGAAGGTCTGGCTTCTGTAATTACTTCTCCACTGAACGTGGGCATTGATAGGTCCATCCATACTCCCAGCCTGCCTCTCTCTTTCCCTAGTAGGGTGGGGCTCTGGGGAAGTGGAGCTCCAGGACACATTGGTGGGACTGTCTGTCCAGGGAAGTCTTGTTGGCAGCATGCTAGCATCTGGAACCTGGTGGCTGAAGAGAGAGTTAACAAACAAAGCCAGACAAATTGTTGAACAATCATGAACCTAAAGGCTGGAATAGTGCAGATGAAGAGTTGGGGTGTGCTTCATTTGTAGATAGCTAGTAGACATATTTTAGTTATATTCCAAAGGGCCTGTGACTATACTAGTTTTTTTTTTTTTCCCTGAGTCTGAAATCTGATATGCAGGTGGGCCCAAGTTATTGTCTGGGGAGATGATGTCATGGCTGGAAAAGGAACAGAAAGCTAGAGCACAGAAGAGAGTAGCTCCCTAAAAACAGGTATAAATATTGTTACCTATAAGCCCCATAATTCTGATTTGGTCTGGGGCCCATATTAAGCTTATCAGCCTATGTGACCTCTGCATCCCTGTAGATCTGAGCTCCCATTCTGTGGTCATGAGTAGGAACATTTCATGCTGCCCCAATATCGACCCATCTTCCTCAGGTGTAGCATCAAGTATGTTGTCCATCCTCCCTTTGAAGGATGAAACATTTTCTTCCATTGTTGATCCAAGTTGAGGGCAAGGTCCTATGGGGGGCCCACAAAGGGGTCTATTTTGTTGTTGCTGATAGAGATGACCAGTAAGGAGGGAGAGAGGGATTTGTTTGAGGTCTAGGCCCATCATGTCTGTTTGGGAATCTCAGGATTCCCTGAATAGGGCTCCAGCTGATGGGGTGGCCTGATAGTAACTAAAGTCATCATTTAAGTATGCCAGTCTCTTGCCCTTATTCAGCTTTTGTAGTCCTTGCTTTGATAAGGGTTGCTTTGGGGTGAGTGAGAGAATTGTAATAGGAAGGAGGTGAGGAGGGTATCTAAGTCTAATTAGATACTATTTCATTATAGAACTTTATACTGACTCACTGCAGACTATTGTGCACTTTTGCTTTCAGGTATATATTTTGCCCTAGTTTATGGATACGTATGAACATATGCTCTATCTCATGGGACCTGGTCTATATCTAGGTTTTGGGACCTTGTTAGGAAATGAACCACCTGGAATGGAATTAGAAAATACTATGAAAGGAAAGGTCTCACCCAAGTAATGAGGGTGAAGGGCTGACATTCCATGCCTGATGTCTTTGGACACAGTCTGAAGTGAAGCATGCTGAGGTGGTACTCATGTTGATTAGGTTGGAATTAGCAGATGTGATATCATTTGGTATGAATTGAGAGAAGCATGCAGGAAAGTGAGCCCCACCCTAGAGGTTCCATGACTGGGGGAAATATAGGCTCTACAGAGGAAGCTGGAGGCTTCTGCTGCCTTAGGGTTAAGAAGATAATAAATAGTTATTGCTATAATCACATTTGGCAATTGGGTTAACTTTGAAAAATTCTTTTGTTAGGATTTCCTGTGTCATACACAACATCACCGTATTTTATGTCCTATGACATTATTTGTATATAGCTGTGCCACTGGTTGCTTCTGTTCTCCCTGCTCTAGGTTTTAAAGAAAGTCAACATATCAAAGACTCATAAGTATTATGTATTTAGTACATAATACTTATGTATTAATATTATAATAGTATTTAGTACATAATACTTATGTATTAATATTCAGTCTGTGCTTTAAAAAGTTTGAGAAATACAATCAATTTCTGCCTCTAATATTAATTAAATAGTGATTTATATGGCTACAAATCAATAGGAGTGTACATAAACACCATTCTCACCACCAAAAGACTGTGTCCCATCCCATGTCCCCCACCCCCCACCCCCCACCCCCGCTGCCCTGGGAAGCTGAACATCTACCCTCACACCATGGCTTTTACTTTGGTTCCCTATTCCAGATTTACTCAAATCTTGCTTTTAGTTTCCCTTTCTGTTCTTCTTTCTCAACTTCTGTTTATGAGTGGGATCATCCCATACTTATCTTTATCTTTTTGACTTAGCTCACTTAACATAATTCCTTGTAGTTCCATCCAAGATGAGTCAGAGACGGTGGGTTCATTGTTCTTAATAGCTGCATTATATATATATATATATATATATATATATATATATATATATATATATATATATGTCACTCATCTATTGTTGGGCACCTGGGTTGCTTTCAGGTTTTATCTATTACAAATTGTGCTGGTATGAACATAGGTGTACACATTTCTTTTTGGTTGGGTGTTATGGAGTCCTTGGGGTGCTGGTAAAACTGGGTTGAAACATGCAGAAGAATGAAACTGAACCACTTTATCTCACCAGAAAAAAAAATCATCTCCAAATGGATCAAGGACCTGGATGTTAGACCATAAACTATCAAATACTTAGAGGAAAACATTGGTTGAACACTTTCCCACCTAAACCTCGAGGACATCTTTGATGATACAAACCCAATTGCAAAGAAGACTAAAGCAGAAACAAAACAATGGGACTACATCAAATTGAAAAGCTTCTGCACAGCCAAAGAAACTATCACACAAACAGACATCTCACAGAATGGGAAATCTTCACATGCCATACATCAGACAAGAGACTAATAACCAAAATATACAAAGAGCTCAGCAAACTTAGTAACAACAACAACAAAATGATCCTATTCAAAAATGGGCAGAGGATATGAACAGAAAATTCACTACAAAATAGATCCAAAAGACTAACAAACACATGAAAAATTGTTCCAGGTCACTGATTGTCATAGAAATGCAAATAAAGACAACATTGAGATACCACCTCACCCCTCACCCCTGTAAGAATGCCATACATCAAAAAGGACAGCAGCAACAAATGCTGAAGAGACTGTGGGGACAGAGGAACCCTTTTGCATTGCTGGTGGGAATATAAATTGGCCCAGCCTCTGTGGAGAGCAGTCTGGAGAACTCTCACAAGGCTAGACATGGACCTTCCATATGACCCAGTAATCCCTCTTCTTGAGATATACCTCAAGGACTCCATAACAACCTCAGGTTCTTATGCATGCATGCACGCATGCCAAAAAAAAAAAAAAAAGTACCACACTGTAACCAATGAGATGCCTTCCTAGTCATCACCCTTCTTCAGCTTTTGATTTTCATCTCACTTCTGCAGAGACCATCTCTGATCCATTTACTACACACTACACATTTTTTTTAGTGATTGAATAGTGATCTACAAAATTAAAAGATAATTCTCACCACCTGAGTTCTGTGCCCTCACCCCCCTCCATTGGAAACTGCAATAGTTCTTCTGAGGTCACAGATAGTGTTTGACTTTATATTTATATCTATCTCTCTCTATATTTTTTTCCATTTTTTCCTATGGTCCTGCTTTGACTTCCATTCTAAGTTACACCTACACCTATTACTGCTTTTGACTATCCTTCCTTTTTCCTTTTTTTTTTCTCTCAGGTAAGCAAAACTGCTGTGTAACAGCTTAACACAAATTTTACAGCGGAGGACAATACACACAGTTCTCTTAGTCTCAGTTGAGTCTTACTCTGTCACCATTTAGCTGAGGTCCTCCACTTGTGTCTCAAAGGGTTATCATCAAGATACTGATGATACTGGCCAGTTATCATCAAATACTGTTCTATCTGGACTATAGATTTATTTTCCAAAATTATGGCTAGCATCAAGATTTGCCACTTTTGGTTTGAGGGTGATGGGGTTATTGTTTGCTTATTGCTAACAACTGGCTGCTGTCAACTCCTAGACACTTCTCTCAACTCCTTGCTACTTAACCTCCTTCCTTTGCAACATTGTAGCTTAAAAAATAACTGATAGACCAGATGGAAAACATCTTTCTGATGTATCATCATCTTTTAAATGTCTCACTTGATGAGTGAGGTCACACAGAGTGATCTCTCTTTTGATTAACTCCAGGTCAAAGGATTATAGGTCTTAATTCCTTACATGAAAATCTTTTTGTATATAATGGAAGTAAAAAGAAACACATTCATAAATCGTCCCTATACTCAAGGGCAGGGATTAATGAAGCACAAGAGTCATATGATCATCATTTTAGAATTCTGAATATCATCATTCCTCATCATTACTCCTTTTACCTCTGTAACATTCCTTACATGGTATAGCAACCTGTGTTTAATGTGTATATATATATATATATATATATATATATATATATATATATATATATATATATATATATGAGGTATATGTATATGTATAGTCTATCCCCTTGACAATAAGGACTATAGTAGATTTAATTTTAACACATGTACAAACCATGTCAAGATGATAACTTGCTCCATTTTATTACTTATTTAACTAACTAAAAAAATCACAAATGTACTACACCATAGAAACAAAGATATTTAGAAAAGTTGTACTATGATTAAAAATGAAAGAACTGTTTACAGAAACAACTGCTTAATTACTGTGTTTATGCACATTAGAGAAACACAATATATGCTTCCATAAAATTCCAGACATATATAAATGCGGTCTTAGTTTTAGTAGATTGTTATTGTTGAGTGGGGAGAGATAAATAGTAGTAATGAATGCAGTAAATATATGTATGCACTTTCTTTGAAATACTCCCTGTTTTTTACTTTATAAGTAGTTGCATTAAAGTGCTATTTTACTATATAGAGGTGATGCTGAATATCAGTGGCTCTTCAAATATATAAAAGCTCCTTTGAATCAATAAGGCAAAATCAACAGTACAATTAAAATATACTCAAAACATATAAGCAGATAACACATAGAAAAGGAATAAGTTTTCAACAAATATAATGAACATTTTCTACTCTGTAGTTAACCAGGAAAAGTAAATAAAATTCAAAATATAGTCTTAGTTCAAAATTACCAGATTCATATAATCTGTTCCAATCATTCATGTGTTCAAAAATAAAGAAGCACTTTATTCTAGAGGTTTTCATTTTGGTTGTGAAGGTATTTATCACTCAGTCCACGATGCTGATGCTATTATAATCACATAATTTTTAGAACAAGTTTGCATAGTTTTAAGATGATTATTTATTTGTTGTTTTTCATATTTTTTATTTATTGGAGAGAGATAGAGAGAAATGGGGGGCAGAGAAACAGAGAGTTACCTGCTCCACTGCTCTACCTCTTGTGAAGCTTGCACCCTGAAGGTAGGTCTCCATTTGTAGAGATTTGTTTTGATGCCTCTCCCTTCCTTGCTGTCTCTCTTTACCTTCCCTTTTTTTTCCTTCCCCTCTTTATTTATTTTTTTTTTTGTCTCCCTCTCTTTCATCTCCCTCTAAAATGAAAGAATGAATAATCAAACAGGTCATGCTGTTCAGTAGTTTATTTTGAGTGTGGAAGACCCTGGGTTCCTATCTTAATGCAGAAAAAATAAATGGTGCATGGAATGTTTCTTAGACCCTTTAAACTAGGGATATGTCAGTGTGTTTTTATATACATAAGCATATGCAGGAAGTATAATTCTTTTTACAGAACTTATTATGATCAATACATGTATAGGTGGATAGCTGTGTGTCTTCTGTGATTCATGGGTACTAAGAAAGTTCCCTGTTTAGGACAATTACTAGTCAGCCTATCCCTTTATACTCAAAGTAGACTCCAGAAAACTGTATTGTCCTGGCACAAGATCGTCAGTTTACAATCACCAGGCAGTCTCAGAATCATTATCTAGTCTAAATAGAAGTCTAATCTTTTCATCAAGCATCTGAGAACTTCAGGATGTCTCTCTATATCAAACTGTTGTTTTGAATATTAAATACATTTTCCAGCAGAAGAATGTATTGTCCTATTTCTGTTTCAGATAGTAATTTAAACTTAATGATATAAAATATTTTAATGTTTATAAAACATTAAAAATAAATTTCATCTAAATTTTACATCAATACAATGAATGAATACTGATAGAATTAAAAGACAATAGGTTATTCCATGTCTGCAGAAGTATCAAAAGACATTATGTTATTCTCAAAATAGTTTGTTTCAAAAACATTTTAAGCTGATAACTTTGTTATACATGACAAATGATGTGTCAATTTCAAACAAAACTAATGACCATCTGATGTCAAATTAGGCTGAATATCTACAGATTTTCTTCATTTTGTTTAATCATGGCATATCTTTTTGCAATCAATATTTTCAGTGACTTTTCAGCAATCATGAATTGCAAAAGTTAGTTAAAAATTGATGTGCAGCAATAATATGAATGTATAGTGGATGCTATCTTGTTTTATTTTTGAAATTTTTTCTCTGGCAGTTATTGGTCATATAGTGGTAATGATGCAACAGAGGAAGCCAGAAAAATCTCCATGTACATTCCATGTATTATTCATATTAATTTAAAAAGCAACTAGCTTTCAAAGGGTTAGCTACAGAGAGCACAATTTTATGGTCCTCTTTAAATTATATTAACATAGCCAGGAGCTAAGAACTTTACTTGTATTAAATGAAACCTAGAGCACATTCAACTCTGTTTTTGATAAATGCCTTATTTTCTCAGTAAAAGCCTTTTCAAAATCCTTTATGATATCTTAAGAGTGTGTAGAGGGTTACTGTTACTCTCTGACTTCAAAATGGATAAGAGTGCCAATATCTGTTATACGTGGCCTTTGTCCATTTAAAGAAGGAATAAAATATCCAAACCCATGATAGTTTTAAGTGACCAGTTGTATAAAAAAATAAATAAATAACACCTTGCAGCCATTTAACACATTTTAGGAGAGATTATTTTTTTAAAATTTACTGTTTAATGTGTTTTGAGGAAACTTTTCCATCTTTAGATCGCATATAAATACTAGATCTGCAATATTTCACTTAGATGAGTCTTGCTTTCCTAAAATAAAGAGACCTAAACATATTCATGTACACATTGTACTTGCTGAATCCATACCTGTTCACTACTTAATGATGACAATTTTAGGTGTGAAATATTTTTCATGGTTATAAAAGCTGTCACTAACATAACATCTCAGATTTTCGGTTGCAGTTGAGAGAAAACTTTTCTAAGGACAATGGCTTAACTTAAAGCACAGGTCTGACTTCAAAAGGCTTTGCTTAGTAGGCTGGTATATTGTCTCTTTTCTTTGTGTGTTCTTTCTTTGCCTACTAATCCTACTTAGGGAAAAGCTCTATTTTCATGCTGTCAAGATGTAAAAATGACATTTCTTCATTTGTACTCAGTTTAATTAATTGGAATTGAGTCATTAGGTTTGGCAGCACACAAGGAGGAGGTATTACTGAAGGACACAAATAACAGAAGGCTCCCTTTAGGAAATTAAGCAGCCACTAACCCAGAAGAACCTGGAACAAATGGGGCAGGCAACAAACTCTGGGTTGATAGGTGTATACAGAAAAGATGAATGGTGTGTGTTGCACAAGAAAGTCCTTTCCTCTGAGCTTGTTTTTAAAAGAATGAAAAAGAATATTTTCAAAATAAGGAAAATGCCTTTAAATTTCCCAATTATATTATTCTAGCAACTGTACTGGCTGCTCTTGGGTGAAATTCTGGCAATGTTTCATTTTTTTCATGCATTTACACTTTTTAAATGCTACATGACATATGTCTTGTGTTTACATTGATGTTTTTTCATCATTATAAAAAACTGATTGAGTATTTAAGACCAAGAAATTTTAATTTGTGCTTTATACTCTGAGAGGAGCTAGCTTATTTCCAATTGGCATATATATATATATATATATATATATATATATACAGATACAAATACAGATAAATATATATAAAGGAAAGAGAATAGAAAAAATCTGTTTGGGGATACCAGGTGTTGACATATCTGGTTGAACATATATATTACTAAGCTCAGGGGTAAGTTTCAAGCCACCAATGCCCACCTACAGGGGGGAAGCTTCACCAGTGGTGAGGCAGGTCTGCAGGTGTCTATCTTTCTTTCCCTCTCCTTGTCTCTTCATCCTCTCTCAAATTCTCTCACCCTATCTAATAAAAATTAGAGGGGAAAAAGCAAGAAAAGATAAATTGGAGCAGTGGATTCAAGCCCCAGCAATAACCCTGAAGACAATAAACAATAAATACAATATTTTCTTCTTTCCACTATTATTCATGATTCAATATCACTACACCAGTTGTGGGTAAGAATGCTCATTTCCCCATAATATCCCCAACACTGAGAATTATAAATATTTTAAAGAATTTTTTAAATTTTTATTTATTTATTTTATTTATTTATTCTTTTTGTTGCCCTTGTTGTTTTTTTTATTGTTGTAGTTATTATTGATGTCATTGTTGTTGGATAGGACAGAGAGAAATGGAGAGAGGAGGGGAAGACAGAGAGGGGGAGAGAAAGACAGACACCTGCAGACCTACTTCACCACCTGTGAAGTGACTCCCCTGCAGGTGGGGAGCTGGGGGCTTGAACCGGGATCCTTCCATTGGTCCTTGTGCTTAGCGCCACCTGCGCTTAACCCGCTGCGCTACCGCCCGACTCCCTAAAGTATTTTTTATAAAGTAAACAGCTTTGAAAACCATACTTCATGTGTATTGAAAAATAACATTGCTGTTCAGCCCTATCAGCTGAAATAAATTTTCAGGGATTAGAGTTGAACTACAAGGTTCAATGGATAACATTGGAAGTATTCTAATACTGAACAAGTGGGAGAGCTGATTTCACCTCTACACCAAGAAGGACTTTCAGGTTTCTCTGTAGCTTTTGATTTTTCCCCCAAGAAGGGCTTTAAAGCATTTATTATGACTGGACTATCAATAGCATGCCAGGGCTTATGAATCCACTGCTCCTGGCAGCCATTACTTTTACCTTTTGTTTGCTTGTCTTGTTTTTTATTTCACTGAATAGGACAGATAGTAATTGAGAGATAAGGGGGAGGGGGATAGGGAGAGAGAAGATCTGAAGAACTAATTCACTTCTTGCTCATAAGGCCTACCCCTGCAGGTGGGGAGCTAAAGCTCGAACGTAGGTCCTTGTATTTGGTGATAGGAAATTTCCAGATTTTTAGCCCCTGGACATGCTTATTACATGTGCTTATACTTTGATTGTAATGTATTTGTAAGAAGGCCTCAATTAAAAATAAAAGGGTTAAGTGTGTGTAGACAGACACAGTTTGAGTAGAAACTTTTGAGACAGCTGGCTGTGCAAAAGTCGAAGTTCAAAGTAAGTGGAAACAAAGTCTTGAGGCAGAAAAAGTCATACTGAACTTCTATAAACCAAACAGTAGATAAGTAGAGCAAAAGGCCAGACCTAACTATAGTCACCAAGGTTACTGCCATATTTTGTTTTTAATTGCTTGTCATGTCAGTTTCTGTAACCCTGGATAGCTTCTACCCTCCTGAAAGATACTCCCCCACCCCCACCCAGTAGTTATAACCCAAAAGAAGAATCATGAAATAGATGAATCAGAAAAAGCCAGAAATGTTTGTAAGTTACCATGAATGAAGCAGCGAAAAACTCAATCTGATTAAAAATAAAATAAAATAAAAAGTCTTGTGATCATAGATGAAAACTATAAGTCTTTGGAGGAAAATTTTCAATACGTTTGTTAAAGTAACAGTAAAATGGGGGCTGGGTGGGAATGCAGCAGGTTGAGCATACATGGTGCAAAGCGCAAGGGCCTACACTGAAGATCCTGGTTGGAGCCCCTGGTTCCCCACCTGCAGGGGGGTTACCTCACAAGCGGTGAAGAAGGTCTTTCTCTCCCCCTCTGTCTTTCCCTCTGCTCTCCATTTCTCTGTCTTATCCAACAACATCAATAACAACAATAATAATAACCACAACAAGGACAACAAAAGGGAAAATAAATATTTTTAAATATTATAAAAATCAATTCAAATTAAAATAAATAGCCAATGATTATTTCTCATATTTACTCCCTTTTCTCTCTGCATTTGATTTAGTATTAAACAATATTTAAATATTTCTCTCTTAAATAAGAATTAGCTGGCAGTAAACAAATCAAGTAGTCTTGCAAATCTGCAGTTTTAACAATCTTCAAGATCACCTATGGTTCAAGAAAGCAGTCAGAGCTCCAGTCAACATCTATGGCTTCAGAAAGCACTAAGGCACTAAGTCGGACTGAGTAGACATTTCTACTCAAAATTCAACATACTTTATTCACTTTTACTAATTTGCTTGAAATCAGAGCACAGACTCAAATAACTAGTGACACAAAATTGGAAAATGCATTTTAGGTAAACATGTTCCTATCATGAATTTTAAAATCAAGCATAAGGAAGAAAAGGAAAGTTGATAATATATTAGCAGCAAGTATTTTCTGTTACTGATTTTTCCTTTACTGTATAATCCTGGAGAGAATAATACCATTATAAAACTTGCATTGACACTAATGTGTTTTTTTATATACATTGCTGTTGAAATTTGGGCACTACTTTTGTCCTTATTTAAATCTGGGGTATGATAGTAAGTAAATAATTCAAATGAATGAAAATAGCTTTCAAGCAATATGATTTTCCTTTCTAAGTATGTCTTCAAAAAAGAAGAATTAGCATGTTTTTGCAGTGACTGATAGAAAGGTTTCTTAAACCCCTCTCACCCCTTGAAAAAACAGTTCCATGTACTGATTTTCATGTGTCCTTAAAAAAAGTGTTTGAGTAAGATTGCATCACTTTATACTAGTCATGTCTGGAAAAAATGTCAAGAAAATGAGAGGAACTTATTTGTAAGTTTAAAAATTTTGAAGAAATGTTCGTTAATTTTCTGGTCTAAAACAAAGGAACTAGCTCTTGTACATGCCATATATATTGACATGAGAGGGGAAAAAAAAAGCATTTAAAGTCTTTGAAACAGTTCCCAAAAGTTACTGAAAAAGTTTAGATTAAAAGTTGCTTCAGAACTAGGTAAGGTAACGTCTATAGAAAAGACTTTATTTGAGCTGTCACTTATTGTGGGGAAAAAAATTGTCACAGTACACAAATACACTCAAAGATCAAAACAATTCTACAGAGACGACTTCCAAAATGCAAAAAGTGGCTTACTTTGCTGTATATCAATGGGAAGGACACACCTGTCAATTGTGATATAATATCAACAGAGAAAAATTATCTGGACAGAACTTGGTCCTCAATTCACTTATAATTATTATTATCAAATATTTAATAGAACTGTATTCCCTAGTGTCATAAAAAGTCTAGAAAACTCATATGCATTTAAAAATAGACAGATAGTAATCTCTTAGATTGCCCAATTATTTCGCTTGAGATGCTGACAGAACTTGCATTCTGAAATAATTTTCTCTAGTGCACTGTGAAGTGTCAGCCTTTTGCTGGCAGGAGGGGGTCTTTCGTGAGGTGAGGTCCCTAGCTCGGAGAAAGCACATGGAAGCCACATCAGTAGGGAAAGCAAGTGCAAGAGCACTCCTTTACTGTTTCCAGGAGAGTCTTTTATCATTTTGGCTAAAACCAGTGCAGTAGTCAGCTAAGTGGTGACATGAGAAGTGCAGTGTCAGTTTTATGTCCTTGCTGCTAGGCACAAATGGTATCTGGTACAAAAAGCACTGAGTGCAACATGAGCTTTGAGCCACCAAATACAGGTCTTGAGCAAGGCTACATCCAGAAGCCAGGCTATCATCTGGCCCTCGGACCAGAGTGTGAACCAACTTACAACTGGCAGTTAAACCCACACACATGGAAGAAACTGATGGTCTCTTGACCTCAATCCCCTGATAATAATGGTGTATGTATCTCCCCATAGTCTTTGTATTTCTGTCTCTCTATATGTGTATAAAATGTAAAAAAAAAAAAAAAAATGAGAATGCCAACCCATGAGTAAACAAAATCTTAAATGTAAAAGGTCCTGGCACCACAAATACATGAGACAGGAGTAAAATAATACTTGAAAGGGATAATTACTTAAATATAAAGTCTTAATGAAGAGTTCAAGGTAAAAGAGTATAATGGTTATACAAAAGTGCCTGAGGCATCAAGGTCCCAGCTTAATCTCCAGAAACACCATATAGCAGAGCTGAGCAGTGCTTTGGCAGATCAATATGTCCATCTATCCATCTATCATCTATCTATCTATCTATCTATCTATCTATCTATCTATCTATCTATATATTGTCTTATCTAATATAGATATTTATATATTTCTCTCTTTAAGATAAACTGAATAAAAATCTTTAAAAAGAAATTAAGGATGGGGGTCAGGTGGTAGCTCATCTGATTGAGCGCACATGTTACAATGCACAAGGATGCAGAGGTTCAAGCCTCCAGTCCCCACTTGCAGGAGGAAAGTTTTGCAAGTGGTAAAGCAGTGTTGCAAGTGTCTCTCTTTCTCTTCCTCTGTATTTCCCTCTTCCTCTCTATTTCTGGCTGTCTCTATCCAATAAGGAAGTAAAGATCATTTAAAAAAAATAATAAAGAAAGGATGGGATAAATAATTTGCTTTTCATTGAAAATTAATGAATGAAACTAAAGGGAATTTTTAGATTTTAAGATGTGTCTCTATAATACCTAACGTAGTGCACATGAAGAAGTGCCATCTAATTAAAGACATACTGGCATAAAAGATCACTCAATACATTTACTATGTATTTCAATGTAAGTTACATAGAATTTCTTTCATGTAAAGGACAAAGAAGCATATAGCTGAGATCAAATACAATGCATCCCTAGTGATTAAATTATCTAAGTGTTTGTTAATTTGTCACAGTCCCATGTAAGTGAAAAATATTAAAAATAATCATGTTATCTTCAGATAAACTTTTGAACCTTTTGTTTAACTTTCATAGGGAAAGTGCAGTGAGACCTTATTAGGTTATTTTGTTAAATCTGCCTATTACTGAGGGTACAACAATCATTTTAACAGTGTTGATTTTTCCAGTCCATGAGGATGGTATGTCTTTCCATTTCTTTGTATCTTTTTTTATTTTCTTGAATAGTGTGAATCATGGTTTTGTCAGGTTTATTCCTAAATATTTTATTGTTTTTGCTGTTGCAAATGGAATTGATTTCTGGAATTCTTCTCATAACTTGGTATTTGCATAGAGGAATTCCACTGATTTTTGTATAAATTTTTGTTGTATGCTTCACATTGGTTTTGGTCTCACCCCCCTGCCTCTGGGAGATTGTGGTTTAACCCCTGCTAGTTTCGCGCCTCTCTCTTTCCCCGCCCCCTACCCTACGTACTGAGAGAGTCCCTCTCTGCCGCTGGAGGAGAAAGATGGAGGAGCACATTTCCCACTCATAAATAAAGATTAAAATGCATTCTCAGCTCAGCCGTGTGTCTCTGGTCATCTCTGTTACCCGCCCGTGAAGCCAGCCCGGCGATAACAACATATGGCGCCCGACGTGGGGCGTGACCTGCCCATCCCCCAGATAAGTGACAATTTGGCTACCTATGCACTATGGCTTTCTCTTCTGCTTGTGAAGAGATCTCCAAAGGCCTCTGCCCTTTCTTCACGAGACTGTTTCTCTGTTTCCGGAACATTTATCTCTGGACCACCCTGTGGTTTCTGCCCAACGCCAGCCCGCAGGAGCCCAACGCCAGCCCGCATGAGCCGGCTTTCCACCACGTGGCGTGGGGCATTGGGTGTGGGCTCCCCCCACGCTGCTAGGCCACCGAGAGCAGGGCAGCAGGCATGCTGGGCAGGGCTGCAACCCATCCTGGCCGCCACCCTGGGGTACCTCGGCCCGTGCCTTCTGCACGGCCGGCCCGCCCGCCCTGCTGCTATGAAGTCTGGACAGATCCTGGACCACCCAGAGACCACGGGCTCCCTGCCGAAACTGGGGCCCCTGGCCGAGATCCCCAACTTGGCTCTGAAGTCAGAAAAGCTAGAATACACAGAGATTCCTGCAGAGATTGCAACCTACAATTCCTAGAAGTGAAGTTGCGCAAGAAGCCACCGCTAGACAACGCACTCCCTGAACGGCTAAGACAGTATAGATCTAAACTCATGTTTAAAATGACATGTCTTCATAACAAAAGTTTTCCTCCTTGTGTATTGAAGACCATGTTTACGTATGTGTTTAAAGTTTGGTAAACATTAACTTTAAGGTTAAAAATGTAATTTTAAGTGTATATTCTTACCAGACAGAGTTAAATGAAAAAGGTTTTCAACATAGTTCTCATAAAGGTAAAATTAACTTAAAGTCTGAGTTAAAAATTAGTTAAAAATCAATATATTTTAACTAAGTTAGTCTAAAAAAAAACAAACCTGCGCACAACTAGGGTGTGTCTCCATCTTCAGTGGGTGTAACAAAAGGTTAAATAGACTTGTTGATATGTAAAACTCTCGAATCCTTCTCAATTAGAAATGGTAGATTGCACAGTGGTTATGCTAATGATTCTCATGCCTTAGTTTTTTTTTTTCCTATGGTTCTTCTGTTTACCTTTCCACATTTTATTGTTTAAACTTTAAACAACCTTAAAATCATACTAAAAAAGACTTCCAATTGTAATAGAGTTATCAATTGTGGTAAACTTCTAACCTGCTACAAGTTTTGTTTCATAAGTAAGTGAATTGCAGCTGTCAAGTTCTCTACAGAAAAGCAGAATTCCAACAGCTGACCTTTCTCATACAATATTCCACCACCTGGCATTCTTCAGTGAACATCTGCTTTGGACTGACACTTCTATCGGACTCACTGGTACACCTCTTGGACACTTTACAGAACTCTACAGCAGCTTCCCTTTATGCTGCTGGGTTTCTCAAAGACTGACTGCAGCCAGCTGCCTTGGGACTCTAGGCCAGACCCCCCACCCCATGCTAGGTAATGCCCACAGACAAAAAAAAAAAAAAAAAGCCCGTCAAGGCAAAAGCCCACAGAGACAGCAAAGGCTCTTTAGCTGATAAAGCTTTGCCCACAGAGGCAAAAAATGGTCCCCTCAGGCCTTCCCTTGGCAGCACACTGGTTCTTGTTGCTTGCTTACATGTTCCTCCATGTTTGTGCCAGGTTTTTTTAAAAACGCCTGTACGATATAGGTTTCTGTTCACCCCACACTCCTGATACTATGCTCAATTAGTTAAAAAGAAAAGGGGGAATTGTTGTATGCTTCACATTGGTTTCGGTCTCACCCCCTGCCACCTCTGGGAGATTGTGGTTTAGCCCCTGCTAGCTTTGCACCTCTCTCTCTCCCCGCCCCCTACCCTATGTACTGAGAGAATCCCTCTCTGCCACTGGAGGAGAAAGATGGAGGAGCACATTGCCCGCTCGTAAATAAAGATTAAACTGCGTTCTCAGCTCAGCTGTGTGTCTCTGGTCGTCTCTGTTACCCACCCGTGAAGCCAGCCCGGCGATAACAACAAATTTTGTAGATTTCCATTTTACTAACTTGCTTAATAATTTCCAGGAATTTTCAACTGGATTCTTTGTGTATTTTTTGCACTGTTATCTGCAAGTAGTGACAGTTTAACTTTGTCTTTTCCCATCTATATCCCTTTAATCCTTTTGTATTTTTTAAAAAATTATTTATTTACAAAATGGAAACACTGACAAGACCATATTAAAAGGGGTACGATTCCCACCACCAGAACTTCATATCCCATCCCTTCCCCTGACAGCTTTCCTATTCTCTAACCCCCTGGGAGTATGAACCCAGGGTCATTATGGGGTGCAGAAGGTGGAAGGTCTGGCTTCTGTAATCCCTTTGTCTTGCCTAATTGCTATGGCTAATACTTCCAACACTGTTGAATAATAATGGAGATAACAGGCAGCCCTATATTGTATCCAACCACAAAGAGAATGCTTTCAGCTTCTCTCCACTGAGTATGATGTTGGCTGCATATGTCTGGACAGAGACATGATTAGTTTGAGGAATTTCCCATCTACCACCATTCTTTAAATGTTTCAATCATGAATATTTTATGCACCTACTGAGATAATTGTATGGTTTTTTTAATTTCCTTTTTTGGACATAATACATCACATTAACTGACATATATATTGAACCAGGCTTGTATCAAGAATGGAAGCATCATACTTCCTGATCTGAAAGCATACTACAGAGCCACTATAATCAAAACAGACAAAATAGGTACACATCCAAGTAGAAAAGAATCGAGAGAACAGAAATTGGCTGCTGCACCTAATTTTTGGAAAAGGAGCCAAAAAACATCAAATAGAAGAGGGTAAGTCTATTCAGCAAAAGGAGTTAAGAAAATTGTGTTGAAACATGCTGAATAATGAAAGTGGACCACCACATTTTACCATATGCAAAAGTGAACTTCAGATAAATCAAAGACTTAGATCTTAGGCCAGAAACCATTAAATATTTAGAGGAAAATGCTGGCAAAATTTTCTTCAGTGTAAGTTTTAGGAATATCTTTGCCAATTCAAATACAATTGCAAGAAGGAAAAACTAACACAAATAAACCAATCAAACATCAAAACTGAAAAGCTTCTGCACCACAAAAGGAATCACCACCATGACAAAAAAGTTCCTCATGTTTTCTGAGAAGATCTCTATAGGTCGTATATCAGAGAGAGAACTAATAACCAAAATGCACAAATAACCACCAAACTAAGTTAAGAAAGGATAAATATCCCCAATGAAAAATTGTGGTGGTTGGGAGACATGGGCAGAGTCTTCTTCAAGAATAGATCCAAAAGGCCAATAGATATATGAAATAATTATTATAAAAGTCACTGATTATCAGGAAAATACAAATAAAAACAATGAGATACTACCTCACACCTGTGATAAAGTCCTACATGAATAAAGCAAAAACACTAACTGTTGAAAAGGCTGTGGGGGAAAGGAACTCCTCTACATTGCTGGTCAGAATGTAAACGGATCCAACCTCTGTGGAAAATAGTCAGGAGATTCGTCAGAATGCTTCGAAGGAACTTACCTGTGACACAGCAATTCTTCTCCTGGGGATATGCCCAGGGAAAACAAAGACACCTATCCAAAGAGACACAGGCACACCTATATACAAAGCAACACAGTTTGTAATATCCCAAACCTGGAAGCAACCCAGATGTCCAAAAGCAGACAAACAGCTAAAAAATTGTGATACATATAGACAGCTTTGTGCAGACACCGAGTCCTGTAAATAAACCTGGTGGCAAATGATGAAACAGGGTATTCTAATAGCTAGTAGATACAGAATGTTGAACAATGAAATGTAAAAGGTACTTAGAAATTAACAAAATATATTATGAACCGATGCATAGCTTTTAGATCTGCTGCAAAGCAGATTGCAAGCAGAGTTGCAGTTCAACAAAAATTAAACAGTGTGGTCGAAGTTCAACTATCTATGAATTTTGGTTGTATAAGATTTATGATTTAAATATAAAAGTTACATCAGAATAATGTCCCCAGGATCACTAAATAAATAAATAAAAAGATAGTTTGTTTCTTTCCTTTTTGAGGAAAGGTGTTTTGTTAACTGGTCTTAATAATTTTGAATTTTCTCTCTTAAAATGAATTATCTCATTGTAATAGTTCAGAAACATTATTCATCAAAAAAGTGTTTTCTTTTTATTTCCAGTGAAAAATAGCACTAGTGTTAAAAAGAAAATTTATCATGCTTTTCAGAAAACAAGGACACCAACCGTTTGTATGTAACAAGTACAAAAGAACTTTTAAAACAGCATTATCTCTAGAGAAATATAGAGGTTTCATTTCACCAACAAAATATAGTTTACTGTTAAGTGTTACAGAAGAATCTCCATTGCTTAGAGAAACCCTTCCTATGTAAAAGAAAAGAGGAGAAAAAGTTAAACATTTATTGCAGACTATGTTGTTTACACTAGCAATTTAATTGTGAATATATTTAATCTAAAGGCAAAGCAACATAGCTGACAATTTGACTCTAACCCATTTTTTCATTTCAATGCATGAAATTATCTATCAATGACTATTACCAATAGTTCCGTCTGGTATGGTAGGTGATAAGTGACACCCAAAGCAAAATGAAAATTCAAAAAAGAAGAAAAGTTTTATTCATTAACAAAACGAGTAAGAGTTACTAAAGAATCTATTTTTCCTCCAGCTGATGACAAAACACTGACTTGACAGTAAGAAACTACTTTCTGCTGACATAGTTAAACAATGAGGGTAGAAGAAAGGAAAGAACATACTAATTTTTTTTAAACAAAATGAGAAGTGGGAGTCCAGCGGTGGCGCAGCAGGTTAAGCGCGGGTGGCGCACGGACTGGCTTAAGGATCTGGTTCAAGCCCCAGTTTCCCCACCTGCAGGGGACTCGCTTCACAGGCGGTGAAGCAGGTCTGCCGGTGTCTATCTTTCTCTCCACCTCTCTGTCTTCTCCTCCTCACTCCATTTCTCTCTGTCCTATCCAACAACAATGACGTCAATAACAATAATAACCACAACAATGTAAAACAACAAGGGCAACAAAAGGGAAAATAAATAAATATAAAATTTTTTTTTTTAATAGTTTAAAAAAATTAGAGGTAATGCCCACTGCCTCTGTGAGGATCAGAAAAGGCAGGCCTTCAGGAAAATAGGCAGTGAGGTGATTGTTTACTTAACAGACTTGTTTTGTGTTCTCTTATGCAAAAATTTCAAAACAACTAAGAAATTAGGTGCTTCAAACTAGGTCTTACAACATGAGTGACATGAGCTATCCATTTTGGAGACTTAACATGTCAAAATGAAGTATTTGGTTGATTTTTCCTTCCTCATTTAATTTTCCCAGTCTTCTCTACTAATTTCTCTACTTTTAAGGCATTTTTTTTCTATTTTCACTTTTGAGGTCATTTTCCTTCAAATTTTTCTACTTCAGAGGAGCAATGTCCCATACTTAGTCATTCATTGATCCACTATTATGTCATACAATGTTCCTTTAGTTATTTTTTATCTTTTGTCCTGTAATTCAACCAATCTTGGACATTTTAGGATTTAGACGCTCTTTGCCTTCTATACTTATCTCTATGTATGAGGATAACTGTTTTGCAGAAAATGAGCTACTTGAATTTTGCAAGAAATGGTTTTCAGAATCTATTAGGTATAAAGGAAATTTTCTAAATCTCCAGTCCCTTTTAAATTATCTGAATTTATTTATATTTCTTATTTTATCTTTTCTTTCAAAACACCAAAGTAGCTCAATGAATGGTGATTACTTAATGGTGCAACATTAATAAAGTGTCTTAGTGCAAGATAATTTGAATGTAGAGTATTGTTTTCTCAAGGAAACATTTGGCAGAAAGAATGCATTTCTGTAAGATAACTGATGAACATTCTGGAAGATAATGAAAGAGACTACAGAAGGTAAAAATTATCAAGAATATAATTCCTTACTTGAATAATAAGTATTTCATCCTTTTTGATGATTCAATCAAATAGTTATTTCTCTAGCAGGCTACCATTATTCAATTAATTATGAGAAACACTGATAGTAACTGTACTCAAATCCACTTACTCTCTTGAAAATAAAACATATTAGATAGATTGTTCTAACATCTGAAATACTTTGATGTGAATATATAATCTTGTGATCAGAGTTTCCAGAAACAATTTACATAAACTGTACACTGCTTAATAAAATAAGATACAATAACAGAACACAAAATGAAGGGTATAATAGCTTCAAGACAAGATGGCGCGGGGTGGGGGGGAGTACAGGTCCTGGGAAAGGATTACAGAAGACCTAGCGGGGTTGTATTGTTATGTGGAAAACTGAGAAATGTTATGGATGTACAAACTATTGTATTTACTGTTGGATGTAAAACATTAATCCCCCAATAAATAAATAAAAAATAATAGTAAGACAAGAGTGGGAGGTTGTTCTTGAAATGAACAAGTGAATTTAGAAGCCTGAGACATTAGCTTTGATCCCTGACACCAGTAAATACAAGACTTGTTCTGTTTTATCTTATGAAAATAGATCATAGAGAGGGCTGAAGGTAACCCAACGGGTTGAGTGCACATGGCGCAAAGCGCAAGCACCAGAGTAAAGATCCCGGTTCAAGCCCCGACTCCCCACCTCTGCAGGTATTTATCTTTCTCTCCCCTTTCTGTCTTCCCCTCCTCTCTTGATTTCTCTTTTTCCTGTCCATCAACAACAAGGGCAACAACAACAACAAGGGCAACAAAATGGAAAAAAACAGCCTCCAGGAGTCCAGGAGCAGTGCAGTCATAGTGCAGGCACTGAGCCCCAGCAATAACCGTGGAAGCAAAAAAAAAAAAAAAAATAGGTCATAGCAACTAATAAAAAAAAATTCCAAAGTTTTAAATATCAGACAAGTGTCTACAAAATGTACACATAGATATGATAGAAATGGAAACGGAGGAGGAATAATGGTTGTCAGAATCCGGGTTCAGGAATCAATAATAACCAATTGCTAATTTTCTAGTTTTCAGACTCAATTTTCTCACTACAATCTCATAAATCATTTTTAACATACAAGTTCTAAAAATGAAAATATGTAATCTGAAACAGATGAAGATTCCAGAGAAGAGGAGCGACTTGCTTCATCTTTGAGGCCTCTAGCATTCTTGTTATAACACTTTCATAAATGGCAGGGATTTTAAAAGTAACTGTTTAGTTTTTCCAGACAACCTTTAAAATCAGCTTCTCTCAGGTTTGGGTAGTGATACACCTAACAGGGTATATGTGAAAAACATCCAGGGGTCAAGCCCCCGGTCCTCACCTGCGGGGGCGGGAGGGGGCAGGGAGGGAAGCGTAATGAATGGTGAAGCAGTGCCACAAGTGTCTCATTTTCTCTATCTTCCTCTTTTGTTAGAGACCCCCTGATTTTTTATGTCTATTACTTGTTGGAGATCCTTTCATCAAGAAAGAAAATAATAATTATTTAGGTGGTGCACACCTACGCGTATGCGTTGATTCTAATGCCCATTACTTATTAATACAGGAATACACTACTGATTTGTCTGCTGTTCTGTTTCTTCAGTTACTGAAGAGTTATGTATATAATAAAGGAATGGTGACCACCTGGAGTCACTCATATTCCCCTCTAGCTATAGATCCTATTCTCTGATGAGCATCTGGTGGATGACAAAAGTTTAAGAACAGTTAGATAAACAGGACCCCCCAGCAAAGGCAAAAAGGCCTACAGCTACAAACTATGACAAACACTGCTATCCTCACAGACTATTAAATGCATGATATGGGAATAATGTGTAACTACTGAGTAGCCAGAGGGCTACACAAGTATCTCTGGTGGTCTACCATTGACGGTCATTTGTGTGGTCCTAAGAAATGCTTTTAATATTCCTTATTCAATGCTCCATGTAAAGCAGATTTTTGTTAATAAAGAACATGAAGAGAGTCTGTTCAGGTTCATACTCCATAGACAAACACGCTGGTGTGACCATTCTGCCTGTTATTCTTACATCTGCCAATAAGTGCTTTAAGTTAATCTTTCCAATCTTGGATCATGTTAGAACCCATCAGACACATCTACCATACTCTTCCCTCTTATTTTCATTCTGACTCTACCCAATAAATAAGTTTATTATTATTATTATTATTATTATTATTATTATTAGTTTGCCTCCAGGGTTATTACTGGGGCTCAGTGCCTGCACTTGAATCCACTGCTCCTGGAGCCCATTTTTTTCCTTTGTTATCATTGTTGTTGTTGTTATTGTTGTTGTTGTAATTGTTGTTATTGTTGGATAGGAGAGAGAGAAATAGAGAGAGGAAGGGAGGACAAAGACGGGGAAAGAAGGACAGACACCTGCAGACCTGCTTCACCGCCTTTGAAGCGACCCCCCTACAGGTGGGGAGCCAGGGGCTCAAACCCGGGATCTTTACACCTAACCCGCTGTGCTACCACCCGACCCCCAATAATTATTTAAAAAATTACCTTGTAGAAAAAAGCCTTCTCTCACATATTGTAAGAACATGTCTGAAAGAGGAATGTAGATATTTGAGTAATGGTCCTTTGCAAGGCACCAACAAAATAGCTGACCCCTTTTCAGGCCAGCTGGGCTATGTACAACATAAACGTAGAGGAACCCTATCTGTCCACACATTTCACACTAGATAAAGTAAAGCTGGCAAGGAAAAATTTTCTAAAAGCCTCAAGCCGGGTATAAGTCAATATCTGGTCATATAGTATATCTTCTATGAAGTAAGGCTACAAGTGTAGAATGTAGATCTCCTATTATTTAATCCATGCAAACAAGGGTGACTAAAGAATCCTTGGGAGGAAAAAGCATTCTAAGATTTCTAGAATGCAAGGAGTTAAAAACTCCTTATGGAGCTCCAAAATCTAGGGTTTATTGTCTTAAAAGACTAGTGGAAATTAAATTATTGGTTTACAATATTTTTGCTGCATACTTAGTAATATGTGACCCTAAGACTATATATAGTGAAATAAATAGTATAATATATGAAGTCAAGGGAAAACAACCAGATTAGATTAAAAAGTCATAGGAGTAGATACTAGTTATAGCAGTTAAAAATTCAGGTTTATATTAAAACTCTAGTAAGAGAGTAAAACTCTCATTCCATTATTTAGCAGTAGTTGATACAGCTTCTGGATCCCTTGAGGCAGAGAAGAAAAAACTTCAGCCAAAAATTGTTGTACAGATCCAGAAAATGCCCTTTGTATTGAGGTTAGATATCCCAAGACAGATAAAAAAAATATTCAACCTTGCTTGACCAGTCACAGCTCGGCTGTTGGCAGTTCCACACCAATTACTTGCAATACACAAATTGTCACTCTAATTTATGACTAAGGGGCTGAAGTGTTACCTCAACTGAACTTAAGTAATTTGTGGCAGGAAATTTCCTGGACTTTAACCATTTGTCTCTTTGCGTTCAAGGGCACAATCATTCTAAAGGGATGGAGTAGAATGCCAAGGACACTGAAGCAGATGTTTAGAGGAAACTGAACTACTAAGATTTATTAGGTTCCTCATTCCTCATGTAATTCCATGTTCAAACAGGTTCAGTACACTAGAATTATTTTAGTATGGCTGAAACTTATACACTGTAAGACACTGGTTACTTAAAAGTCTAAATTCAACTTTGCTCTCAAGTTTCACAACCTCTTAAACGGTCAATATGCTATTTCCTTCCTATCCACCCTATCTAACTCAGTTAATGTTTTTGACATTTTCAGGTCACATCATTTCAGACAGTGTCTATGTGAATGTTTAGTCAATTCTTTGAAAACAGTCCTTCAGAGTTTCTCCACGTTCTTATCTGGCTCATCATTATGTCAATGATACAAACTGGATGATGCAGATGGTGCCAATGATTTGAACTGCAGTTTTATCTTGTTCCAGGGGAGGAGATGATACCTAATTCTTCAGGGTCTTGTTAAAGTGTCTCTGTGTGGGAGTCGGGTGGTAGCGCAGTGGGGTAAGAGTACATGGCCCGAAGCACAAGGACCAGCAGACGGATCCCAGTTCCAGCCCGGACTCCCCACCTGCAGGGGAGTCACTTCACAGATGGTGAAGCAGGTCTGCAGGTGTCTTTCTCTTTCCCTCTCTGTCTTCCCTCCTCTCTCTGTCCTATCTAAAAACGACAACATCAGTAACAACAACAATAACTACAACAATAATAAAAAACAACAAGGGCAACAAAAAGGAAAATAAACAAATACAATTTTTTAAAGTGTCTCTATATGTCCCAGGCCGGTTTTTTGACTACCTCCTAAGAGCAGCTGCTTATCAATTTAACATTTTGTATTTCTGTCTCATGGATTTAAAGGTATTGTTTAATTCATCAAATTTATAGTTAGTATGTATTGGTAGATGATTATATAATGTTTATCTAGTAACATTTTTGGGTTAAAGGCAACATCATCAGATATTAATGCTTTACTTTCTGAATGTATTTGTGTTGTAATTTGACTTTCACCCTGGCTAGTCTTTCCATTTTCAGTATAGTCCATGTAAAGAGTATATAGTTAGGTCACTTTGTAAAAATATATTTGATAAATCTTTGCTGGTCCTTATATTTGATAAGTACTTTGATTGGGGCATTTGGGCCATACAAATTTAAGTAATGTTCAATATTTTAACATCTAAGATAATTTATATTTAATTTTCTATATTGATCATCATTTACATGAAGGTTACCAAAATTAATTTTTACACCTGATCTTGATTGAACTTCAATGTCTGTATAAATTTTAAAGTGGTAATTTTCTGTACTATATCTCTTAGTATTGTGTTTTACCACTATAAACTGTAAAAATCACACATTTCAATACTTTTTCATTGCCCACATTTCAATGTTATTGTGCTGATTATTGCTTGATGTCATAATGTTTGGCTTAGTCATCAAATGTGATTATTAGAATTTTCATGTGAAGGATAATTTGTTGCATATCTTCAGAATTCTACTGTCTATGTTTTCTTTTTCCTCATTAGTGCTCCAAGATATCATCTTTTATAATTTAATTTCTGTTTGAAGAAGTTCTGTGGTTCAATCATGAAGAGTAGGTTTCCTAAAGACAAGTTTTTTTTAACTTTGCATAATTTGAAACCATTTGTATTTTCCCTTCATTTCTAAAAGATAGTTTATGCTATATATAGAATTTATTTTGACATTTCTCTTAGGACTTGAAAAAATATTGTGCCATTTCCTTCTGGACTCCATTAGTTCATAAAAAACACATGCTGTCATTTGAATTCCTGTTTCTTTGTGTAATGCCTTGCATTTATGGTTCTTCAATATTTCCTTTACCTTCAGTTTTCAAAAGGTTGATAATGGTGCGGCTTCATATGGGTTTTTTGGTACTGACTCAGACTCTTGAATATACAGATATCTATGTGTCACAGGATTTTAGAAATTGTCAGCCATATTGAATTCTATGTCTCCCTCCTCCGGGCTCCCACGACAACTGTGGGATCTTCTATTATTTTTCCTGAGGCCCCTGACTTTCTCCTCAGTTTATTTTCCTGGGTTTCTGTTTCCTTTATGTTACTCTTATTAAGTATTCTCCACTACTGTGTACTTACATTCACTGATTCTGTCCTCTGGCTTCTTCACTCATCTCCTGAGCAAATCCAGCAATGTTTTGTTAACTTATTTTTTAATTTTATTTATTTATTATTTATTTAATGGATAGAGAGAAATTGAGATTCAAGGGAGAGATAAAGAGGGAGGAAGTGAGAATCACTTGTAGTACTATTTTACTATCCTTGAAGCTTTGCCCTTCATGAGGGGTACTGAGGCTCAAACTTGAATCCTTGTGCACTAATGGGTGCACCACCACCTGACACCTGGTAACTTATTTTTTAATCAGATGTTTTCATTTGGAAATAATTTTAGAATTTTTATTTATTTCATGAAATTTAATTTATCCACTTACTTCAAGAGGCTTTTAAATCAATCTATGAAGCTTTTTTATAACAATTGCTTTAAGATACCTCAAACAGTTCTAACACCTTATTCATTAAAATGGAGATATCAACTCTCTCTCCTCATTCAAGAGTTTTCTTTAAAATAAAGTATGTTTTAATGGTATCTCGAACATTTTGACTGTTGTGGCTGAAGGGTCTAGCTTCTATTTAAACCTTTTATTTTGGCAGAACATTACTCTGCTCAAGTTTGGCAAGTTTATCTTAAGTTTGTGTGCTGTGGCTCTAAAATACATTTTGCTTTTGAAGACTTTGCAGCTAGTTCTGTTTAGTTATTTTACTGGGTACACTGTTGAGGTTACTAATGGTACCAGCTAGTGTTACACAAAGAATCAGACAGGGCTGGGGGGGGGGGGTAGGCAGTAGCATACCTGGCTAAGCGCATTTATTATCATGTCTATGGACCTGGGTTCAAGCTCCCACTCTCCAGATTCAGAGGGGAAGCTTCACAAGTGGTGACGCAGATCTGCAGGTGTCTTTCTCTCTCCTTGTCTCCCTTCCCCTCTCAAGTTTCTCTGTCCTATAAGTATAATAGAAATGAAAACTAAAAAGAAAAAGAAAAAAACGGAGAGGCTGGGTGATGGTGCACCTGCTTGAGCACATGTGTTATAATGTGTGAGGATACAAGTTCAAGCCCCTGGTCTCCACCTGCAGGGAAGAAAGCTTCACAAGCGGTGAAGCAGTGCTGAAGGTGTGTTTCTCTGAATCTCTTTCTCTGTCTCCACTTTCCTCTCAGTATCTGACTGTCTCAAACCAGTAAATAAAATAAAGATAGTAAAAAATAATTAAGGAAAAAAATGGTGACTGGGAGCAATGGAATTGTAGTGCGGGCACCAAGCCCCAGCAATAACCCTGGTGGCAATTTACAAAATAAATAAATAAACAAACAAATAGGCAGACATGACTCCCTAGGTCAGGACATAAGCTCTCTTTGCATCGGTGCAGTGTGTGACGAGATATATGAGTTCTGCCCTGAATCAGGTATCATTGGATCGACCTTCTCGTGGTGCATCCCGTGAGTACCCATTCATTGGAGAAACTGATGATCCTTCCTAGCCGACTGAATCCACATGGATCCCAGTCACTTTCAAAGCCATTTAACTGGCTACGGAAGAAGGGCAAACGCTAGAAGAAGAAGAAGAAGAAGAAGAAGAAGAAGAAGGAGAAGGAGAAGGAGAAGGAGAAGGAGAAGGAGAAGGAGAAGGAGAAGGAGAAGGAGAAGGAGAAGGAGAAGGAGAAGGAGAAGGAGAAGGAGAAGGAGAAGGTATCATGAAATTACAATTAATCCCAGCTGTGCTAGAGGACTGAGGAGGAAGACTCCATGAGAATCCTGGCTCCCTCCATTTAAATGAGCATTTCTAACATCTAAACATAGTTTAATGTCTAAAGGGAAATAGTAATAAAGGCAACAAGGATATTTCCATATGCTGTGCTTGTCTGCCTTTTTCTTACTCTTACGTCATTTTACCTTTTAACAAAAAGAACCATTCCATGTTTCTCCTTTCTTTGCTTGTAGTAAATGTGATTGTAGTTTATATTGCATCTTGAATAACTGGTAGCAATGACAAAAGATCCAAAACATAAGGCTAAACTACCTTATCTTCATGAAATTCAATATGTTATTAGATTTGTAATTATTTCTCTCAGCAAAATCTTAATAATTACATGAATCCAGAAGTTAGATATTTGCTTCTAAGAAGACTATTTTGAAAGACAAACTCAATAATGAGTTTTTTTTTTTATTGTAACCTATGTCCAGTCTTTTCATGGAAAGATTTTAAATATTAGAATAGCATCTAGGAACAATGAACAGGTTACTGGAAATAAAGTTTTTAAAAAATAGTTTGTTTCTGTAACATGATTCTTAAAAGAACACATTTCATTCATCCTTACTTGTTAAAATGTATAGTACAAACTAGAGTTGAAATTATATTAAAGTTTCGCTTATTTCTATAGCATCAGCTGAACTTAGCAGATACTCTGAAGTTTCCATATTTGTAAAAATATCTATCTTGAAATGTCTTGTAGGAACTAAATGGATAATGTTTTGAAAATTAGCAGAGTAGTTTCTGAGTAATTGTTCTTTACAACAACTTATAACCCTGAAAATGCCCATGCCGGGAAATCCAAGGCTTAATTAGACTAGAAGAAAAGCACAGACTTTGATAGGACTATTAGCCTTCTCCTTGTAATGTAGGGTTGAGCTAAAAAAGATTCTCAGCTCATTAGGAAGGTTTTACAAAAATTTACAAGGTCCCTTACAACCTAATCATTCACATTTCTCCCCTCACAGTTCTGTATTTGCTACATTGCATGTACCACTGCATCAAAGATGAAAAGGTTATAGACTTGGCTAACAATTAGATTGATGACCAGCTTAAGGGCAGAAGTCTGACTTGTTAGAGATGATGCCCTCGCCTGAGTTTTGTGATCAAATTCAAGTCTTAATGACTTCTTTTCTAAAGAGATCAAAGCAGGACTGGATTTGATGTACCAAAGTAAAGGACTCTAGGGTGGGGAGGAATATTCAGGTCCTGGAACAGGATGGCGGAGGAGGACCTAGGTGGGGGTTAGAGTGTTATGAGGAAAATTGAGAAATGTTACCAAGGTACTAACTACTGTATCTTACTGTCAATTGTAAACAATCTCTCCAATAAGAAAAAAATGATATACTACACATCTATCAGAAACATTAAAATACAAAACAGTGCTAATACCAAAAAACAGAAATAAAATAAATAATAGATCAGTAGTACCTGGAAGTGATACATATTTCTCCTCATGATTCTTAATTCCTCTCTGGAGTTGCTGAATTTTCATCTCTGTGTTCATTCCACTTGCCATATTATACAAAATGTTATGCAGGTGAGCAAAAGCAATCATCTGATGGACAGAGGGAGAGAAGGAAGGAGGCAAGGAGGTGGGGAGGCAGAGAGAGACACACAGAGAGAGAGAGAGGAGAGAGAGAAATGGTGCTTTTCTTTCCAGATAGCACCTCTAGACCTCAGAACTAAGCTGTCAACAATTGAGAATAAAATGATTAAATTAATTCTATCATCAGCTCTCAGTGGAAGTCAAAGACCTCATCAACAATAGTAACCATCACTACTCCAAACCTAGAGGCAGTCTGATCACATGGACAGGATACTTGCACAGGGTAGGGGAATTCATGCTTCTTTCACTTTCAACAAAGGCGACTGGTCTACTGTCTAAAGAAACTTCAAAAAGTTAAAAAACAAAATCAGTCTTGAACTGTAAGACTCAGAATCTTGGAAGAATAGTAATGTTTATTGGTAAACTTAGAGTTTCATCTAGTAGGAAAAGTGTTGCATCCGTTCTCAGCTTCACCACTGAAATAACTGGTTAATAAATGTTTAAGTTTCTTATTTGTGAAATACACTGATACTATATTTCTATATTCTTAAAAAATAATCCAAATAATAAACTGTGATTTAATAGTATAATTGATGCTTATTTGCAAAATGTAATTTTTTTTACTAGCAAAAAATATTTCTTCATTTCAGTACACTTTTGGTTATGACAAATCAGTCTACTAAAATGTAAAGAGGTGTACGCCTTTCTAGGGGAAATAAAACAGAATGTATTTTTTCCTTAAGCTTTCTTGGTAACTAGAAGCTCTCTACTGATGTGAATAGTAGCAGGTATTTCTTTGATTTTAAAGCAATGTAAAGCTCTACTGAACTAAAATGCTGTGAGAACTAATATAGTCCCCAAAGAAGTTGTGTCTGCATTACTTTTTCTTACTTTATTCAGTGAATGTCAATGTACAGGACTGCTGCTATCCCAAAGGCACATCTTTACATTTCCCCAAAATAAGGCTGCATTACATCCCACCTTCCACCAAATCAGCATCCTATATATGCATTACAATAAAATGTATTTGAATGGGAAATGAAACCTGTTCATTATTAGTCTTTTTTAAGTGACACTTGTTTTTTTTTAATAGCACTGTTAAAATATTCAGAAATTTTGCAACCATTTGGTAAATGGAAATTTATTAAGTATATAAAGAATATATTGGAGCTTGGAGGAACTGTGTTAAATGAGATAAGCCAGACAGAGAAGGGTGAGAATGGGATGATCTCACTCATTGACAGAAGTTGAGGAATAAGAACAGAAACGGGAAACAAAGTAGAACTTGAACTGGGTCTGGTTCATTGCACCAAAGTAAAGGACATGGGGGTGGGATTAGGGTTGGGTGAGGGCTTTCAGGTCCTGGTGCATGACGATGAAGGAGGACCTAAGCTGGGGATGAGAATTTTCTGAAGAAACAGAAATTTTACACATGCATCAACAATTATATCTTTTGTAAACCAATAGTAGGCCCAATTAATAAAATGTACTGAGTTTTGGGGCAGTGGCACTTCCAGCTGAGCACACGTTATAATGCACAAGGATCCTGGTTCAAGCCCCTGGTCCCAGAAATCAGAAGGAAAGATTCAGGAGTGGTGAAATAGTGCTACAAATGTCTCTCTCTCTCTCCCTATCTCCCTCTTATTTCCCCATTCCCTCTTTATTTTCCCACTCCCTCTTTATTTCTGTCTATATAAAATAAATATAATATATTTAAAGAATGTGTTAAAATCTAATGAATTGTCAGAAAGGTCTAGAAATATTCTAAAATATTTCATGCAGTGGATAAGTGACAATAATGTAACATTATTGATCATTTAATTAAAAATAATATCATGGTTCTAATTTAAAATCTTACAGTCAAATAAATAGTTGGACTATCACTATTTCCTAATTATCTACTATATATGCCTATATATGATGTAAAAATAAATAGAATATTGCATCAGGGCCAGTGAAATAGCTCACTTGGATACTGCAATGCTTTGTCATGTACATGACCCAAGTTCAAGTCTATTCCCACTGCACTGAAGAAAGCTTTGTTTTAGATTTCCTTAACTGACCAACCTATTCAATAAATGCATACATTTAAAGAATACAAACATCCTTATATAAACAATTATTAAATAACTTGCAGAATACAAAAAATAAACAACTTGCATAATATGTAAGTATATATAAATACACATACCTTTATATATCACTCTACAATTAAAAAAAGATAACACACCATTTTCAACAAAATGGATAGGACTGCAGGTGATTATGCCAAATGAAATAAATAAAGAAGTAAAAGATGATTACCTGATGGTTTTGCTTATATGTCAACTACATGTAACTAAAGTAAATGAACTTGAAAGATAGAGAACCAAATTTTCTAGACTTTGTGAAAATTATGGTTTTGAGAATGGGCTGGATAGGTACTTGGATGATGGGTTAACAGAGCTGTACACACATATCCTGACACGAAACTATATCCCTGAAATCTTATCAGTGTATAAACCAATATTAAATCAATAATTTGTTGAAAAAATTCACCAGACCCAAACTAGTATGTTTAAAAATTGAAATGGAAAATTTTCCCCTAAGACATAATGCAAAACTTAGTGGAATACGTTCAATAACTATGTTTTTGTTTTGTTAATATCAACTGACTGAGAATATTCAAAACTAATCAATAACTAAAAATGGGCTCACTAGCAATTTAGTACTAACATGAGTCAATTATACTTCTCTAAAGGCCTATAATTAAATTTCGTTAATATCTTCGGGCACTACTCTCCATCAGCAAGTTTTAATCATTTAAATATAAATTTCACTCAGATCTTCTAAGATGTTCCACATATTTCAGTACTAAAAAAAAAAGTATACAACTTTCTTATCAAGTCTGGAGAGATGGTTCAATACTAGGAATTGACCTTGCATGAGTGAAACTCTAGGTTTGATCTCAAACACCGTATGAGCACAACAAAAATAGAAATTTATAAATGGTAAGAGTGGTACTTTGGACACTCTCATAAATAAATAATAAATAATTGGGGGATGGGGGTAGCACAGCAGATTAAGCACACATGGCACACAGTGCAAGGACCAGCATAAGGATCCTGGTTCGAGCCTCTGGATCCCCACCTGCAGGGGGGTCACTTCATGAGTAGTGAAGCAGGTCTGCAGCTGTCTATCTTTTCCCCTCTCTGCCCCCCCCTCCAATTTCTCTCTGTTCTATCCAACAACAACACTAATAACAATAACAACAACGATAAAACAACAAGGGCAACAAAAGGGAAAAAATAGCCTCCAGGAGCAGTGGATTGGTAGTACAAGCACTAACCATGGAGGCTAAATAAATAAATAAATAAATCCACAAATTTGGCAGGTGGCGTAACAGGAGAGCAGGTTTCATACATGAGCAAGGCCCAGAGCTTAATTTCTGGTATTACATAGTAAAGAATGAACAACGACAAAATCTTTAATATCAAAATTCTATCTCATTTGGTGATACAACAGGTAGCCTAGTTCTTACTTAAATGGACTACACTCTTCTCTTTTGTAACTCTCTGCATTTGTGTTTGCCCACTACTACAGTTTTGACCCATGGAAACCTGAGTAAATTCCAGTGCTTAGTTAAATTACTTAAAAGTACTTTTGCATAAGAAAGTAGTTGTCACAGTTTTACCACTGTGGGAAAAACCATTTGAAGGCTAGGAATAAAGGTTAATAGTTACACAAATACTTTTTCATGCCTGAGGCACTAAGTACCCAGATTCCACCATAAACCAGAGCTGAACAGTGCTTCTCACGCTGGCTCATTCTTTTCTACTCTCTGTATCTCTCACATGTTAAAAAGAAAATAAACAAAATATTAAAAAATAATCATTTGAGAAGAAAACGATAAATCTAAACTATCAATGTATTTTTTTTTTCTACAAAAGACTATTTTTCAAGTTTAAAATGTACACCTGATCGTTGGATATTATGAATTGATGATAATAGGGTTAGTTAACACCTCCGTCATTTCACATAATGACCTTTTTTAGTTATAAGAGAACTTATGATATGCTCAATGACATCTAGGTAGGTACAAATTACATTATTGCTAACTAAAGAGATTCAATGCACATAAGATTCCCAGACTGTATTCTCTTAATAATAGAATGCTTAGGGGGGGTGCCGGAAGATGGCTTACTGAGAAGCTGCTAGTGGCTTGAGCTCTGATCACATCTTCTGGAAACAGTAGGATTTTCTGCCTTTAGCAGGCCAGTCAATAAGGGGTCCTAGCGGTGACACCAAGGAGGTGACTATAACTTAATTTGGGTCAAGAATTAGAGTAGAGGTGGCACGGACTAGCGGGCGGGCTGCTCCAGACTTCCCAGGCTGCGGCGGGCAAGGCAGGTGCGCCGGCATTGTTCTCAGCCCGGGAAGGCGGCTCCTTCGCCGGTTGCAGAGCGCTGCTGGGCAGCCGGCAGAGGACCGGGAGGGAGCACTGTAGCTCGGGGGCTTCCTCTTGGGAGTCTCCGGGGACCATCGCGACCCTGAGGGCAGATCCGAGGACATCCTTGAGTACAGCTCTCATTGGATCAAAAGGACCTGGAGCTAGTTTTCATCTTTGAGAAATCCTTTTAAAAAGCTTCGGGGGGGGGGGGGGTTCCTGGAAGATGATGGACTGAGAAGTTGCTAGTGGCTGAGCTCTAACCACATCTCCTGGAAACGGTAGGATTTTCTGCCTTTAGCAGGCCAGCCAACAAGAGGTCCTAGCGGCAACACCAAGGAGGTGACTATAACTTAATTTGGATTAAGAATTAGAGTAGGGTAAAAAGGGGGAAAAAAAAAGGAAAAAAAATTTTTTTTCTTCCTTTTAATTTTCAAGCATACCTCCTTCCCGGCAATCCCCCCACCCCATAACCAGTCCTTTTCTTTACCAAATTCCTGTCCCACCAGAGAGTATCATTAATTCTAAGTCTATACCCTTCTGAAACCTCTGGCCTTTTTTCTTTCTAAGTAGCCAACCCCCCACCTCACCCCACATAGCTAATTAAATAATTAAAAATAAATATATTTAAAAAACCCTTTCCTTTCACTGCCCTTTTATGACTGTTTTTTCTTATCTTTTTCTTTTTTTCTCTCTCTCTTTCTTTTTTTTTTCTTTTTCTCATTCTTGTCATCCCTTCTTCCTTAATCCTACAACTTCCAAAGTCACAGCCCCTAGCCCCCACACCAACAAACAGTGTGCTTTTTTGAATTCACTGATACACATTTGGGAATTTCCTTTCACTCCTCTTTAATTACAGCTCTTTTTCTTACCTTTTCCCTTTTCTCTCTCTTGTGTCTCCCTCTCTCTCTCTTTTTTTTTTAATCTTGTCATATACTTCTTCGTTCTTCTTTGCCTGTCTGAATTTGTGAATTATTTGGGGGAAGAAATCTGACTCAGAGTGGACTCTCTATGTGTGTATCTCTGCTCTAGTTCCCTTTCCCCTCTTGTTACCCCTAGAATATACAGTGGATAGTAGATTTGCATAACGGTCTATTCTTGCTATCGTTTCTTTCTTTTCTCTTTCTTCACTGGGATTTGGTTATTATTTTTTCACGGATTGGAGAAATTGTTTAGCTAACTGGTAATGATCAAACTACTTCAATACTTGCTTCAGTTACTACTGTAATTCCTGAGGTTGGTGAGTGCAACTGTCATAAAGGTATTTAGTACAGGATTACTTGTACTCAAGACACAACAACTGAGGAACAAAAGAGCATAAAAAAAAGAAACACATAAATCAAAAAAATGGGTAGATCAAAAACAAATAAAACTGCTACTCCAATGAATGAAGACAAGAGCCCAGAAGAAACTACAAATCAGCTAGAAGTAACCATAGATAAGAAAAGTATGCAAGCAATAGTAAACTTGTTAATCACAGAAATGAAAACAACATTGGAGGAAAGGAATGGCAGTATTAGGGAAACAACAGTTGAGACCCCCAAGGAAAATACTGATTATATTGAGGAAATTAGAGAACTGAAAGCTGAAATAGCTGTAATGAAGAAAGAAGCTGAGGCAAGGGAAAGCAGACTAACAGAAGCAGGAACAGAATTAGTCAGACAGAGGATGAGTTAGAGAAAACGAAGAAAGAGGTGAAAGAGCTTAAAAAGAAATTGAGAGACACTGAAAACAACAACAGAAACATATGAGATGATCTCAAAAGAAGTAACATTCGTATAATTGGCCTACAGAGGAAGAAAGAGAGGAAGAGAAAGCAAACATTCTAGAGGAAATAACAGAAGAAAACTTCCAGACATGAATAACAGAAAGGACATCAAGATTCAAGAGGCCCAGAGAGTACCAAAAAGAATCAACCCAGACCTGAAGACACCAAGACACATCATAGTCACAATGAGAAGTAAGGATAAAGAAAGGATCCTAAAGGCTGCAAGAGAGAAACAAAAAGTCACATACAAGGGAAAACCCATAAGATTATCTGCAGACTTCTCCACTCAAACTCTAAAAGCCAGAAGGGAGTGGCAAGATATCTATCGAGCCCTGAATGAAAAAGGGTTTCAACCAAGGATAATATATCCTGCTAGACTTTCCTTCAAACTAGATGGAGGGATCAAAACCTTCTTAGATAAACAACAGTTAAAGGAGGCAACCATCACCAAGCCGGCCCTGAAAGAAGTTCTAAAAGACCCCTTATAAACAAGAACATCACTATAATACTTGCAATATATCAGAGCAAAGAAATTTTTTAACAATGGCACTACAATACATTAAATCCATAATATCAATAAATGTCAATGGCTTAAACTCACCCATAAAAAGGCACAGGGTGGGGGGATGGATCAGAAAACATAACCCAACCATATGCTGCTTGCAAGAATCCCATCTGTCACAACAAGATAAACACAGACTTAAAGTGAAAGGATGGAAAACTATCATACAGGCTAATGGTCCACAAAAAAGGGCAGGAACAGCCATTCTCATTCCAGACACGATAGATTTTAAATTAAATAAAATAATAAAAGATAGGCAAGGACATTACATAATGATTAGAGGATCAATCAGCCAAGAAGACTTAACAATTATTAACATCTATGCACCCAATGAGGGACCATATAAATACATTAAGCACCTACTGAAAGAATTTCAAAAATACATCAATAGTAATACAATAATAGTGGGAGACTTCAATACCCCACTCTCACACTTAGAAAGATCAACAAAGCAGAGATACAAGAGAATTGAATGAAGAGATCGACAGACTAGACCTCTTGGACATTTTCAGACTCCTCCACCCCAAAAAACTGGAATACACCTTCTTTTCAAATCCACATAACATACTCAAGGATAGACCACATTTTAGGCCACAAAGACAGCATCAATAAATTCAAGAGCATTGAAATCATCCCAGGTATCTTCTCAGACCACAGTGGAGTAAAACTAACATTTAACAACAAACTGAAAATTATTAAAAGACACAGAATTTGGAAACTAAACAACATGCTCCTTAAGAACCACTGGATCAGAGACTCACTCAAGCATGAAATTCAAATGTTCCTGGAAACTAATGAAAATGAAGACACAACCATTCAAAATATTTGGGACACAGCTACAGCAGTACTGAGAGGGAAACTTATAGCCATACAATCACATATTTAACAACAATAAAAAGCTCAAATGAACGACCTTACTGCACACCTGAAGGACTTAGAGGAAGAGTAACAAATGAACCCTAAAGCAACCAGAAGGACAGAAATCACTAAAGTTCGAGCAGAAATAAACAACATCGAAAATAAAAGAACCATACAAAAGATCAATGAAGCCAAATGTTGGTTCTTTAAAAGATTAAACAAAAATGACAAACCCCTAGCCAGACTCACCAAATAAAAAAGAGAGAAGACTCAAATTAATAGAATTGTAAACGTTGGAGGAGATATCACAACTGACACCACAGAAATCCAGAGAATCCTGCGAAACTTCTATAAAGAACTATATGCCACCAAGCTAGAGAATCTGGAAGAAATGGAACAATTCCTAGAAACATGTCCTTCCAAAACTAAACCAAGAAGAACTACAAAATCTAAATGCACCAATCACAGACAAAGAAATTGAAACCGTTATTAAGAATATCCTCAACAACAAAAGTCCTGGACCAGATGGCTTCACAAACGAATTCTACAAAACTTTCAGGAAACAGTTAATACCCATAGTTCTTAAGCTATTCCATAAGATTGAAGAAACAGGAATACTCCCTTCCACCTTCTATGAAGCCAACATCACCCTGATACCAAAAGCTGATAGGGACAGAACAAAAAAGGAAAACTACAGACCAATATCTCTGATGAACTTTGATGTCAAAATATTAAACAAGATCTTGGCCAACTGGATACAGCAACATATCAAAAAGATTGTTCATCACGACCAAGTGGGATTCATCCCAGGAATGCAGGGCTGGTTCAACATCCAAAAGTCAATCAATGTCATTCACCACATCAATAAAAGCAAAGCCAAAAACCACATGATTATCTCAATAGATGCAGAGAAAGCCTTTGACAAAATCCAACACTCATTCGTGCTCAAAACTCTACAAAAAATGGGAATAGATGGGAAATTCCTCAAGATAGTGGAGTCTATATATAGCAAACCTACAGCCAACATCATACTCAATGGACAGAAGCTGAAAGCATTCCTGCTCAGATCGGGGACTAGACAGGGCTGTCCACTGTCACCGTTACTCTTCAACATAGTATTGGAAGTTCTTGCCATAGCAATCAGGCAAGAGAAAGAAATCAAAGGAATACAGATTGGAAGGGAAGAAGTCAAGCTCTCACTATTTGCAGATGATATGATAGTATACATAGAAAGACCTAAAGAATCCAGCAGAAAATTACTGGAAGTTATTAGGCAATATAGCAAGGTCTCTGGCTACAAAATCAATGTACAAAAATCAGTAGCATTTCTTTATGCAAACACTAAATCTGAAGAAGAAGACATCCAGAAATCACTCCCATTTACAGTTTCAGCAAAATCAATCAAATACCTAGGAATCAAGTTGACCAAAGAAGTGAAAGACTTGTATGCTGAAAACTATGAGTTGCTACTCAAGGAAATAGAAACTGATACCAAGAAATGGAATGATATCCCATTCCATGGATTGGAAGAATAAATATCATCAAAATGAATATTCTCCCCAGAGCCATATACAAATTTAATGCAATACCCATCAAAGTTCCACCAAGCTTCTTTAAGAGAATAGAACAAACGCTACAATCATTTATCTGGAACCTGAAAACACCTAGAATTGCCAAAACCATCTTAAGGAAAAGAAACAGAAATGGAGGCATCACACTCCCAGACCTTAAACTATATTATAAAGCCATCATCATCAAAACAGCATGGTACTGGAACAAAAATAGGCACACAGACCAGTGCAACAGAATTGAAAGCCCAGAAGTAAATCCCAACACCTATTGGCATCTAATCTTTGATAATGGGTCCCAAAGGATTAAATGGAAAAAGGAGGCTCTCTTCAAGAAATGGTGCTGGGAAAAATGGGTTGTAACATGCAGAAGAATGAAATTGAACCACTTTATCTCACCAGAAACAAAAATCAACTCCAAATGGATCAAAGACCTAGATGTCAGACCAGAAACAATCAAATACTTAGAGGAAAACATTGGTAAAATACTTTCCCACCTACACCTCAAGGACATCTTTGATGAATCAAACCCAATTGCAAGGAAGATTAAAGCAGAAACAAACCAATGGGACTACATCAAATTGAAAAGCTTCTGCACATCCAAAGAAACTATTAAACAAACAGAGAGACCCCTCACAGAATGGGAGAAGATCTTCACATGCCAGACATCAGACAAGAAACTAATCACCAAAATATATAAAGAGCTCAGCAAACTTAGCACCAAAATGGGCAGAGGATATGAACAAAACATTCACTCCAGAGGAGATCCAAAAGGCTAACAAACATATGAAAAACTGCTCTAGGTCACTGATTGTCAGAGAAATGCAAATTAAGACAACACTAAGATACCACCTCACTCCTGTAAGAATGGCATACATCAAAAAGGACAGCAGCAACAAATTCTGGACAGGTTGTTCGGACAGAGGAACCCTTTTACATTGCTGGTGGGAATGTAAATTGGTACAGCCTCTGTGGAGAGCAGTCTGGAAAACTCTCAGAAGGCTAGACATGGACCTTCCATATGATCCAGTAATTCCTCTCCTGGGGTTATACCCCAAGGACTCCATAATACCCAACCAAAAAGAGGTGTGTACTCCTATGTTCATAGCAGCACAATTCATAATAGCTAAAACCTGGAAGCAACCCAGGTGCCCAACAACAGATGAGTGGCTGAGAAAGCTGTGGTATATATACACAATGGAATACTATGTAGCTATCAAGAACAATGAACCCACCGTCTCTGACCCATCTTGGACAGAGCTAGAAGGAATTTTGTTAAGTGAGCTAAGTCAGAAAGATAAAGATGAGTATGGGATGATCCCACTCATCAACAGAAGTTGACTAAGAAGATCTGAAAGGGAAACTAAAAGCAGGACATGATCAAATTGTAAGTAGGGCACCAAAGTGAAAACCCTGTGGTGAGGGGTAGACATGCAGTTTCCTGGGCCAGTGGGGGGTGGGAGTGGGTGGGAGGGATGGGTCACAGTCTTTTGGTGGTGGGAATGGTGTTTATGTACACTCCTAGCAAAATATAGACATATAAATCACTAGTTAATTAATAGGAGAGGGGGAAAATCAATTGTATGTTTCAAAGTTTTTCAAAACACAAACTGAATCTCTTTAATATGTAGGCTGTGTATTTGATATGCAGACTCTCTCAAAAGCCTAGACCAAGTAGATTAGAAGCATCCAATAGGACAGCTATATACAAGATACTGCATACTGTACAGCAAACAATAACAAAAGGACTTTTCAAAGTTAACCCAATTACCAAATAATGTGATGATAACATTAACTATTGATTGTCTTTTTGAACCCTAAGACAGCAGGAACCTCACATCTCCACTATAGAGCCCCTACTTCCCCCAGTCCTGGAACCTTTGGATAGGGCCCACTTTCCCATATGCCTCTCCCAATCCATACCAAATAATATTGCATCCACCGATCACAACCTAACCAACGCAACAATTGCCACCTCAACATGCTTCACCTCAGACTGTGTCCAGAGACTTCACATGTGGAATGACAACTCTTCAGCTTCATTACTCAGGTGAGACCTTTCCTTTTATAGTACACTCTAATTTCATCTCAGGTGGTTCACTTTTTAACAAAGTCCCATAACCTAGATATACACCAGTTTCTGTGAGAGAGAGCTTATGTTCACACGTATCCATAAACTACTGCAAAATATATACCTGAAAGCAGAAGTACACTAGAGTTTGCAGTGAGTACCTCCCTAACACTTCCTCTCCACTATTCCAAACTTTGGGTCCATGATTGCTCAAAAATTTATTTGGCCTCGTATGTTAACTCTGTTTTCAATCACCAGGTTCCAGATGCCACCAGGATGCTGGCCAGGCTTCCCTGGATTGAAGACCCCAACAATATGTCCTGGAGCTCTGCTTCCCCAGAGACACACCCTACTAGGGAAAGAGGCAGACTGGGAGTATGGACCGACCAGTCAACGCCCATGTTCAGCGGGGAAGCAATTACAGAAGCCAGACCTTCTACCTTCTGCAACCCTCAATGACCCTGGGTCCATGCTCCCAGAGGGATAGAGAATGGGAAAGCTATCAGGGGAGGGGGTGGGTTATGGAGATTGGGTGGTGGGAATTGTGTGGAGTTGTACCCCTCCTACCTTATGGTTTTGTTAATTAATCCTTTCTTAAATAAAAATAAATAAATTATTTAATTAAAAAAAGAAAGTTTGGACCTTTTCATTGCTACCTCCCTATTTATTCTCCCCTACTTTTAGATCTACTATCTATTTCTATGAATTTGACATTGAGTCCCACTCCTTGTACTTTGAGATAGCATTCCTCAAAATCCCCATGAATACATCAACTATTTATTTCACACTGAATTGAACAATGCAGTTTAAATGAGAAAGGGAGTAGGCTGCTGCAGACTGCAATTACAACAGAATCAAGATTTAAGAACTCAGGATTATTCATGACTTTTAATACATAGCTTTTTGTTTTCTTTTCATCTTTGTTGAAAAGGCCTTTTATTTGCCTATAGGGCCTCCCAGGACCTTGTCCTCACCATAAAGCAAGGACAGTAACGATAGTCCCAGTCTCCAAAGGGAGGCTAGGGGTATCCTGCACTGCCACTCAAAGAAGACTGGTCATGAAATAAGGGCAGCCTGCAGTGTTCCCAGTTGTGACCAGGAGCTGTAAGCTCAGTCCAATAGGGACTTAGACGTTACACAAGTTCTAGTACCATGTAGACACCTATATGGGCCCTGGAGCAAGTAGACGGAGGTAAGTAGTTAATTTTACTCACAGAATCTTTTTTCAAGAATGGAAGCTACTCTCTGTCCTAATACAGCTTTCCTTTTTCTCTACTCTGACATCATACTCTCAGACAATAGTCTTATGCAATTTCAAGCTAGCTACCAAACTCAAGCAAAACTACCATAGTTTGGTGCACCCAGGAACATGCCTAAAGAGGTTTTTCTAGATTTCTTCTACCCTAAAATTCCTAATCTCATCTGCTCTAATCTTACTTTTTGGTTCCTGTCCACTAACCATTTTGTCTCAATTTAGGTCATGCCATCTTCCAAACACCAAGTTATAGATGCTCCCATGACTCTATCCTGACTTCTCTGGGCAGATGACCTCACCAATGTCCTGGACCCTCACATATCCAGAGCTCTGGTCAACTAGGGAAAGACAAAAACAGGCTGGGGGTATGGACCAACCTGTCAACACCCATGTTCAGTGGAGAAGCAATTACAGAAGCCAGAACTCCCCAAAAACAATCTTGATCCATATTCCCAGTGGGGGAGAAGCAATAGGATGAAGATAAGAGGGCTCTGAACTCCACCTCCATCAGCACCCAGAGAGAGAGAGAAGGAAAAGGAGAGGGACATATGGAGGTATCAATATTGTCATGAGTGGCCTGAAGGGGAAGAGAGGATTGAATCTGGGGAAAAAGTGGCAACTATGTACAATTGTGGTCAGATAATTATAGAGAAGATGGTGGCCCATGTCTACAACCTTAGGGGAACTGTGCTGGATTGTAGTGAGGAGACTGAAGATTCAGAACTCTGGTGGTGGGAATGGTGTAGATTCAAACCCCTGTTGTAATATATGTAATAATGTAATTCTGTAATATAAAAATAAATAAGAAAAGGCCTTTTATTTCAAGCTAAACAGGGATCCCTCTGTTGGTGTAAACCACTCTATATTATATAGAAATTAATGATTATTAAAATATAACTCCTCAAAACAAGACTTTTATAGACTACAAATCTAGCTTAACACTTTCGTTTATGATTAAATATCATTAGGTAACAAAATAATTAACTACATCTTTAATTACACATATACCTCAGTGGTGTTATTGGTTTAATTTCAGATCACTACAATAAAATGAGTCCACTTTTTTAAATTCTCAGTGCATATAAAGGTCACATATAAACAAGCTGTAGTGTATTAACTGTGCAGTGCCTTGAAAAATGACATACATGCATTACCTGCTAAAAATGATGAGGTCATCTCATTTGCAGTGTCATGATCAGAACTTGTAGGCTGTATGTTGAGTAAGACAAGGCAGAAAGAGAAAGACTAAAACCTTGTGATCTTATTTATAGGTGGAATTTAAAAATAAAGGACAGTGGGTTGGGTGATGGCATACCTAAAGTACACAAATTACCATGTGCAAGGACCCAGGTTCAAACCCCCGCTCCTCCCATGCCGTGGGGAACACTTTACAAGCACTGAATCAGGTCTGCATGTTATCTTTCCCCCTCCCTCTCTATTTCCACTCCCCCTTCAATTTCTCTCCCAGCAAATAAAATAGAAAGAAAAAAGAAGCCATTGGGTGCTTTGGATATGTCATGCTGGAAACAAGCCCCAGTGATATACCTGGCAGCAATAAAAAATTAATTTTCAAAAAATTATTAAGGACAGTTGAGAGGACTTAAGGTTAAATTTGGACTAGGTATGGTGTTTACACCAAAGCAAAGGCATCTTGAGTAGGAGGAAGATGGGGCAGAATGGGGGCAGGGTGCAGTTACATTGCACAAGGAGAAAGCTTTGCAAGTGGTGAAGCAGTGTCACAGGTGTCTCTGTCTTTCTTCCTCTCTATCTACGCTTCACCTCAATTTCTGACTGTCTCTATTCAATAAATAAATAAACTTTTTTAAAAAAAGAAAGGGATGGAATGAAGGGACAACTATTGGGTGCTTTCACTCATCTGTGGAATCTAGAAATCTGAGATGCATGAACTTGAAACAAACAAAAACAGAACCCAACAAACTGTTTCTAAGACTTGTGAGAACTATAGTGGTTATCTTTGGAAGGAGAAGTGTGGGTATACAGAAATTTGCTGCTGGGTGTGGTGTACAACAATACATTGCAATATTATAATCTTGAAAACTACCATTAATCACAAATAAAAAATTAAACTAAAAATAATTATACTGAAAAAATTTACCTTAAAAAAAAAACAAAAGTGAGCAAGACCAAAAACCACATGGTCATATAGATGCAGAGAAAGCCTTTGACAAAATACAACATCCCTTTATGATCAAAACACTACAAAAAATGGGAATAGATGGAAAATTCCTGAAGATAGTGGAGTATATATATATATAGCAAACCTACAGCCAACATCATACTCAATGGTGAAAAACTGGAAGCATTTCCACTCAGATCAGGTACTAGACAGGGATGCCCACTATCACCATTACTATTCAACATAGTGTTGGAAGTTCTGGCCATAGCAATAAGGCAGGAGCAAGGAATTAAAGGGATACAGATTGGAAGAGAAGAAGTCAAACTCTCCTTATTTGCAGATGACATGATAGTATACATGGAAAAACCTAAGGAATCCAGCAAGAAGCTTTTGGAAATCATCAGGCAATATAGTAAGGTATCAGGCTATAAAATTAACATTCAAAAGTCAGTGGCATTCCTCTATGTAAACACTAAGTTAGAAGAAATTGAAATCCAGAAATCAATTACTTTTACTATAGCAACAAAAACAATAAAATATCTAGGAGTAAATCTAACCAAAGAAGTGAAAGACTTGTATACTGAAAATTATGAGTCATTACTCAAAGAAATTGAAAAAGACACAAAGAAGTGGAAAGATATTCCATGTTCATGGGTTGGAAAAATTAACATCATCAAAATGAATATACTACCCAAAGCCATCTACAAATTTAATGCCATCCCCATCAAGATCCCAAGCACATTTTTTAGGAGAACAGAAAAAATGCTACAAATGTTTATCTGGAACCAGAAAAGACCTAGAATTGCCAAAAAAAATCTTGAGAAAAAAGAACAGAACCGGAGGCATCACACTCCCAGATTTCAAACTGTATTATAGGGCCATTGTCATCAAAACTGCTTGGTACTGGAACATGAATAGACACATTGACCAGTGGAATAGAATTGAGAGCCCGGAAATGAGGCCCCACACCTATGGACATCTAATCTTTGACAAAGGGGCTCAGACTATTAAATGGGGAAAGCAGAGTCTCTTCAACAAATGGTGTTGGAAACAATGGGTTGAAACATACAGAAGAATGAAACTGAATCACTGTATTTCACCAAATACAAAAGTAAATTCCAAGTGCATCAAGGACTTGGATGTTAGACCACAAACTATCAGATACTTAGAGGAAAATATTGGCAGAACTCTTTTTTGCATAAATTTTAAAGACATTTTCAATGAAAGGAATCCAATTACAAAGAAGACTAAGGCAAGTATAAACCTATGGGACTACATCAAATTTAAAAGCTTCTGCACAGCAAACGAAACCACTAACCAAACCAAGAGACCCCTCACAGAATGGGAGATCTTTACATGCCATACATCAGATAAGAGTTTAATAACCAACATATATAAAGAGCTTGCCAGACTCAACAACAAGACAACAAATAACCCCATCCAAAAATGGGGGGAGGACTTGGACAGAATATTCACCATAGAAGAGATCCAAAAGGCCGAGAACACATGAAAAAATGATCCAAGTCTCTGATTGTCAGAGAAATGCAAATAAAGAAAACAATGAGCTATCACTTCACTCCTGTGAGAATGTCATACATCAGAAAAGGTAACAACAGCAAATGCTGGAGAGGGTGTGGGGTCAAAGGAACCCTCCTGCACTGCTGGTGGGAATGTCAATTGGTCCAACCTCTGTGGAGAACAGTCTGGAGAACTCTCAGAAGGCTAGAAATGGACCTACCCTATGACCCTGCAATTCGTCTTCTGGGAATATATCCTAAGGAACCCAACACATCCATCCAAAAAGATCTGTGTACACATATGTTCTTGGCAGCACAATTTGTAATAGCCAAAACCTGGAAGCAACCCAGGTGTCCAACAATAGATGCGTGGTTGAGCAAGTTGTGGTATATATACACAATGGAATACTACTCAGCTGCAAAAAATGGTGACTTCACCATTTTCAGCCGATCTTGGATGGACCTTGAAAAATTCATGTTAAGTGAATAAGTCAGAAACAGAAGGATGAATATGGGATGATCTCACTCTCAGGCAAAAGTTGAAAAACAAGATCAGAAAAGAAAACAGAAGTAGAACCTGAAATGGAACTGGCATATTGCACCAAAGTAAAAGACTCTGGGGTGGGTGGGTGGGGAGAATACAGGTCCATGAAGGATGATAAATGACATAGTGGGGTTGTATTGTTAAATGGGAAACTGGGGGATGTTATGCATGTACAAACTATTGTATTTACTGTTGAATATAAAACATTAATTCCCCAATAAAGAAAAAATATATATATATAGCAACAATAACAATAATGACAACAACAAGAGCTGTAACAACAAGGGCAAAAAAAAAAAAATGGGGAAAAAAATGCTCTCTAGGAGCAGTGGATTCATGGTGTAGGCAGTGAGCCCCAGAGATAATCCTGGAGTCAAAAAAAGAAAAAAGCTGAATCACTTAGCTCTGACAAATGCGAACAAACACACACATAGAAAAGGAGTAAGAGGGAGTCGGGCTGTAGCGCAGCGGGTTAAGCGCAGGTGGCGCAAAGCACAAGGACCGGCACAAGGATCCCAGTTCGAACCCTGGCTCCCCACCTGCAGCGGAGTCGCTTCACAGGCGGTGAAGCAGGTCTGCAGGTGTCTATCTTTCTCTCCTCCTCTCTGTCTTCCCCTCCTCTCTCCATTTCTCTCTGTCCTATCCAACAACGACAACAACAATAATAACTACAACAATAAAACAACAAGGGCAACAAAAGGGAATAAATAAATAAAATAAATATTAAAAAAAAAGAAAGAAAAGGAGTAAGACAGCGTTTCTGACACTTGGTCTTCAAGTGTGGTCTTCGGAGTAGCAGTAACAACTTCATCTAGGCCCAATTATTATTATTTTTATTTTATTTTTATTTTTTAATATATATTTTCCCCTTTTGTTGCCCTTTTTATTGTTGTAGTTATTATGTCATTGTTAGATAGGACAGAGAGAAATGGAGAGAGGAGGGGAAAAAAAAGAAAAGGTAACAGCAGCAAATGCTGGAGAGGGTGTGGGGTCAAAGGAACCCTCCTGCACTGCTGGTGGGAATGTCAATTGGTCCAGCCTCTGTGGAGATCAGTCTGGAGAACTCTCAGAAGGCTAGAAATGGACCTACCCTATGACCCTGCAATTCCTCTCCTGGGGATATAGCCTAAGGAACCCAACATATCCATCCAAAAAGATCTGTGTATACATATGTTCTTGGCAGCACAATTTGTAATAGCCAAAACCTGGAAGCAACCCAGGTGTCCAACAACAGATGAGTGGCTGAGCAAGTTGTGGTATATATATATACAATGGAATACCACTCAGCTGTAAAAATGGTGACTTCACCATTTTCAGCCGATCTTGGATGGACCTTGAAAAATTCATGTTCTATGAAGTAAGTCAGAAACAGAAGGATGAATATGGGATGATCTCACTGTCAGGCAGAAGTGGAAAAACAAGATCAGAAACGAAAACACAAGTAGAACCTAAAATGTAATTGGCATATCGCACCAAAGTAAAAGATTCTGGGGTGGGTGGGTGGGTGGGGAGAATACAGGCCTATGAAGGATGATAAATGAAATAGTGGGGGTTGTATTGTTAAATGGGAAACTGGGGAATGTTACGCATGTACAAATTATTGTATTTACTGTTGAATGTAAAACATTAATTCCCCAATAAAGAAATAAATTTTAAAAAAAAGTGTTGGAGACCTCAATTATGAGGCCCCAAGTTCAGGTCTTGGCATTGCATAAGCCAGTTCCAAAGGATGCTCTGGTCTTTGTCACTCTTTCATTGAAAGAAAGAAAGAAAGAAAGAAAGAAAGAAAGAAAGAAAGAAAGAAAGAAAGGGAAGGAAGGAAGGGAGAGAGAGAGAGGGAGAGAGAGAGAGAAAGGGAATCAAAGAATGCCTATACCTTCAAAAGGAAAAGGCTGGATATGCTACTGAAAGTAGACAAGGTTGGAGATCAACCCGAGGTACTCACTTAGAATGGTTCCTTTTTACAGGTGTTGGATCATAGCCTCACTTCTGGCTATGGGTAGCCATCTTTTTAATTATTTATTTATTTTTATTAGTGATTTAATAATGACTAACAAGATTGTAGGATAAGAGGAGTACAGTTTTATATAATTCCCATCACCAGAGTTCCCTATCCCATCCCCTCCATTGGAAGCTTCCCTAGTCTTTTTTTTCCATTTTTTAATTTCTTTATTGGGTAATTAATGTTTTACATTTGACAGTAAATACAATAGTTTCTACATGCATAACATTTGCAAGTTTTTCAAGGTTCATGCTAGATCGGCTGAAAACGTGAAGTTACCATTTTTTAAATTTATTTATTTAAGAAAGGAGACATTAACAAAAATCATAGGATGGGGGGTACAACTCCACACAATTCCCGCCACCCAATCTCTATATCCCATCCCCTCCCCAATAGCTTTCCCATTCTCTATCCCTCTGGGAGCATGGACCCAGGGTCCTCGTGGGTTGCAGAAAGTGGAAGGTCTGGCTTCTGTAATTGCTTCCCCGCTGAACATGGGCATTGACTGGTCAATCCATACTCCCAGCCTGCCTCTCTCTTTCCCTAGTAGGGTGGGTCTCTGGGGAAGAGGAGCTCCAGGAAGCATTGGTGGGGTCTTCAGTCCAGGGAAGCCTGGCCGGCATCCTGATGGCATCTGGAACCTGGTGGCTGAAAAGAGAGTTAACATACAAAGCCAAACAAATTGTTGAAGAATCATGGACCCAAAGGTTGGAATAGTGGAGATGAAGTGTTGGGGGGTAGTCACTGCAAACTCTAGTGTACTACTGCTTTAAGGTATATATTTGCCCTAGTTTATGGATACCTGTGAACATATGCTCTATCTCCTGGAACCTGGTCTAAGTTTTGGGTTTTGGGACTTTATTAGGAAGTGAACCACCTGGGATGGAATTAGAGAATACTATGAAAGGAAAGGTCTCACCCGAGTGATGAAGCTGAAGGCTTGTTCCACACCTGACTGTGTATATATACAACTTACTCAGCCCCTAATCTGTTGTTGGACACCTGGGTTGCTTCCAGGTTTGGGGTAGCCATCTTTTTTAACTACCTATGTTCTTATCACACATGTGACAAATGACACACCTTACTCAGTGAGGTAGCTCTCTGGCCCTCAAACTAGCCTATTTTTTATTTATGAGGTTTGCTTTTTAAAAAATATGTCTCTAACTTTTTTAAATTAATTTAACGTTATAACACTATGTAAGTTTCAGATATGTACCAAATGCTTTGTCACTGATTTTCAGAGAAATGCAAATAAAGACAACAATGAGGTACCACTCCTGTGAGAAGTTCATACATCAGAAAGGTCAGTAACAAATGCTGAGGGTGGCAAGCATTCGCACACTCAGTGTAGTGCACATACTACTTACGATGCAAGTACCCAGGTTTGAGCCCCGCTTCCTACCTGAAGCAGGGATGACTCATTGTTGTTGTTGTGGTCCAGTGTTGGACTGCACCGCGGAGAAGAGAGAGGAAGTCCAGAACAAGTGGGGTACACAAATCTTTATTATAGGATGGGGGGGTGGCTCAGGCCACGTGGAGTCAGCCAACAATGGCTGTCCCCACTACCTGACCACGGGGCGAGAGAAGGGAGAGAGATCTGAGAGAGAGCCGATGGAACTGAGAGAGAGGGGGAGCCAAGAGCCCAGAGAGAGCGAGGGGGCTTTTATTGGGCGATAACCAGGGGTGGCGTGTGGGGCCAGGATTGGTTGAAGGGGGCACTGCTAGGATTTTGCGGGGCGTGGTAAAACCTGGGGGGCAGAGACTGCATCAGAATAATTCCTCAGCATCATCTCCTTCTTGCCCTTTATATCTAAATGGACACAGTAAAGAAAAATGGAATGGAGAAGGCTTAAATGTTATTAAAGAGTGCCGTGCTCAGGTGGAAAGATGTAGAACTTTCTGTGGAGGAGGGAAGGCTTAAATGGCTGCCAACCTTGTGAGATTTATGCATCCTCCTGTACTCAACCCCTCTTTAGAGAGAGAGACTTACCTGGAGGGACTCATCTCATAGGTTTAAGCGCAGCCTGCTCAACCATCTCTTCACAATATCTCTACATCTTTTGTATCTTTCTATCTAGTAACAGCATAAGATGGTTCAAAGTCTGTAAAAGACTATCATGGAGCAGGAACCTTTTGGGCATAAACCTAAATGATATAACAAAACAGGAAGGGACAAGTAGGGGAGTAGTAAAAGCCAGTGTGAAGTGAAGGGAAGGATTGGAGTATAAAGGAACATTCCCTGCGTGGGGGAGAAGGGGCAAGGGTACATAATGAGGGGGAGGTGGGAGGGCATGACCCACCAAACAGAGGGGCTATTTGGCATTGTATAGTCCTCAAGGCAACAGTCTGTAAAGTCTATGAACTACTCAGGATCAGTCTATGAAAAACCAGCAGTGTGAAAGGAAATAAGCTGCTTTAAAATTGTGTAAAATGTCTATAGGTTATGCCAGAAAGTCTGATACAAGTCTCAGTCCAAAGTAGATGGATAGGGGAAGAATTGGCAGGGGATGAGATGCTGCATGAGAGAGGTCAGCCGCTGGAATTCTGCTTTTCTGTAGATAGCCAGCTTGAACCGCCAGCATGTGACAGGCAAATCAGAAGCAGGAACGGCAAGCAGGTATAAAGAAAGTTCTGTCCTTGGAGTCTGTGTATCAGGTTCTTCAGATCGCGTTAAGTGACATCTAGGGTTTCGGGAGGTGTGCCACTGTATTCGTGCCATCTAGTGGGTGACGTCTGGGTGTGCAGGGGTTCAGATGGTTTTTCCGGGATTCCTGTGAAAGAAACACAAACAATCTGCTTCTCATGGTTAATTTGAACTTGTAACAAGTTATAGGTTTGTTATAGTTGATACCTCGATGATTATAATTGGTTTAGAATCTCTATGATTTTATTTAAAGGTCTTCTAATGTGATCTCCTGTAGCAGTCTCTACAACAGGATCTTGAGACCAATTTTAGCTAAAATATGTATTTTAAACAGACTCAAATTGCTTAGAGAGTTAACGCATTTTTGTGACAATGATTTTAACGTTTACAGTGCCAGATTGATGCCAGACCTGTTGTGGATTAAATTCCACAAGATAGTTTACAGGGCACCTTTGGGGGCCCTCCAAGGGTGTCCTGTATATAAAATTTATATATTTTAGTTTTGGGAATGTATAGTCACGTTAAACATTTAGACTTTTACCATAAATAGTTAGTTACCTTAGCAAATTAATTTTTACCTTGTCTGGTAATAATGTAGCTGTAGGGTTACAATTTTGACTGTTAAGTTAGTGTACCAAACTTGAGAGATACCCATAAACATTTAGTTATAACACACTGGAGGAAAAAGAACTTTTGTTATAAAAACATATCATTTTAAAAACAAATTTATATCTGTCATTAGTCACACAGCTTAAGACTAAACACTTACATATATACCAAAAACTATATATAAAAATCTAAACACTTACATATATACCAAAAAATATATATAAAAATCTAAACACTTACATATATACCAAAAAATATATATATAAATCAAAAGAGGGAGAAAAACAAAAATTTTGGAATGTTTCTGGATGTCTCCAGAAACTTTGGCTGCGTCCAGCATTTTTATATAAAGCCAATTACCTTTTAAAGTACTCCGAGAAGATGGGTCATGCAAAAAAAAAAAATTTTGTCATTCAACACACTCACTCACAAAACACAACTTCCCAGTTATAACAGAAGACATTCAGGGAAAGGGTAGAAGAGAGGTCTCTGTGAGCCAGATTTTGTAGGTTCTGCCATGTCGTATTATGGGTCCTGGGATGTATCCTGCATCTGGTCCTCTTGTAGTATTTCTTGTTCTTCAGGAATAACAGCGCCATCCTGCGGGTATTGTCAGACATGGTGGGCAGGAACCCAGACAGGTTTAGAGAAATTTTGAGGGAAAACGCATGCAAAACCCCTTCCCATGGTCAATAGTGGGTCAGGCCCTTTCCAAATTTTATCGAGTGGGTCTCTCCATTTGACCTTAATGGATGGGAGGGTAGATGGTGTTTTCCAGTGAAGAATGATAGGAGGTAGGTCCGAGTTATTGTAAATATTAAAGAGATTTAACGTAGTTAAGGCTTTGCTAGCTGGATATTCGGGGGGTACATTCCCCCTTTAATTTTATTTAATTGAGCCTGAAGGGTTTGATGGGCCTTCTCGATAATGCCTTGTCCCTGTGGATTATAGGGAATGCCTGTGGTATGAGTAATGTTCCAGAGGGAACAAAAATCTTTAAATTGTTTGCTGGTAAATGCTGGTCCATGGTCAGTTTTCAGTTGAAGAGGTAAGCCCATCACAGCAAAACAGGAGAGCATATGGCTTTTAAGCTTTGTATAGCTTTCTCCTGTCTGAGCTGTAGCCCACATAAATTTAGAAAAGGTATCAATTGAGACAAACACATATTTTTGTTTGCCAATGTTTAGTATCTGGGTGACATCAATTTGCCAGATAGCATTAGCTTTTAAACCCCAAGGGTCTCGATAGCAGGTGTCTTTATGAGACTTGCACAAGAAGAGCATGTAGCAAGGATATGTTTTAACTGTGGTACAGGAACATCAGGAAATCAAGCTCAAAGGCCTTTAAGATTAACATGGGTTAGAGAATGAAAATTAGCAGGATCAGAGACAGAGACTGGGAAAATTCCTGTGGAGGCAAGGCGGTCAACTGCGGCATTCCCTTCGGACAGGGAACCAGGAAGAGGGCTGTGGGAACGAAGGTGCTGAATATACAGTGGTTGGCTTCGAGAACAGAGCATAGAGGCGATTTGAATCAAAAGAGGGGAAAGTGGGTTGTCATCAATTTTCACATAAGAACAAGCAAGCCATGGGAGTAAGTTAACAGTATACACACTGTCAGAAAAATGGTTGAAGGATTCTGGTACAGCTTTTAATGCAAGGAAAACAGCATAAAGTTCTTTGTACAGAGGGGAATTCTCAGGAAGCTCAGTAAAGAGAGGTTTAGGAGATTGTTTGTCTGGGTAATATATAGGGGAAGCAGCTCCCTTTTATCTGCCATCAGTAAAGATTGTAGGAGCAGAGGGAATGGGATCCCAAGAGAAAAGTTTAGGTGCTAGTAGAGGCAGAAGAAGTAAAGAAGCTATCAATTTATTAGAAGGAAATGTTTATCTATTTGTCCTGAAAACCCCACAAAGCTTATGGCAAAGCGGGAATGATGGCGTATAAGCCACTCTGTATCTGTGAGAGAAAAGGGCAGGATAATTCAATCTGGTTCTTTCCCTAAGACCTGCACAGACCTATTTATCCCTTGGCGAACCATGAATGCTAACGTGTCTATCTCAGTGAGGAGTCTTGGAGCTCCTCCTACTGGCATGTGAAGTCACTCGAGAACCCCATGGTCCTGCCACAATGCCTCTACTACTGTGGGGGTGGAGTTGAGGATTAGAAGGTTTACCAGAGAGGAGGGGGAGAATCAAACAAGGTGCATGTCCTGGAGGGCCTGATTAACCCTTTCCAGTGCTGAGGAGTCCTCGGGAGTTAAGTTACGTTTTGAGAAGGGTTGTTTGTTTCCTTTCAACAGGTCAAACAGTGGTTGGAGGCAGCTTGTAGGCAGATAGAGATACTGCCTAAGCCAATTTAAATTTCCTAGAAAACTTTGTAAAGAAGCAAGAGTAAGGTTAGAAGGAAAGGTGACATTAGGTTTTAAGGGACGAATTTGCATTAAAGAAATCTCTGAACCTAAGAAAGATATTGGAGGAATTAGCTGTATCTTCTCAGGAGCTACATTAAGGCCACTTTTCTTTAATGCAGGAATGAGAAAATCACGTAAGGCATAGAGATCTGTATCTGATTTTCCCCATATTAAAATATCATCTGTATAATGAAAAACATTAAGGCCTTTATGAATATATGGGACAAGGGCAGATTTAACAGCCTCCTGAAAAATTGTAGGACTATTGGCCATACCCTGGGGCAGCACCACCCATTCAAATCTGTCAGCAGGGCTGGCATTATTAATAGAAGGAACAGAGAAGGCAAAAAATTTACAATCTTGTGGATGCAAGGGAATAGAGAAAAACCAATCTTGTATATCAATAGCTATGATTGGAATTCCCATGGGAACTGAAGAAGCAAGAGGCAAACCCCTTTGGGGGGAGCCCCAGACATGCATGGTTTTATTTACCAAACAGAGATCTTGAAGGAGGCACCATTTTCCCGAGAGTTTTTTAATCACAAAGACAGAAGTATTCCATGGGCTTCAAGAATGACGAATGTGTCCCAAGGACAACTGCTCTCGGACAAGCTCTTTTAAAATTTCTAGTTTATCCCTAGGTAAAGGCCACTGTTCCACCCAGACAGGCTCATTAGAAAGCCAGCTTAAGCGGGGTGTTTGGCTACGAACAGTGGCATTTAGTATTGGGGGTGCTGATTAGATCTGGTCTCATGGGAGTGAGTGTTACCCTCTGCAGAGGCATCTGTGGATATCCTAACATCAAGACATTCCAGAATATCCCTGCCCAGTAGGTTGGTGGTAATATCAGCTACCAAAGGGCGAAGTGTCCGGTAGAACCTTCTGGGTCTTCCCACATGAGCGAGTCTCGTGTGCAAAATGATTGGGTCACCCCTCCTACTCCATGTATACTGGGTCCAAGGATAAGTTCCCAATCTTGGGGAACCTCTTCTTGCCTTAAAATCATCTTTTCTGCCCCTGTGTCAATCAAAAATTTAAAAGGAATATTGCCAATCTTTACTGTCATAGAAGGGTGACCGCGTTCTAAAACAGGAGTGGTCCACAAGATCTCAGGCCCCAAATTTGCACCATTCAGGGGCGTGCCGTCTTTGTGAAAATTTGACCAACAATATCTCTTCCAGTGAAACCCCTTACGGCATCTAGGACACACCGTGTGTGGCTTCTGGCTCCCTAACTGAAAGCGGAGTTGCTTTGACTGGAGGCATGGTCGCTCTAACTGGAAGCGGGGCTTCCCTGACTGGAGGCGTGGTGGCGGCTTATCGGGACATTGGTTATGCCAATGTCCTTGGCGACTGCACTGAAAGCAGGCCCTGTTTTGATTACGTAGGGTAACTGCATAATCCTGTGTCATAGCGGATGCCCAATAATTGCCTGATGTAAGTTCCTGTGTTGCCAAAATCCAATTATCTGGGTGTAGGTGTTTAAGATTAAGGCATGCCTGACAGAATTGTGGTATCATGCCTTCCCAGACAATAGAACGCAGGAGTAGTGAGCAGACGTCAGGATTATAAACCTTTCTAAGCTTGTCTTCACCCTTGAGATGAAGCTCGCTAATGATTCATGAGTGCCTTGGCAAAGAGAGTTAATGGGAACTGACGAATCTACATTGGGTGGGGTCACCCTTTCCCATGCTTGTGTTGCGCAGATGTGTACCTGTTCAAAATAACCAGTTGGAAACCTGGCTTCTGCCTGCTGAGCTCCAGATTCATAAGCTCCTGCTCCAAACAAAGCATCAAAATTCCACTCTACCTGTTTGTTACTATTTTCCTGCTATTGTCTAGAGCATTCATCGTGGAAGCATGCCTTCCACTGTAGGTAGAGTGGGTCTGGGAATGCAGCATGAGCCAGGTCTTTCCAGTCCTGGGGGGTGTTAAGATGCTGGTAAAAACTCCTTAAAATAGACTTGGTCCATGGAGCGTGAAACCCATCCTCTCTGACCGCTTGTCTGAGTTGTCCGGGATCTTTAGAGGTGTATGGCTGCCATGGCTGACGGTTTTGTTTAGAGGGGGCCACGTTTACCGGAAAGGTGTGGAATTGGTTTGATGGCGCGGGAGAGGGAGCTACAGAAGTGGAAGGTGCCGTGGAAACTGCTGTAGTGGCCTCAGGGGGAAACTGAACACGTATCTACAGGGATGGAGCTCTCGGGGCAGACTGCACATAGTTTAAGGTCCTTAAATGCTGAAAAAATATCCTTTAACTCTCGTATCTCGGCCACTAGGTCTCTTAATGATGACATATCAGCATGATGAGGGTTTAGGGAAGCAGGAACCACGACTGTGGGGTCAACAGAAGGCGGGTTTAGAGAACCAGAAACTGGAACTATGGGGTCAACGGAAGGCGGGTTTAGAGAAACGGAAACCAGAACTGGGCCGGGAGGATCAGCTGGGGGCGGGGTCAGAGGAGGAGTCTCCGAACACATGTGCATGTTGGTAGGAACAGAAGCTTTGGTCTAGCTGCTGATCGCTTAGGGCGTCTAAGTCTTAAGCACACATGCTTTAACTCTGGTATCTCAGCCTCAAGGTCCCGTGTCCTCAAGGCAGACCACGTGGTACATATCTTGTAAGTCGCGATTATAGCTATGAGAACCCATGGTGTAGTGAAAATTAAACCATCTCTGAGAGCTCGAATCTGTCCCAGGAGAGAAGGAGATAGTAACTGGGACACCTCCTCATAAAATGAAAAATTCCCATGGTGGAGGGAAACACGGGGCCACAGAGGTGGGCGGCTGCCACTTACCTGTGTCTGGGCGGCTTTCGGGGACCTCAGGTCAGGCCACCCAGTGGGGCGTGGGTGCGGAACACGATGGGCGCCATATGTTGTTGTGGTCCGGCGTCAGGCTGCACCGCAGAGAAGAGAGAGGTAGTCCAGAACAAGTGGGGTACACAAATCTTTATTATAGGATAGGGGGTGGCTCAGGCCACGTGGAGTCAGCCGACAATGGCCGTCCCCACTACCTGACCACGGGGCGAGAGAAGGGAGAGAGATCTGAGAGAGAGCCGAAGGAACCGAGGGGAGGGAGCCAAGAGCCCAGAGAGAGCGAGGGGGTGAGGGGGCTTTTATTGGGTGACAACCAGGGGTGACGTGTGGGGCCAGGATTGGTTGAAGGGAGCACTGCTAGGATTTCGCGGGGCGTGGTAAAACCTGGGGGCGGAGACTGCATCAGAATAATTCCTCAGCGTTATCAAAAGGGAAAAAATAGCTTCCAGGAGCAGTGGATTCATAGTGCAGGCACCCACCAAGCCCCATCAATAATCTTGGAGACAAAAAAAAAAAAACTTATCAGGAACATCATCATAAGCCCTCTTGTGGGCCTTCCCAATACCCTGCCCTCACCATAAAGTAGTGATGATAGGGAATAGTCACGTAGTTACACAATGTAATAATTAATGAATGATGATCTTGAAACAGAGTTCAAAAATTATATATTCTTAAATAACACACAACTGTTGGTAAGGAAAATTTAAAAAATGTCATTAAAAGAAAAAAAACAAAAATAAAATTTTATTAAAAGAAAAAATTGGGAAGTTTCCAATGGAAGAGATGGAGAAAAGAACTCTGGAGGTGGGAATTATATGGAATTATACTCTTGTTATCTTATTAGGCAATTCATATTTACTAATTCCATCTTTTGTGATTTCCAACATACATTGTTATTTCATAATCTTATTAGTCAATATTAAATCACTAAAAAATTTAAAAAGTAGAAAATCATTGTCTATTCTGGATAAGATCCTCAAATATTTCCTCCTTTTCTTTTTGTTTTTCTCTATTACATAGTTTTGCTGGTACTGGATGATGAGGGCAAAGTTCCTGAAGGCTAGAATGCCTATAGCAATTTTCTAAAATAAGAGCAGTGAAATTTATCAAAGCAATTAACTATTCACAAAAGATTTTTTTGTTGCATAAAGTATCATTTTACAATACATTATCCACATCAGAACTTATTCTAAAATGGGAGTCAATTATCTCAAATCCTTAGCTGTTTTGTCAACTATTTCATATAAAATTCAAGATCCTTGTCATCACTGCAAAGTTCATATCATCTCCACCTCAAGAAACCATTTTCATAGCCAAAACCTGGAAGCAACCCAGTTATCCAACAATAGAAGAGTGGCTGAGAAAATTGTGGTATATATACACAATAGAATATTTCTCAGCTGTTAAAAATGGTGAATTCTGTTCCACCTGAGGAAGATGAGTCCTGAAATAGGGGCAGCTTGGAATGTCTCTGCTCATAACTACAGAATGTGAGCTCAGATCTATAGGGATGCAGAGGTGACATAGGCTTATATTCATAGGCTTATATTCATATGAATATAAGCCCTAGATCACATCAAATCGATGAGGTTTACAATCAACAATATTTATACATCTTTCCCATATTTGGGAGCTACTCTCTTCCCTGATCCAGCTTTCTGGCCCTTTTTCCAGCCATGACATCATCTCCCCAAACAATAACTTAGATCCACTTGCATATAAGATGTCAGGCTCAGGAAAAGAAAAAGAAAATTAGTATAGTCATGGGCTTTTTGGAATATAACTAAAATAGGACTACTAACTACAAAATGGAGACCCCCCCCCAACATTTCATATGAATTTTTCCAGCTTTAGATTTATGATTAGTCAACAATCATAAATAGCCAATCATTTCTTGGCTATATATGTTAACTCTTTTTTTTTTCCAACCCCCAGGTTCCAGAGGTTACTATTATGCCAACCGGACTTCCCTGGACAGACGACTCCACTAATGTGTCCTGAAGCCCTGCTTCCCCAGAACCCCACCCAACTAGGGAAAGAAAGAGACAGGCTGGGAGTATGGATCAACCTGTCAATGCCCATGTTCAGCGGGAAATGAATTACAGAAGCCAGACCTTCCACCTTCTGCACCCCATAATGACTCTGGGTTCACAATCCCAGAGGAATAAAGAATAGGAACACTATCAGGGGAGGGGATGGGATAGGATACGGAATTCTGGTTGTGGGAATTGTGTGGAGTTGTACCCCTCTTATCCTATGGTTTTTGTCAGTGTTTCCTTTTTATAAATAAAAATTTTAAAAGAAAATAGTGAATTCACCTTCTACATCTCATCTTGGATGGAGCTTGAAGGAATCATGTTAAGTGAGATAAGTCAGGAAGAGAAGGATGAGTATGAAATGATCCCACTCATAAAGGTGAAAAAGGTGATCCAGGAGGTGGTATAGTGGATAAAGCATTGGACTCTCAAGCATGAGGTCCTGAGTTTAATTCCTGGCAGCACATGTACCAGAGTGATGTCTGGTTCTTTCTCTCTCTCCTCCTATCTTTCTCATTAATAAATAAATAAATATATATTTTTTTAAAGTTGAAAAAGAAGAACAGAAGGGAAAACACAAAGCGGAACTTGGACTGGAGTTTTTGTACTTCACCAAAGTAAAAGACTGTGGGGTTGGGGGTAGGATTCAGGTTCTGGAACATGATGACAGAGGAGAACCTAGAGGGTGTTGAATTGTTATATGGAAAACTGAGATATGTTACATATGTACAAACTACTGCATTTTACTATTGACTGTAAACCATTAATTCCCCAATAAAGGAATTAAAAGAGAAATAATTTTGTTAACTTATGACAAGTAATTTTGTTAACTTATGACAAGTAATTCATTATTCTTTATGAGTTTTATCATGAAATCACAGCAATTAATAGTTACCAATTACATCTCTTTTGTGATTTCCACCGCACCTGTATTTATTTCTTCCATTGGAAACATAGCACAAAGTCATTCATGAGTTTGGAAATCAACACTAAACTTCTGTTAATGTCAATGCTTTGACCTCCAATGATGAATAACAAATGTGACTACTGACATTTAGAATGGTGATTCATTTCTGGAAGGATTGTTAATTTACTCTACCAAGATGCACCAGAGAAGTTACTATAGCTATATAAAATGAATTTCTTTATTAATAAGGCTTGAGAATTTAAATGAATTTTTAGTTCATAACTGTATAATAGATGATACATCAGTAAGTTTTAAAAGAGCGTTCATCTTTTTGTACAACTCAGAGCTCAGGTAACCAGACATATTGTCAACAAACTGTGCTATTTCAAAAGGAATATATATATATTTTTTTTTAACAGTAAGTCTCTTTGTGAGTTTTAAACATTCAGTAAACCATATTATACACAGATGTGCTGTCATCCAAAATTTGTTATTCCACTTAAATACCACAGACAGAGTAGATTTATCATACTTCTTAAGGGCTCTAGAATTTTCAAAATACTAAATTAGCATTGAATTCAAGTCCAAATTACCAGCTGCATAACCCTCTAACAATGAAGATAATCTGTTCTCTAAAATTTTGAACGAAATACTGGCTTCTCTCTATCTATACATCCTAGATAATATCTTCCAATAGAAGGCTGTTTCAATTACAATAAAAATCGGTTGTTTGCTAGACTCAATATGTTAAGTGATCTTAGCAAGATCTGTATAAACTGTTACAATTTCTACACTAGCATTTGTGCTTCATTTTGAACTTTCATGGAGATATCACTTTTCCCCCTGAAACCCCATTAGTCAATCTCTGCTAGCTTCAAATATTTTTGGAAGCTTCTTGATCTCTCAGACTTCAAAGAATTGAAAGAGAGTTTGAGCACTGTTCTGCATTCGATTTGAGTTTACAAGAATGTGGTGGCTGGTTTGTCTTTCTATCCAGACAGCAAAAACTTCTCCAATAAGCAATGCACCTACTTTACTTTGTGTCATTTCTGTAGTCACTGGAGCAGCAATTTAAATTTTTTTCAAAAGCATTTGATTGGCATTCACAATTTAACTAGTGCATGAGGCCTAGCTGTTGTTCTCTTTCAACTTTTGATATGCCTTCCTCACTAGAAATAATAAATCCTAGATTTGATTTAAAATGAAAGATATACAATAATTGCTTTTACGTAAACACCTAAAGGACATTAATTGGCCTAATTTCAGTATTCTTGTGTCTCAGAGAATAGAAAAGCCAAGGAGAGGGAGGGAGACGAGGAATCAACCAGCTGATGGAGCAGTTAGAATGTTTACATTTATCTGTTCAATGATCACCACTTATCGTTTGCCTGTTAATGAGTTTATCTACTATGCCTTACATAAACCAGCTCTTGCTGGCCCAAAGCAATTACAGTAGTGAAATCAAAGATCTCTGGTACAGATAACTACCACCAATAGAATGATAATGAAAATATATAGGAATTGACACAGACACAATTGAGCACTTGCTATTACAAAAATGATGCCAATAGACATTCTCAACACAAGACTGCAATAAAGCTTCAAATTTTTAAGAGCACAAATATATGAATCCTAATAAAAATAACATATGTTTATACAGTTGTTGAGAACTAAATTAAACCCTGATGAGGTAAATATGGGGGGAAATGGCCAGTAGAGGTATTTGTAAATTGTCCAGGACAACGAAAAGTCCTATGTGGTTAAATTAATTTCCTTGGTGACAACTACTGATAAATATCATTTGGGAGTAATTATTAGAAGGTATATCATACAAGCTTTTTTTGTATCTTCAATCTCATCTATTAGTTAAAAAGGCAAAACTACTCCAGTCACCCAGTGCCAAGGAATCATTTTCTGACTTCCTCTTTGGTAATGATCATAATCATGCTCATAGTCTAATAGCATCTCTTAGGGGAAACACAAAGCCAAAATAAATTCCTTCTAGTGTTATGTTTGTAAATAATCATAACACCGAGTTGTCTAAGTTCCCTAATGAGATACAAATCAAATTTTAAAGAAAATTAACTTTATTCTCATTTTCTCTGAAACAATCAAAATAGATTACATACTTGATAAATAAACTGATGGAAGGTGATACACTAGGTGATACTAGATAGGTATATCAACAGATAGTAGGGCTAGAACAAATAGATAAATAGAAGATAGATCAGTTATAGACAGATAGCAGATATTCCACCAGTACCAATTTTCTCCTGCATTTATGATACAAGATGTGCCCAGAGTTGTCCCCCACCTATGTGTTTTCCTTCCTAAACATTTAGTATTTCCTTGTAACCTATGTGCATAGTAGAAAATATTTTGGGTATCTATAATACATAGAAAATGCATTAGACCTGAAGTGTCATTGAAAATAAGCAATTATGACAAGCATGTACATAAGACATTATGATTTTAAATAAACAAGATGCCAGTGAAAGACAAATTCAGTTTTAATCATGAGATGATAGTTCATTTTCAAGAGTTCTGTTCTCTGACTGCAACAGAATCATTAAAGAAATTGATACAGTACTTTGATCAACTTTCCTCTCCTTTTACTCATTCTGATTTCCTTGTGAGCACATGGAGTCTAAGGCTGTTGAATTACTCACATGTATTGACCTTATCACTATTTACTAAATTTGGGACCAATTTTCCAATTATGGAGAGTGATGGTTAAAATTTTTAAAGTTTTTCTCACTTAATTTTTTTTCATTAGCACTAAAATTATACTTTTTAAAAATTAGATACAGGTGAAATGTGGGAAATAGTTAAAAATAGATGTAAGTAGTAGTACATCCCCCAGGGATTGGTATTGGGTAGGAGAGAGAGAGGGAAAGAGAGAGAGAGGGGGGAGAGGGAGGGGGAGTGAGAGACTCGGCCACCATAACTAATTTTAATAAATAAATCTATTATTAAAGTCATCTATTTCTTATGAATATCTACATGCAAAGAGGAGAACATACTTAAGTATATCTAATGCTATCATATTGAGTGTGATATATTGAGTGTTTCTTTGAACTGTGAATTTTTTTTCTATTTCACAAGAGCATTCAAGCACACATGAAGTAAAAATCCAGTACCTTTTGCAACTGATAATATGGTTAATTACAATAGAACACACTTCTGGAGTCATATCTTCAAAATAGGAGCACAAGTACAAAGTCATAGTGAGTGTAAACTCAGTACCTGTTATTAAGCCTGTCTGACTGACCATTTTTCTTTCCAACTGGCAAGACAATGATGATATAATTGACAAGATTATTTATTATGATTACTGAATGAGTAAATCCATGTAGAACCCTTCAACTGGAGTATAGTAAGAACTCAATTATTAGAAAGCCAAAAGGGAGAGGAAGAAGCCATAAGGAGGGAAAGAATTGGAACAGACTACTGACATCCCTACTAGAAAGGAATGAGTTCACAATGCCTTTGTGTTCATGAGGTCTGTCTTCCCCATTATTCACCAATATGCTCTTCTCCCTGTTTTCTTTGTCCAGTAATTTTCACTTTAAAATGTCCATTAAAATTGTCTGAGGAGATTCACAATTCTGGTGGCTGGAGTGCGCCCCAAATTAGTTAAATAAAAGATGCTGAGAACACAACAGAGACAAAAGGAAACTCTAAATCTCTAAAGGGGATTCAAATAAAAGAACCCTGTCCCCCCCCCCCCAACATCACATGCTTAACCAATGCCTACTGAATGATTTTCCACTTGGGAATAATACTTCAAGTCTAATAAATGTAAATCATCCTGGAAACAAATTTTTCAATGAGCATATTTTTAGAAAAGGGAAAGACAATTCATTAAAACATGTACCTTTTGGTGTAGTGCATCAAAGCAAGGACTCTGAGGTAGGGTGGGGGAGGGTTTAGGTGTTGGAACATGATGGGAGAGGAGAACCTAGAGGGAGTTAGACTGCTATGTGAAAACTGAGAAATGTTACACATATACAAGCTACTATATTTACTGTCAACTGTAAACTAATAATCACCCCAATAAAGAAAAAAGAAAAAGAAAAAAAAATTTTAGACCTGTTGATATTTTCCACTCCTAGATATCTTTTTCAAAAAAGGGGTCAAATTATCCCATAAAATACTGACTCACAAATAAAAATGTCTCCCTCTCCTCAGAGAATAATATAATGTAATGTGGTGCTCAATAAGCCTGGTCATTAAGGCTTATATGCATTTTCAAAATATGAACCTATAGGGATTTTTTTTTTCATAATGCTGCTTTAATACATCCTGGTTCTGGATCACTTAAATGCCTGAATGGAAAGTGGCTGTTTATGGTCAAATTATATGCCATAAAATGCACTTGTAAAATCGCATGGCCGAACAAGTGTTCTCAGAATCTTGTCTCAGAAATAAAATATGCAAATGTGTGTTCACTTGATACTGATTTGAGTAAAACTTATTTCTCTCATCAATTAGAGAAACACAAATAGATTCATGCTTTTAAAAGATATTTTAAAAGTTACATACTTATGACTGAGAGTAATAAATAAAAGATTTATGCTTTCTTACCACAATGGGAAAATAGTTATAATTATAAACAAGCTCTTTAAAGTAATAAATGAATATTTCATAAGGCATCATTTTTTTTACTATTATAATCATTTTCCCCTTACTGTGTTCTTCTTGCCAATAACATCATTTTAACATTCTTATGCAACAAACCATGCTCCACTATGTGGACTAATATTTCACTTTAATATCCATTCATTTTCAACATCTTTGGCACTCGGAGGCCTTGCAGAAGCAGTTGTCTCTGGTGAGGTGTCAGTTTAAGTGTGATGTATTATTTGGTTTGGTAAAGGAGGTGTATCAGTGACAGTCAGGGGAATCATGGGAAAAATATACAAACATCTGGGGTCTGAAAGTCATTTCACTGGCTAATAGTAGCTGGACTTTGTTAAGAGATCTTATTTAAAGTGCAGAACACTATTCAAACATTTTTAAAATCCCTGCAAACACAACCAAAAGGGCATTCTATTTTAACTGCCAACTTGTATATAATGTAGAAAGCAAGGTCTTCAACGTGAGGAACTAATATTTCTGAAGTTGGCATCTCAAGAGAGTAGCCAGATTACTAGTATAATAGAAACCAGAGGGCCTTCTTCTTTTTCAGTTATATATTCTGTACTTATCTGAACATATATAAATAAATGTCAAAAATTTTATCCCCACACAAAATTAATGTAGTATAGCAGAGAGTCCTGCATTGCTTTGCCACTCAGACTCAAGCCTAAGCTTCAACACACTTGAGGAAGCTTGTGTGCTATGATCTTTTTCACTTTATATATTTTCCTCTGTCTTCCTGTATTAGAAAAAAAAAACTTATGATCTGGGACAAAATTCCACCCTGATCTCTCTGGCACAAAATCTGCATGAGACTTTGGCATATCCTGGAACGTTTGTGGCTTCTAGCTTGTACTACAGAAGAAGTCACTCACTCACCCTGATAGACACAACTTGAGCAGGAAATAAACCTGTGACTATAAAGTCACCTCTTAAAGGATAAAGTAACAAGATTACTTAATTAGGTTGTGTGATCATTAAGTGAGATAATATGCTTAACATTATTGTAAAATGTGACACAGAAAGCAAGATCAAAGTTAGTTATTGTTTTTAGAATACCATAAAGATGCTGGAGTCAAAGATGAAATTGCAATTATAATAATAACTGTCCTTTAAAAGATTGATACTATCATTACTTCATACAAAGTCACAGACTTAGACTATATATTTCTCCATTTGTTCACACAGGAAATGCTAGTTAGATATATACTGATTAAATCATCTTTGGAGACAAGTTTATCAACTTAGCAAATTATAGTATCCACAGTTATGTCTTAATTTCACATAAAAATAAAAAGGGATAATTTTCCATACATATATGTGATATATATATATATATATATATCACATATAATATCTAGGATACAGCCATTGAAAATAATTATTGATGATCTGGAGCTGAAAAAGAAATAGTATCTTGTATTCTACTTGATGACTGTAAACTAGAAAATAGTCATGATATCTCCTCTTTTTTATTTAAACTTTTAGATTCCAAAACATGTAGGAAAAAAGTTGGAAGTCATAAAAAACTTTAATTGTAATAATTAAACTGCATCACTATAATTCACTGAAATAAAAACTTGATTAAGGACTAAAATATTTAAATTTTCTGTCAAAGTTCTCTAGGTAATTAGCTTTATTTCCCTAGATATATCACTATACCTCTCCAAATTTAAGTGTTCTCAATTTTAAAGTAAAAAAAAAGATTTCTAATTTTCAAATATATTTTTTATTTTCAAACTCTAACAGTCTTTAAAGGAATATTTACTAAAAACTAAAGAAATTTCACAAACCTTCTATGTAGGATATGCAATTATTCCAATTCTTAGATTGTATCTATTCTCTTTCCCTGGTTATTATAATTAATAACTTTTTATATGAACTTTCTCTGTGCTGGACAGATTATAAATATTAACTGATTAAAATCGATGTAGCAGGGATATGATTGAGCATATGTAAAGCACATGTGAAGCCCTGAGTTTAAGTATGAGCTTACATATGCTAAAATTGTGCTTTGGTCTCTCTTGTGACATAAGTAAACCATAAAGAAAGAAATATGAGTCTGGAAAAATCTAGAAATTCTTGGCCAGCACCTGCTGCACGTGCAATCACTACAGTGCAGGATTTGCAAATGCGAACTCCTGAGTTTAATCCCTGTATGCCAGAGTGATCAACTGGTTCTGGCTTTCCTTCTCTCACAAACAAATAAATACATTTTAAATGTAACAATAACTCTACAAGGTATATGTGACTGCTGTGTCCTTTTTTATAAATGACATCGAGACCAGAGAAAATAACTTGTCTAGAGTCATACTACATGGGTAGAAATGATAGGATTTAATATAAGTATGCCTTTGTATTCTCTGAAAGGTATTACCACTTGCCTTTCACTTACTAAAAAACTAGGCTAATAAATAAGGGCAATCCTTCAATAATAGTTAAGTTTGCTGGAGGAGAGAGTGGGTACATTCTAGCTTGAACTGATCTTCACTATAATTTGAGTAGCTCTGAGTGACAAAAGAGCACATGGAGTTGTACTGGGCTTCAAATAAATGCTGACAGATGAACATTTCAATCAACTAGTCAGGAACCTGATTATAACTGGGGTTGATTTCATCCTCGCAGTTTTTATCTTCTGACAAAATTGTACTGAAACCTTTGCATGACAACTACAATATTCCACATGCAATGCTTATAAAAATGAGTGATTTTTTTTAATTCTCAAAGGGACACCTTTTTAGACTCAGTGCCATCTTCAATTGCATTTTTAAGCATTGAGCAACTGAAACAGTGTTCACTGGTGAATAGTCATGTCTTCTGTTTAGACCTGAGATTAGTAAAAGAGATACTTAGCATTATTGCTTAATTGTGCTACTCAGCAAAAGACCAGTGCATGCAGTGAGTCTGTGGTAGTATAAAAATAAAAAACTAAATTTAAAAAATTCTTAGAAATTGAAGATTATAGAAGTTTGACATACTGGCATACTACTGCTACATGGTGGCAGCAAATCTGGGTACTTGAATGAAAATCAGCATTATGTGGAAACAAAATTTAATTTCTTATAATTCATCTCACAAGGGAATGTACTCCCCTAAGAGGAATGTACTGAAGAGAGATTACAATTCTTTTTGTGATTCTCTATACCCTGAGTACATTATCTCAGATAAACAAACACAAAATTGTTTTATACTTTTATGATTAATAAAACAGTAAAGAAATATTGAGATATTTTTAAGTTTATTTTAATTTTATTGGGTGGTTAGTGGTTGATAGCCTTTAACATATAGGCACAACCCCTCACCTCTCATCTTCCCTTGATTGGTGCCTAGACACAAAAGGATGCCAATGTCTCTTCATCCTATCCTTTCCCCTCCTTCCCCAGAATCCTTTGCTTCGATGCAATATGCCACATCCAGACCAACTTCACCTTACAGTTTCCCCTTACTCTTTTTTTTGTTCTTAAATTACACCTATACCCAAGACACGTTTTGGGAATTATCCTTCACTCAGTTTTTTTTTTCCCTGCACAAAATATGAATATGTGATCGAACAACTTTCTCTTTCTCCAAAAAATGACTAAGAATCAATGGGACAGACAAGGAGGTGTTGCAGTGTCTACAGTGTTGGATTTAAATACATGTGGTCCCAAGATCCACTCTCAGCACTGAATGTACCAGAGTGATGCTCTAGTTCTCAGTCTCCCCCCACTAAACACATATTTTAAAAGAAAACAGATGGGACTCAAAATGTTCAGTGTTATACTTATTTTCTACATGTTCTATTTTGACAAATTTCAAGTAGAACCTCTGTTCCAAGGTATTCTCCAACTCAAGTGTTTGGAATTTTCCTAGCAGAGTGTCTCATGTAACTTTAGGAAAATTAGAGCATTTGGGGAGAATCAGATTTAAAGGGCAACATATTTTCTTGAGGAGGTCAGGATATACAAACCAAAAATATATAGATTTTGCTGTTTCACAGTAATATAGACTGCTATAATTCTCGTGTCTTTAAAGAAAAATAATCTTTGTGTCAAAATATGTGCATAAGGATGTTTTGTGTTTCCCTGAGAAATATCTTCTTATTACCCCAGTCTTCATAAAGCAAATCTCACATGTTGTAAAAAAAAAAAAATAGACATTTATACTTTAAGTCACATAAACTAAATCCATCAACTTTCATACAGTCCTATAATTTTCTTGGAGATATAAATATTAAGAAACTAATTTTATAACTTAGAAAGAAATGTGAGGAGCCAGGTGATGGCATATCTCGTTAAGTGCACACTTTACTGTACTCAAGGACCCAGGTTCAAGCCCCTGGCCCCCACCTGCAGGGGTGAAGCTTCCTGAGTTTGAAGCAGGGCTGTAGGTGTCTCTGGCTCTCTTCCTCCCTATCTCCCCTCCCCTCTCAATTTCTCTCTGTCTCTATCTAATAATAAATTAATTAAAATATTTTATTTTAAAAAAGAAAACGAAATGTGATAAATGGTGTCTGGCTCAACATCCGTCTTCTAAATGACAGTATCAGTATTGGCTCCCAGAGTTCTAAAGTCTTTGTTTTTCTACCATAACTTAGAATATTAGTAGCCTGCACACAAACCCAGTTCACTTGTTAAGATATGTGTTATCTGAGAATGGTATTTTTATTTTTTTATTTATTTATTTCCATTTTGTTGCCCTAGTTTTTTTTTTTCTTTTGTTAGTTTTTTTTTCTTTTGTTAGATGTCATCATTGTTAGATAGGACAGAGAGAAATAGAGAGACAGGAAGACAGAGAGGGGCAGAGAAAGACAGACACCTGCATACCTGCTTAACCACCTGTGCAGCGACTCCCCTGCAGGTGGGAAGCCAGGGGCTCGAACTGGGATTCTTAGTCAGTCCTCACGCTTAGCGCCATGTGCGTTTAACCTGCTGCGCTACCACTGGACTCCGGTATTTGTATTTTTAAGTGATTACATGATTATTGGCATAATATGTGATTCATTTGTCTTGATCCACAGGGTATATACTAGCTGCATTTTAAATGTAAAAAGGAACAAAAATTAATATAGTCACACTCATTTAATTCACTGTCTAAACAAACATGTCATTTCAACAAGTAATGAATATGTATTATAAAAATTTCATAGTAAATTCTTGAAGTCCAATGTGTATTTTATTCTTACAGTACCAACTAATTTCAACTAGCTTCCCTACAAGTGTTCAATGTTCACCTGGCCAGTAATAACTATATTAAATAGAGGAGGTCTAAACATTAATAGCATTTTTTCTTCAAGGCTTCTTGTTATCTCTAAAGGTACTCTTTCAGTTTCTCCACTGAAACGTTGACATCAACTAGGAACCAAATTCATTATTAGGATTTCTATCTTATGCTACTGTTGTCACAATGTTTCACACAGGAAATACTATTTTTTCTTCTTGTGATGAGTTTAATGGATGCTGCTGAATAAAAATGACTTACAGCATTATTTAAGTTGGTACTTTAGTTTTTAATTTAAAAAATGAATTTTGGTTATCTGCTGATTATGGAATTTGAAGCAAGCTGCATAATTCTTATTAGTCATAGTACTTCAACCCGCCATAAATGTTTGATATTATGCATGTATGTTATGAAATCACTTCGTATGTACTGTATCTCCCCACCATTAAAATATAAGCGCAATAACAGTAATGATTTTTTTGAGATCTTGTACGTTTCTATATTTTAGTTCATAGGACAGTGGTAGGCATATAGTAGAGCCTCAGAAACATTACTTAGAAGGATAAATGACAAAATCTTTCAAGTACATGAAAAGATCTCTGCCTAGCATAAGGCAGTAACATAGAAACACACCAGTATGAATTGCTTTACTCAACTGATTTAGCTAACACTAAATTCACCAAGCAAAAAACAAAAATAGAGATATTTGAAAAGAGAAATAAAAATGTAATATTTGGATGTTTACTTTTTTTTTCAAGTCCTAAGTATAAAGGTAACTGGCAAAAGTAGCATATTATAAAACTAATATGAAGGGAACATTTTTATGCACTGTTGGCATCTACTTTCAGTCAGGTTAACAATATTTTCTGTACTAACTCCTTCAGTAGAATATCAGGGAAGTTAAGAGAAAGCCCTATTTTTGTTTTATTCACTGGCTGTTTCTCTTCTAAAATTTCTGCCAGTATTTCATGGTGAACTTGGACTAGCAAGATGGAAGTTACATTTCAATACCCATGAGAAAATCTTGAGAAAACATCATGAAACAAAAACTTTAGTTTTCATTTCTCCATCATACCTGTAGCACCTAAGATTCCCTAACATCCTTAGAGACCTTTTAAATGCAGTAAAATGCCTGCCTCAGGTAAAATTGGCAACACTTTAGAACAAAGGTTTCGTAAGTGGTGGTTTATAACGCATGTAGGACTTGAAAAGTACATTTATCCTTGTCTTCAAGATATGTCTTATTTAGATGGCGTACCCCCTTGGAGGCAATATTACTTTTTCAATAGTTCAAGCTTGCAATAACACTATTTCTTGTGAGGGAGGCTGGAGTAATTTTATCAGGAATACAATGATGCTATTTGAACAAATATTAGTTCAGGAGATTGCAGATTTGGAGGTAGAAAAAGTTGGCCAGATTTTCAGAACAAAGCTGAGCTAAAAAGTAGAGCAACGGAAAAGAAATAGTCAACCTATAGACAGTAACAATGTAATTGTTAGCGAGCATAAATCAAACCACCATCCACTGCAAGGAAGCAAAGATGTTTATTGACGAATTGCAATCCCGGCCGAGGTGGTGACTGGTGTTAGTCTACCAAGCTCGACCCCGAACAGGGATCAAACCACACAATTTATAGGAATTCAGACTACAATCAGGGAGGGGGAACACATCGCCTTATCAACCTACATCCAATAACAGGCTATAGCAAACACAAAATCCAATCATTTCAAACTTAGCAAAAGCATGATCCATTCAAAGCAAAGCACGGGCTAGTTTTAAATATAGTAAGATCACACAACAAATAGAATTCAACCAGGTAGGGTCGCCATATCCTCCTGCCATCAGCTATGACCACCCATCTGGTAGACAGCACACCACAAAGTCTGTGCAAATGTCCTGATAAGGCTTGTCCCCATGCAGGGTCCTTAAAACAGTGGGTGGCCTTCACTGATTAGGTCCTGTTTATTCAAGGGGGAAGGGGCAAGGAATTTTCCACCTCATACTACAAGCAACTCATAATAAAAGCACTTAACAAACAACTGCATAAAAAGGGAATTTCAAGGCTACTGCCTTTTACAGTAATCTGAAAGTATCTTAAAATGTTGTCCATATCAAAACTAACCCTCCTTTCATGAAAGTTCCTCTAGGATTCTCCTTACTGGCTCTGTTAGAAACTTTAAATTTATCTAAAACAACAAATATGAGTCATATCAAAAAGCAAAGATGACTGATTTTGTAATTTATACAGACACATTTACAAAATCCTATTTTTACTGATCATTATACGTTTATAGGTGGGACTTGTACTAGCAACCTCTGAATATGAAGCTGAGAGATGTATAATAGCAGCACATAGGACTTGCCCATGAGAGATTCCAGATTTATCCCTAGCACGACCAATAATAGCCAGAGCTGAGTGGTGCTCTTTTCAAAACCAAACAAAACAGACAATAAAAACCCACAAAAAAGACCTTTGCATCTGAAACATCTATATTTCTATGACTGTATGTGTATAGGGGAGCTGCTGCTTTTTATCCACTCCTCCACTTATGTTCCCCTATACAAGAGTAGTCATAGAAGCAGGGTGAATGCATTGATGATATCCTGTGAATGCTTAGTTCTGTGTCTTTTTTTTTTTTTTTAATCAAAGCACTGGTCAGCTCTGGCTTATGGTGGTATGGCGGATTGAACCTGGGACTTCAGAGCCTCAGGTATGACTGTTTGCATAACCATTATGCTACCTACCCCCCATCCTCCAGGACATAGTTTTAAATTACTCAGTCTTCATTTTTATTTTACATTGATCCACATACTTTAAAATGTAAATGTGCTTACAAATACACTATTGTTTGGATCTTGTATCATTCCATAAGGTTCCCTTAATGTTTGTTTCCCTACATTGCTTGGATGCTGAGGTTACCCTCATATTTGTCTTCCATACTTTTCCTCCTCATTTTGCACCTTATCGAATGTCTTACTAATGTGTGGTTATAATTTCCAAAACTGTGAGAATTTATTTCCTAAGTTCCAGGTGCATATTTTACCGTACTGCAATATAATGAACCTCTTGATTGTCTTAAGTCCACGCCAAGCCATGCCCAGAAGTCTTTTATTTTTAATTACTATAGCTGAGGATATGGATTAACAGACTTATGTCTACATCCAGAAGAAAAGCAATTGCAGAATCTAAATCTCCCTCCCTCTGCACCCCAAAAAGAATATTGGTCCCTATTGCCAGAGAAGAAAATGTTAGGAAAAAATGGCCAGAGGACTCTGAGCCCCTGTTCCACAGGGACCTGTAACAACAAACCCTTATTTTTGCACCATCACTAAAAGGGAAAAGATTCTGTAGAACACCTAAGGAAGTCATGTGTTGTTTCTCTTATCTGAGAGGGAAGAGGACAAAAGGAGAATAACTATGGGTTGATTTCACTCATAAATGGAATATAGAAAACAGAAACACATAAACTTGAAAAAAGAAATATGTGTGTGTGTGTGTGTGTGTGTGTGTGTGTGTGTGTGTGTATCTTGAAAGAACTCTGGTGATTTCCATTGCAGGGGGGTGAAGAGGGAGACAGACAGAACTTTGATAGTGGGAGTAGTGTGGAATTATACACCTATTATCTTATAATCCTGTAAATCACTATTAAATCATTTGTAAAAATATATAGCTCAAACAAAAAAAAGTGTTTCAAGAAAAGCATCTCAGAAATGCAGTCCCACTGATATCTGATTGTATTTATGTTCATAATGAAATATATAAATACATTAAAATTATTTTATTCTGATATGTTGAATGAGACCTCAGGAAAGTTTTACTGAAATTTTGTAACAGTCACGACATATTTTTCTATGCAAAAATATGCTGTATCTTTTCCAAAAACACTTTTTTAAATTTAGCTACCAAAAATAAATCAAAACAAATACTTAAAAATAAACAAAACTCTCATTGTCTGAGTTTGGTGAGTCAAATGATATTTTGAAACATTTCCTTCATTATTGAGAGATGAGCTATCCTACATAGTGATAAAAATTATGAGATGGTGGAGTGAGGGATAGCTCACTGAGAAAGATGAATGACTTGCTATGAGTACTAGCACAGGATAAGAGCCAGCTGTCTGTCTGTCTTTCTGTCTATCTATCTATCTATCTATCATATTAAAAAAATGAAGAAGTTGGCTAAGGGACAGTGAAACCACACATACACAAAGCTCAGGAGTCACCAAAAAGTACAAAAGTGCCTTGTAAGTGCAACAAATGACAGTCAGATAATTTAGATCATTAGAGAATATCCCAACATGCGCTGAGTCACTGGAATTTTATGAGAATAGAAACAAGAATGCCAAGGGACTTTCTTACATTTTCCAGTGACAAAAGATGGAATGTTCAGAGAAGTGATGTAATTATGTGAAAGTAAAGATGCTAAGACCACATGCTGGGGGTCGTGTGGTAGCACAGTGGGTTAAGCACATGTGGCACAAAGTACAAGGACCAGAGCAAGGATCCTGGTTCAAGCCCCCAGTTCCCCACCTGCGGGGGAGTCACTTCACAGGTGGTGAAGCAGGTCTGCAGGTGTCTATCTTTCTCTCCCCCTCTCTGTCTTCCCCTCCTCTCTTGATTTCTCTCTGTACTATCCAACAATGAACAACATCAACAACAACAATAATAACCACAACAAGGCTACAACAACAAAGGCAACAAAAGGGGAAAAATAAAAGACCTCTAGGAGCAGTGGATTCATGGTGCAGGCACTGAGCCCCAGCAATAACCCTGGAGGAAAAAAAAAACCACATGCTATAACTTTATGCCTAAATTTTTCTAAGATTTGGAATTTCTGATTAAATCACTCCAAACAAATGCATACTTTTTAATAAGAATGGATACATACATATGTATTTTATAGTATAGGACACAGATCTCAAAATCCAGCCACAGGTAGATATATTATCATATGTTAAACATTTGTTATCTCTTTATGAGCTTTTAAAAAAATCTTGAAAAAAAATTAAAATGATAAATCTTTAAGGAGCTATTCATTTAAATCCTCTGTCAAAAACTACATGACCTGGCTTACCATCGCAAAATTCAAAAAAGAACAAATATCTAGGGAGAAATCTTTTCAGTTTTTAAAACCTGTGTTTGTACCAATTACTGGCATAAGTCACCTTCAACACTTCATTACAGGAAGTATTCATGTCTGTGCATACTGATCTCTGTCAAAGGGTTCACTTCTTCCTCTAGGATAAAATACAAATGACACTGAATCTTCACAAGCTCCTACACTCATTCATTATGTCTGAAAGACCACGAGATTGGTAGAGGCTTAAAAAAAAAAAAAAACAGCGTTAGAAATAAGTACAGACTGTTATGACTTTAATAGACTGTATTCAGCTTCTTTTATATTGCATCCAATGACAAGGTGCAAATCCTTGTTTGGGGATATAAACATTTAAGTATGCCTACTGCCATGCATTTCAAAGAAACAGTAGCTAGATGATTATTAGATGATAGATGGAAGATAGATAGATAGATAGATAGATGATAGATAGATGATAGATAGATGATAGATAGATAGATAGATAGATAGATAGATAGATAGATAGATAGATAGATGATAGATGGACAGATAGAAAAATGTTGAGGAGAGCAAAGGAAGGGGGAAGGAAAAGAGAGTGAAATGAAAAATACCAACTTTTTTCTCTTGAGAAAGGTTATAATGACATTGAACTTTTTGTGTCTTTTATTTACATATTCAAAGCAGTGTTCAAATTTTCAATAAGGCTACAAGCTTCCTGCCCACTTTTTCAAGTGCCTTTGATTTTAAATGGGTCATATAAAAGTTATTTGTGCTTTAATTAAATAAACAATGTAATCATTTTATTCTTACAGGAACCTCCAGGATTTCTAATTAGTTATTTCTGTAATAAGCTTGACTAAGTTGCTATGCTAATGGGCTTTTATCATTTTACCAGAAATAAACATGTGATGGGCTTATGGAGGATATGATCCCTCCAACTTTCATACATCTCTTGTTGGCATTCTGAATATAATACAAGTTCTACTATTCAGTAAACAACATTAATCTGCAATTTATGCAAATTGGAAACCTATTATTTTAACTGTTCTAATAAGCAAAGAAATCAGGGATATTGTTAGCCCATTTGTCTTGAAGTGTTCTGTAACTAGGAAATGTTATTCCACTGTCATCAACAGCACTTCTGTTATTATGTTAATACAATATTGTACAGCATGAAGATTTTTCTCTATAAAATAAGATCATATTTAAGGCAATGTTCTCTTTCAATGTCACATTTTATTTGCTTAGTTAATGCTATACCAGCTGTGATTTAGAAATCAATTTGTTTGTCTCTTTTCTTTTTCAGTACTCCTGGTTCATTTCCATTATGGAATAGACTAAAAAAAAGTAAAAAGAAATCTTTTATTTAATTCTTCCAGAGTTGATTATGGAAGAAAAGGAATGCATACACTGGACCACTAAAATACTTCATCTACTATATCGTAATGACAACTAGAGATTACTTTCACCCTAAAACACGATTATCCTTTCATTTCATAGTGACTATAACAACCACTGACATGTTAAAGATGTGAGGGAGAACCCTACAGCCTCAGGATACTAAAGATATTATTGCTACTGAAAAACTAATTTCTCTTACACTGAATAACGTGACAGATACTTGATTTATGAAATCTAAATCACAGGTGTGTATACTTTGGTGCTGGTTTTATGTAATATATTCAGTGTCACCGTGCTGGTATCTCTTCATACCAACAGTCTGCCACTGCATCTGGATTGAAGATGCTCAATAGGAGGCTAATTTACTGAAAAATAATTAATATTAAGCTTCAGTGCTATGAATTGAGAGCCTTTTAAGGCTCTTAATTGTATGCTTTTAATTATGTATTTTCCAATATGTTTAATAGGAACAAAACAGTGCACTTTCAGGTCCCTCAACATGGATTCAGTCCTGACATCAGTAAATCTTTGTTATATAATTAAATAGAGGGATTGAATAGATGAAAAAGTAAAGTAATTATTACCTAAGAACTTATTTCATTTTAACTTTACCTCACTTAGGGACTGTCAAGGAACAATTGGATCCCCCCTCCTTGAAATTTTTTCTTACAGAATTGTTTTAGGGAATATATTTATGTTTTAGAGGTACATCCCACTTATGAATGAGATCATTCAGCATTCAGTGTTTGTCTTTTTTCTATAAACTTATTTCACTTTATGTGATCTCTTCCAGGTCTGTCAATCTTATAGCAAAGGCAAAATTTCCTCTTTCCTTATAGGGGAGTAGTATTTTATTGTGTATATATACCACTGCTTCCTGTTGTTGGGTACTTGGGATATTTTCAAATCTTGGCTATTGTGAGTAATGCTGAGATAAGCATAGATTTCCATGTATCTATTTGATGTTTCAGTTTTCTTTGAATATGCTCCTACTTCTCCATGTTGAACACAATCTCTTAGTTTAAAATTCACAAGAAAAACCACGATGACATAGTTCATTTGGACAGTGTGCTGCTTGGTCCTGCGTGTGAGCCAGGCTTGAGCCCCGCCCCCACACATACTCTGTAGCTCTGATGTTCTGGTCTCTTTCACTCTCTCAGTTTCTCTGCTTTCTCTGTCTCTATCTAAAACACTGAAAAGGAGACACAGGTGACGCGATGTGCAAGAGAGCCTCCTTTAATACAACTCGGATGCTTATGATCTAAATTTGAATACACTTATACAGTTCACTGTTACATTTTTTTTCATTTTATTGTGGTAGTAGTGTTATACAGTAAAGTCACTGACACATGGCAACAATTTCTCATGCATCCTCGTGATAAAGTGTCTACAGAACACATTCACCCCCTTTTGGCCTGTTCTCCCTCTTTTAGCCTACCCTGCCCCCCATTTTACTTTTTAACTAAAATCTTCCTAAGTCATAAACAATAAGATTTCAGACAATAGCTTACTCGTTGAAGAAGCAGTAGAGATAGTGTGCATATGACTTTGGCATCATTATTTTCTACTAGAAAGAAAATTAAACTGTGTCACCAAATAAGAAAGTACATAGATTATCATTAAACAAAGTCAAGTTTTTGAAAAATAATCTTATTTCTTGCACCCTGAATATTAAAATACGTGCGTATCCCTTTGTCTAACACAAGTTTGTCAATGTGGTACATATCTAGAATGTAGAAATTCAAAGTCGGGAAATCAAATGTCTCAAAGGGGGAGTAAAATACAATTCATGAGCGATATCTACAGATTACCCCTCTCGTGTGCTGTCAGTGTGCTGATATCTCTTATCAGCTTATGATTCAGCTGGAAAAAGGCAAACTCAGACATATTCAATATTTGACAGTTACCATCTAGTGTTAATATTCTTTTAATAGACCTTCAAGAGGCACAATGCACACCATGTGAGATTGACAGAAAGTGGAGGTTTGCTTATTTGAATGCTCAACAATGAGGAGTAACACCTACATGGCATTACAAATTTGAGCACTGACAGTACATCCCGCCTGCAAGTCTTCAAGCTAAGCACAAATTTAATTCTCATCCATCATCAGAAAGCTTCCTCTGGAAGTTCTTAGTGGATCTTATATTGTCAACAAGTCTTGATTTGCTGATATCTTTTTTTTTATTTTTTTGAAATGTGAAAGTAGCTTTTCAATGTAATTAAACGATTACTTATGAATCCTTTTTGACCTTATTTTAGCACTAAAGATGTGCTAAATCAATGAATCCCTGCCTTCTTGAAAATTATAGTATGTTGTTTAAATGAAAGATAAAAGCATGATAAAAACAAGTAAAATATAAGAAAGTACATAAGTGAGGTCTAATACTATGCTGGTTTATCTGTGGTGGGAGGGGATTAAGCAAATTAATGTGGAGGTCATCATCATATTTCCACACTTAAAAATGGCCAATTCACATTCCTATATGTGTGCTTCTTGCTTGCCCCCCCAAATCACAAAAGGATAGTAACTGACTCCATTTTACAAATGGAGAAATTGTATTCCAAGTAATAAGATAAGAAACAAGCCTAGAATTTTGTACAGTATGGAGGAAAGCTAGTGACTCCAAATTCTTTATTGCTCAAAGAATACCATTGTTTTTTTAAAAAATATAGATTTAGAAAACGTGATCTGGGTGTTTATGATGGAAGTGGCAAATAATGTAGGACTGTGTATTATTAAAATATAGGTGCAGATATTCAGAAAATTAGAGAATGATAAAAAGAAAAGAAGGACTCTAAGAAGCTTAAAAGAAAACTACAACTGGGAGTTGGGCGATAGCTCAGCGGGTTAAGTGCAGGTGGCGCAAAGCTCAAGGACTGGTGTAAGGATACCTGTTCGAGCCACCAGCTCCCCACCTGCAGGGGAGTCAATTCACAGGCGGTGAAGCAGGTCTGCAGGTGTCTATCTTTCTCTCCCTGGTTAAGCACACACATTACAATGCAAAAGGTCCCAGGTTCAAGCCCCTGGTCCCCACTTGCAGGCAGGAAGCTTCAGAAGTGGTGAAGCAGGGCTGCAGGTGTTTCTCTCTGTCTCTCTCACTATCTCCTCTTCCCTCTTGATTTCAGGCTGTCTCTATCCAATAAATAAATAAATATAATTAAAAAAAATAAAAGTAATTAGAGGAACTTTGGTTCAAGTCCACCAGTTTAGTATTCTCTATAGTACATTTTACTTACATTTTCTTTTCAGATGAAACCCACCAAAATATAATTATTTATTTTATAATTATAGTGATAAATCCTAGGACACTGTGGGCAATAGGGAAAAAAAGATATTAACAATTCAAGACAACATTAATTTTCTGATGTCATAGGCTTCCTTTACAAACAAATCTAGAAGACCTATTTACTATTTAAAATGTCTATTCAATTGTATAAAAAATTAATTTGACTGAGTTATTTATTTTTGCAAGAGCTAGTTTAAATAGATCAATGTTTGGTTTTATGGGTTAAAAAGAACATCCTATCTTTTCAAAGTTAGCCAGTGCCTTTAAACTGTAATTTTAGGATAAAATGGGACAGGTACAGTTTTGTCTTTAATGTTCATTGAAGATAGCAGACAACCAGGAAAAAGTCTAACCAACAAGGTTAAAAGGAGAATTCCAGGATAATGTGATGGAAATTCATATAGTAGGCATAAAATTAACAATCCAGATGCATTCTTGGAGGCAAATAGAAGACAGATCTTTATTGAATGTTGAGCTATTGGATATTGTGAAAATGCCATGCAGTTGTCACTGGATGGCCGAAATATGGAAATCAGAGGTTGAGGGTCAACAAACCATTAAATAAATGGATGCTATCATCTGGTAAATAACCAGGGGAGTACTTTGATTTTCAGAAATTAAATGTATGCATAGTAGTATTCATAGTATACTATGAATAGTAAACTATCAAGGTCAACTATATGAAAACCATGGTTTATGGAAATATATCCCCCAAATTACATGTTGTATAACCAATAAAAATGCATTATTTCAACTTATGGTAAAACAGGACCTAAGTTGGGTATCAGAGTGTTCAGCAGACTTCTGTCATGGGGAGATGACACATTATGCCCATGTATAAACAACCATATTTACAAACCATTAACTTTCCACCCCATATAATGATTTAAAATATTTTAATTAAAAAATCAAACTCAAATATTTCCATGTATAATTGACACCATTGTTATGAGTTTCTGACTTAAAATTCATTCTGTGTCCTTCCTATTAACTATCTAAATTTACAGAATTGGGAAATAAGATAGTTCATCTGGGAAGCTTCCTCATGGGAGTGGGGGTGAACTTCAGTGCTGTGATACCTTTCCCTTTGTGTCTCTCTTTATCTGAAAAAAAAAAAAGTTAATCCAGAGCAGAGAGGTCCTGATAATGGCAATAAATAATTTTCCATATCCAACTACCTCCACAAAGGTATATGGGTTAGAACAGAGCCTTCTCAGGGATTCTATGCCATCTAAATTAATCATAGTAAGTAGATTCCCATTGATAGAGATAGACTTAGAAATAAACTTGTGTTTCAACAAAAGTTCATGAGACATTCAGATTATTCTGTCGAAAATATCTTCTGGAAAAATGAAGGAGAAAGAGACGAAAACATTAGCCTTATTTCACCTAATGCTATAGGTTACTATCATTATGTTTGAGGAGATGCAAAGAGACTAAAACCCTATTAGAGGTAATGCAATGCCATTTGATTTTTTTCTTCTGTTAATAGTGTAAAAATCAATAAAAACTTAAAAGTCCAGGATATTGTAGTATCTTTTAATAGGCTTGAAAAATATTAGACTTAAATACAAAATAACTATGTAGTTCATTGGAGCATACTCTTGGACAGATCTTTTGATAAAGAAAATGTCCTGGGGGCTGGGCGGTAGCACAGCAGGTTAAACACACACTGCTCAAAGTGCAAGGACTGCATTAAGAATCTCAGTTCGAGCCCCCAGCTCCCCAAATGCAGAGGGGTCGCTTCACAAGCACTGAAACAGGTCTGTAGGTGTCTGTCTACCTTTCTGTCCTCCTCTCTGTCTTCCCCTCCTCTCTCAATTTCTCTTTGTTCTATCCAACAACAATAGCTATAACAACCATAAGGACAACAACAAGGGCAACTAAATGGGGAAAATAGCCTCCAGGAGCTGTAGATTCGTAGTGCTGGCACCGAGCACCAGCAATAACCCTGGAGGCAAAAAGAAAAAAAAAATGTCCTGAATTCAGTAATTTTAAAGACTATATAACGATGCTGATTTATCAAAGTAAATAAAAGTGACTAAATCTATGTTGATTTTCATAATTACTTTTTTCTCATTGCTGGGGCCTCAACACCCTACACTGACTTTTCCCAGACACAAAGACAGAGAGACAAAGACAACATAGCACTCAAGCTTCCTCTACCACTCTAGGGGTTGGGCTTGAATCTGGGTAATTTGCATAGCAAAGGAAGCACCCTAGTCAGGTGAGTTATTTGACAGTTCTTTTATCCATAATCTTATAATCAAGATATTTTGTCTCTATAGACTACTAGTATTATATGCATCAGTGTGAATGAGATCAAATGTGGATGAGATCTTTGCTAAAAAAAGCCAAAAATAATGCGAGGGAATGAAAAGACAAACCTAATAGTGAACAGGCTTTGCCCCTTAACATGTTGATACAAAAACATAATTGCATTATTTGCCTATCTTCTTTGTTGCTCCCTTTCTCCCTTACTCTAGTACTTAATATAATATCCATGTTTTGCAAACAGATTTCAAAGCCAACCTCATATTTACAAATATCATAACATCTTTAGTAAGAAAAAAATATCAAAGAAAATCAATAAGAGGAGGGCAAAGCAACAAAGAGAGCCAGCAACAGACTGGAAATCTTTTGAAGAATTGTTGAATGATAGTACTCATGAAGAAACAAACACTTTAGAAAAACCATGATTAATATGTCTAAAAGTGTTTTATGAATATAGGAGAGGGTCAGGGACTCCCAATCTCGGAGTATATAAAATGAATATAAGTAGAAAGAGTCGATGAAGTATATACAATGTTGATTAATTTAAGAACCTAGGTATAGTAGTTTTAGCCCCTATCCATGAGTGCTATTTATTGTGCAAAGCAGTAGCATCTTCAGTTTCAGTAGAACTATTACAGAGATAATAGAGAGGCACCATTGTTTTTTTGATAACAACTGACCATAGATGACCCCCTCCACACACAGACATACACACTTTATGTATTTCTGCTTTTCTATTCACAACTAATGTAAACATTGCTAGAAAGAGTATAATTAGACCCATTCGGATCTGGATCTCAAATTAGATAGACAAATACTCCAAAACCATCATGTTGAAAGAGATCAAATGCAACAAATAGAGCTTTTAATGTCCCCGAAATAAAAAATTCTATGGTAAAAGAGTTAATTCTTAAATAGTAAGATGAAATATATAAAAGCTTTCTGAGGTTAAAAATCAAGGGGCTGGGGCCACAGTGAGCCCAGTAGAATGTACAGATTGCCATATGCAAGAAGCCAGGTTCAAGCCTTGGTCCCTACATGAAGTGGAAAACTTCACAAGTGTTAAAGCAGTGCTGCTTTATTTGCAAGTTTTGAGCTCCCCCTTTCCTCTCAAATTTTTTCTATCCTAACAAATAACAGAGAAAAAAAAGCACTGCCAGATGCAATGGATTCTTTGTGTAGACACCAAGTCTCTGTAATAACTCTAATGCCTAAAGGCACTAAAATAAAAGAGGGAAGATGGTGTTAGAGTTGGGAAGAAAACTAGAAAGCTGGGTTAGGGCAGATAGTAGCTCTACAACATGAAGAAAGCATATAAATGCCATTAACTGTAGACCCCACCAATCTGACCTAGCTTGCACATTTATTTATTCATATTTAGCACAAGAGCCTGTGTAACCTCTGCAGCCCTGTCAGTCTGAACTTGAAGGCCATGGTCACAGCTAGGAATAGTTTAGGCTGTACTCAGTTTAGGCAGTGCAGGTTGTCCCAGACTTCCTTCGAACAGTGGGGCAGTCCCTACCACTGCTATTCTACATTGACAGTGAGGTCCTGTAGAGAGGCCCACAAGAGGACTTATGAAGATCTTCCTGATGCACCTTCCCAGACATTACTTTTAGCCCACCTGCATGTTAGTTATTGGGCTCAGGCAAAAATTACTAAAGTCATGGGCCTCTTGGAATATACCTAAAATGGACTTTCTAGCTTCTTCCCACAGCAAGACCCTTCGTTCCATCTGCCTTATTCTTACCTTTAGGTTCCTGATTATTAAACAATTTGTCCGCTTTATATATTTTTCAGATGCTACAAGGACGCCATTCTGCCTTCCCTAGGCAGACAACCTCACTAATATGTCCTGGAATCTCATTTCTCCAGAGTCTTATTCCACTAGGGAAAGATAGAGACAGGCTGGAGATATGAATCGACCTGCCAACATCCATGTTCACTGGAGAAGGAATTACAGAAGCCAGACTTTCCACCTACTGCATGCAGCCCATAAATAATTTTGGTCCACATTGCCCCCCCTCCAAGGGATAAAGAATAGGGAAGCTTCCAGTGAAGGGGATGGAATGCGAAACTCTGCTGGTGGGAATTGTGTGGAATTGTACCCCTCTTATCCTGCACTCTTATAATTATTATTAAATCACTAATACAAAAAGGAGAGAAAATGGAAATCAAGTTAGTTTCAAACTTCTTATAATCACTGAATGCTGGGCAAAATGAGGCAACATCTTCAAAATGCTTACAAAACCTTCCAGTGTTTAGCCTGATGTAGTTTATACACATTGATTTTCACTGATGCATGGCTGATTTCCACTTATATATGGAACTTATAAATACAATGCAATGATACTTTGGGGACCCTGTGATTCACAATGTCTGATTACTAACAGCCATATATTAGAACCAGATATGTCAGGAATTGTTATCTCTGTAGTTCTGTCTCCAGCCTCAAGAGACTTTTGACTATGTCAGGATAAAAACAGAGAGTAGTAAAAAGCCCCTCAAGGCTAAAAGAAGCCTGCCTTATTTAATAACACTGAATTATACCTATATCCTTGGGGTAAGGTCAAGATTTACAGAGTAAATATAGAATCTGATATAATCACTAGAATTGGAGATAACAGGTCTGACATAGAATGATTTACATACTAAGAGAGAGATTGTTCAAAACCATATGCCCTTAAGGTCATGTCATCCATAATATATTTATACTTGACACAGCTGTATATGTACATACCCAGTAAATAAAGGAAGGAAGCAGCCCAAGTGTATGACACACAGTAGAATGTAACTGAGAAGTGTACACCATGCACCCAGCACTCCATACTTCCTTTCGCTCACATACTTCCTTTCACTAATGCTGCACTGAAGTTTATCTCTTAGCCCTGGGGCGATGGAGCTCAGGGTTATGGCATCTGGTCCCAGTATCTACTGCCATTTTACAATAATGACCTTTAGTAAAATGAATAAATGATTTTAAATGAACTTCAAGCAGCAATCCCAGACCCAAGTCAACATAGAAATGGGAGGAAAAAATAAGAACAGCTTAGAAAATGTGGGGCTATGTACGAAGAAATAGATTAAAAGTACACACAATCATATAAATCATGAATTCAAGGTGGAAAAAGAAAAAATACTTCTGAATAGTGAATTATTTAAATAGACATGTTTATAAGGAAATAAACATTTATGTGCCTGAAGTAAGTACTAAGGGTAATGAGATTGAAAAAAAAGTAAATATAGGGGAAATCTCATCAATGCTTTCTCATAAGGAACTGCTACAGATCATTCACATATTTTCAAATCCAGATAAAATATGAGATTTTTCTAGAAAAACAGAAGTAACTAGAATTGCATAGAAAGAAAGAAAATATAAATAAATGAAGATATGGTTAAAATCCATTTCTAAATATGTGTCAGTTTATATTATCTTACTGGTAGTTAAATAAAATTTGGCTTCTTTGGTATACAAATTACTTCAGACAACATGTACAAATACAGACTGGATTTGGTTTTTTTTGCTTGTTTGTTTTTAGTGATTTGATAATGATTAACAAGATTGTGGGGTAAGAGGGATATAATTCCCACCACCAAGAGTTCTGTATCCCACCCCCTCCACTAGAACTTTCCCTATTATCTTTCTGGGAGTATGGATCAAAGATCTTTATGGGGTGCAGAAGGTGGGAGGTCTGGCTGCTTTAATTGCTTCTCTGCTGAACATGGGCGTTAGCAGATCAATCCATACCGCCAGCCTGACTCTGTCTTTCCCTAGTGAGGTAGGGCTCTGGGGAGGTGAGGTTCCAGGACACACTGGTGAGGTTGTCTGCCCAGGGAAGTCAGGTTGTTGGACAGATTGGATTCTAACACATTCTTTCTACCTCACTAGTATTCCTAAAGCAAGCAAAAACAGACAATTATACATAGATACAAATACACACATATAAGAAGAAACATATGTTGGTATTTATGTTATTCCTACTTAAATGCAAATTTTACATGTTTAAAACCATATCACTGAAACTACTAAATATATCAAAGTTGATTTGACATGTAAGAATCATTAACAAAATAACTTATTACATTAGGATATTTATAGAAATAATCATTATCCTAATAGATGCAATTAATTATTCCTAAACAAATGTAATAAAGATAGAAACAAACAAAACATCCTTGAAGTACTTAATACACATCTGGCTAAACTACATGAAATTAAACTTAGCATTTGCATATTAGAGACTATTAAATTTCCAAAAATATTACAATTTAAAAGAGGTACAATGCTATTGTATATGATAACTGCCATTTTATTCAACATTTCCAGTCTACATTTAATATGGTAAAATAATCATAAAATAATAACATACAAAAATAAAACAACAAGTGTAAATCAATACTTAGTAATCTATATTTCACAATTTTAGATACTTATTTGAAAATCTAATAAATCAATAAATTTAATTAAAGGTAAAAGATACAGAATTTATGTGTCTTTAATAGGAGAAACCACTTGCTATGTAGTGTATAAGTGGGTTACATTTGGGAAAGTAATGACAAGCTGGATTTCAAGTTTAGATTCCTTATAGTATGAGATATAAAGTTAAAAATGCATGCTAGCTGCTGGGGAAGTGACTCAGTGGGCTGAAGGGAGGGCTCTGATGACTAAGTTGCCAGTGTTAGTCCCTAGCATGACACCTGTCACAGTGAAACAGTGCTCAGAGTTGTGTGTGTATGTGTGTGTGTGTGTGTATGTGTGTGTATGCGTGTGTGTATGTGTGTATGTATGTGTGTGTATGTGTGTGTGTATGTGTGTATGCGTGTGTGTATGTGTGTATGTATGTGTGTGTGTATGTGTGTATGTGTGTGTGTATGTGTGTGTGTATGCGTGTGTGTATGTGTGTATGTGTGTGTGTATGTGTGTCACTTATTTTCTCATAAAAATAATAAATATTTTAAGTATGAGGAATATTTCCTATTTGTTTGAAAATACCAAATTCAATTTTATTATAAGCAAAATCTAACAGAAGAAATAGCAATAGGGTAAAACTAAGCAATTTACAGAAAAGAATGGAAAACAACCCAAAACTATGCAAATGAATTGTGACTACAACCCTGGCAGAGAAAGAACAGAACAACTTTGTTTCAAAGTTCCCAGAGAAACTCATTAAGTTCAGACAAAATAGTAGGCATTTTATTCTTCATTCTAAACAGAATTGCTAAGAGATTTACAAGTGTCAGCCAAAGACATGCCATGGTAGTCTCTTACCCACTTCCACTTTTCTTATGGGAGCTTGAGTTTAAATAGGTCTTGGAGAAATTTCTCATTTATTCATTTGTTTATATATATATATATTTTGAGAAATTTCTGCAGAGCCATTAGTGCAGCCTCTGTAGTACTCTTGTAAGTTAGAAGCTACCCAATGTTACCGTAAAACAAATAAGGGTGGGGGTCTTCCAGGACTCAAGAAAAATAAGTCATAGGGAAGAAAATTAGACTGGAATTATTTTAAAAAGAGACTTAAGTGGTTTCACTTAGAATAGATTAACCTGAGATTAGACCACTGAATTTACCAAAAGTAACTAGAAAATCTAGAATTATCAAGAGTATGAAGAAAGCCTCCAATCGAGAACAAACATACACTGTTTATACTTGTTGGTAAGAAGACACTATTATATGATATGATATGATATGATATGATATGATATGATATGATATGATATGATATGATATTATATTATATTATATTATATTATATTATAATACTATACTATACTATACCATACTACACTATACTAGAATATAACCATAGAATTATGGTGCTTTTTCTTCATAATATTTTTCTCCTAATTAAAACCTTTAAAGGATTAGAAAAGTAGACTATATGTGAAAGACAAAAGAATGAAATTTTGAGTATCCCAAATATGGCCCCTTTTTTTGTTCTTTACTTTATTGGGGTGTTCAGGGATAATCGGTAAAGTGCACTTGTTGACACACAGGTACAAATTTTCATCTCCCAAAGATAGGTGTCTGCAATACATTTTGACTGACTTCCAACTCAGTTCCCTTTTAAACATCATGCATTGCTCAGACCCTTTCCTTCTTTCCTTCTCCAAAGTCCCTGACTTGGTGTGGTACAATGATATAACTCTTGGTTGATTGATCTTCTAATCATTATGTAATAGCCTTGTCTATCTTTTATTACTTTATTTAATTTAAAGTCTGTTGTGTCAGAGATGAGAATGGCTGTTCCTGTCCTTTTTTTGTGGTCCATTAGCCTGTAGGGTAGTTTTCCATCCTTTCACTTTAAGCCTGTGTTTGTCTTGTGTCAGATGGGATTCTTGCAAGCAGTATATGATTGGGTTGTGTTTTCTGATCCATCCTCCCACTCTGTGCCTTTTAATGGGTGAATTTAAGCCATTGACATTTATTGATATTATGGATTTAATGTATTGTAGTGCCATTATTCAACAATTTTTATTTGCTCTGATATATGGCAAGTATTATGGTGATGTTCTTGTTTATAGGAGGTCTTTTAGAACCTCTTTCAGGGCAGGCTTGGTGATGGTTGCCTCCTTTAACTGTTGTCTGTCTGAGAAGGTTTTGATCCCTCCATCTAGTTTGAATGAAAGTCTAGCAGGATATATTATCCCTGGTTGAAACCCTTTTTCATTCAGGGCTCAATAGGTATCTTTCCATTCTCTTCTGGATTTTGGAGTTTGAGTGGAGAAGTCTGCTGATAATCCTATGGGTCCCCCCACACCCCCCAATATATATATATATATATATATATATATATATATATATATATATATATATCTATATATATATATCTTTGCCTCAAAGATTTCCACCTGAAAGGAAACAAAATTTAAAATAGTGCTGTTGTTGACAATATATTACACAGAATTTCTTTTTTAAATTTTTTTAATTATCTTTATTTACTGGATAGGGAGAGCTAGAGATCTAGAGGGGAGGGGAGTAGGGAAGAGGGAAGTGGGAGAGAGAGAAATAGAGAGAGGGAGAGAACAACCTGCAACACTGCTTCACCACTTGCAAAATTTTCCCCCTGCAGATGGGGACTGGAGGCTCGAACCCGGGTCCTTGTGCATTGTAACATGTGCACTCAACCAGGTGTGCCATCACCCAGCCCCTGAATTTCTAAAGCGACCTACATGACAATGTTCTGAAGAACATTGGATACCAAAAATAAAGAAAGAAAGAAATCCCACCCCAGGAGTAAAGAGAAAAGATTCTAAGGAGCAGTTTTGAAGTACTAACAGAAAACAAACAAACAAAAAAGAACTTAACTGTTTTTTTTCTGCAGTGTATCATCTCTATGGTAGTTTATTCAATAAACTTTATGTTTGAAAAGATGAGGTCATATAAAAGGAAAATGTAAATTAATGAACTGACATCATTTTTTACACTTCAATTTGGCAAAATTTAAAGACATATAAAATCTACTTCTGTAAGCATGATATGAAATGAGAACTTTCCCACAGTGTTGATAGGAATACCAATTGGTGAACTTTCCTGCACTGCTGGTGGGAATTTACATTGGTCCAAACTGTGGAGAACAGTCTGAAGAACTCTCAGTAGGCTAGAAATAGACCTACCCTATGATCCTACAATTCCTCTCCTGGGGATATATCCTAAGGAACTCAACACACCTATCCAAAAAGATCTGTGTACACATATGTTCTTGGCAGCACAATTTGTAATAGCCAAAACCTGGAAGCAACCCAGGTGTCAACAACAGATGAATGGCTGAGCAAGTTGTGTTATATATACACAATGGAATATTACTCAGCTACAGTTGGCCTTGTATGTTAACTTGTATGTTTGGCCTTGTATGTTAACTCTCTTTTCAGCCACCAAGTTCCAGATGCTACCATGATACTGACCAGACTTCCCTGGACAGACAACCCCACCAATATGTCCTGGAGCTCCGCTTCCCAGAGCCCAACCCTACTAGGGAAAGAAAGAGACAGGCTGGGAGTATGGATCAACCTGTCAACGCCCATGTTCAGCGGGGAAGCAATTACAGAAGCCAGTCCTTCCACCTTCTGCATCCCACAATGACCTTAGGTTCATACTCCCAGAGGGTTAAAGAATAGGAAAGCTATCAGGGGAGGGGATGGGATATGGAGTTCTGGTGGTGGGAATTGTGTGGAGTTGTACCCCTCTTATCCTATGGTTTTGTCAATGTTTCCTTTTTATAATAAATGAGTAAATAACTAAATAAATAAGTAAATAAATGGTGTTTTCACCATTTTCAGTCAATCTTGGATGGTTTGAAGAAATCATGTCAAGTGAAATAAGTCAGAAACAGAAGGATGAATATGGGATTCTCTTACTCTCAGGCAAAAGTTGAAAAACAAGATCAGAAAAGAAAACACAAGTAGAACCTGAACTGGAATTGGCATATTGCAACAAAGTAAAAGACTCTGGGGTGGGTGGAGGGAGAATACAGGTCCTAAAAGGATGACAGAGGACCTAGTGGGGGTTGTATTGTTATATGGGAAACTGGGAAATCTTATGCATGTACAAACTATTGTATTAAAGTACTACTGTCTAATGTAAGACATTAATTCCCCGACAGAGAAATTAAAAAATAAAATTAAATTAAAAAGGAATAGAAATTGGTAAAATATTTTTGGAAAGCAATTTGCCATTTTTCATGTGTTTAAATACAAACTCCATACTGTCTGTCCTAGGAATTAACTTTAAAAACTCTCAAATGTATGAAAAATATGTGTACATAGGAAAGGTTAAAAATCTTAGCCTAGGATCAGACCAAACTTTCATCAGTAATAACTGTATTTTTGCTGGCGCTAACATGAGGTGAATTCCAGCAATGAAGGTAAACTAACCGGTACTCCCTCGCTCATTCAAGAGATGATGCGATTCAGGCAAGAGACACCGGGGAGAATTGAAGCACTCTGATTTAATGGCAGACAGACTTGGGTTTAAATAGGAATTTAATTCAAAGGACCTAGTGGGGGTTGTATTGTTATATGGGAAACTGGGGAATGTTATGTATGTACAAACTATTGTACTTACTGTTGAATGTAAAACATTAATTCCCCAATTAAAAAAAATAAATGTGCTGTTCACATTAAAAAAAAATAGGAATTTAGACAAAGAACATATTTCAAACATGTCAGAAATTACAGGTTTCTTAGAGGTCAGCTTGCCCCTATGGTAGGGGACTGGTAAGACAGGAATTGATGAGATACATAAAGGTCAAGACAATTATTCTCCATGATGCAAGCAACTTAATTATCCAAAGGTATTTGAGAGGAACATAGGGGTTAAACCAGAAGGGTGAGAGAAGATAAACAAGCTTGATAGATAGCAGAAGGCTATAAGGAAATAATGTTTGGAGTTTCACTGACTGAAGTCAAGGAGGTGTTTGATGGAGTATGCTTTCTCTAGTGATCAAAAGTGAGGTGACTGTGTGAACTCTGGGTGACTATGTGAACTTTGAATGAACCTTAAGGCAGGCAGCCATCTAGCCTACAGTTAATGGGGAGAGGCAGTGAGGTTTCTGTGGGCTTGAGAGTCTGAAAGGGAAGAACTAAGTCTGAGAGATTGTTTTTCCCCTTTGCTCATCTCGGTTGAGAGAGACTAAAAAGGGGGTATCTTCTCAGACCTCCATCCAAGGATGGGGGGAGTTTTCCGTAAGCTCTATCAAGCTTACACATAGCCCCACATATTTTATTTATCCTTTTTAAATTTTTTGGGGTGGGGGTAGGTAGCATAATGACTACTCAAACAAACTCTAATCCTTGAGGCTATGAGGTCTCAGGTTCAATTCTCTACACCATAAGCCAGAGTTGACCATTACTCTGATAAAACTTTAAAATTTAAGTAATAATAAATAAAAAGAAAATTCAAAAATCCAAAAAATACCATTGATTTAATAATGTTTTACAGGACTATAAGATTGTAGGGTATAGTTCCAAACCGCATACATGACCAAACATCTTGTCCCCAAATTACAACCACCATAATTCTAATACACTCTTAGAGATAGCTTTACTCATTCTTTTGATTTTATTTATTTTTTTGCAAGTTCCTGTGTTTCAATTTTCTGTATTCCAGATATGAGCAAAGCCACTCAGGATTTCACCTCTTTATATTTTTTGCTAAGCATGATCACCACCGGTTCCACCCATTTTGTCCTCAATTGTGGCATCAGGGAAATAATTCAGGGGCTTGTACATGTGCCATACCCTTAAAATGTCTCTTGGACCCAATATTCTTATTCCATTTATTTAGAGAAAAAGAACAAATGGAAAGAGAGGCAAAAAAGTAAAGACAATTCAGCATTGCTTCTGTGTAGTGCCTAGGCTCCAAATCAGAGCCTTCTACTTGGTAAGAATTGTATTCTGCCAGATGACAGCTGTCTCCCAGCTCTTAGCCATTAATTAACCTTAGAGTACAGTGTGCATGGAAATATTGTGGAGTCATTAAATAATATGGGGTATACCCACAGGGGAAGCAGCAGAAATAGGAAAATCCCTTCAAATAAAGTTTAGTTAAATAAATAAATAAATAAATAAATGCAAGTTCAGAACAAAACAAGAAATCAGAGACACTGAAAGAGTTCTTGGAACATAGAAGGCATTCTTTACATGTCTGGAACTAATAACAGTGTCCTGCTAAGGTAAAAACTAGAGGGAAACTAAAGGTCAGTATTTCAGTTTACACAGCTCTATATTGTATAAATTTTGAAATAAAGAATGCAGTCTTTATTTATATATTTACTACTACCTAAAGTAGAATTAAATGAAATAAAATTTTCAAATTAGGGAGTCAGGCTGTAGCTCAGCAGGTTAAACGCACATGGCATAAAGCACAAGGACCAGCATAAGGATCCCGGTTCGAGCCCCTGACTCCCCACCAGCAGTGGAGTCACTTCACAGGCAGTGAAGCAGGTCTGCAAGTGTCTGTCTTTCTCTCCCCCTCTCTGTCTCCCCCTCCTCTCTCCATTTCTCTCTGTCCTATCCAACAAAGATGATATCAGTAACTACAACAATAAAACAACATGGGCAACAAAAGGGAAGAAATAATTTTTTTTTTAATTTCGAATTAAAAGTATATGCTAAGACTGGCAAAACGGCTGCTTCCCTGGCCACTTGTGTGAGTCAAGCTCACTCCTATATCCACTGTATCAGAAGAATCTTCAGTGCTATGATATCTCTTATCTCTTTCTCACTTTCTCTCTCTCTCTATGTCTTTTTCTATCTGGAAAAACAAGTTTTAAAACTTGACCCAGAGCACTGAAACCCTATCTATGAAAAAAATAATAAATACAATGTTAAAGCATATGTTAGATGATCAGCTTTTATCAAAGTCAAATCAAAACAGATTTTATAATTATACTAATCAGACTATCAATATTAATTTTTGCAAATTGGTTAAATCTATAAGCTCCCTGAAAATATATGATTTAAAAGGATTTGTAAATTGTTCTATAAATCTGGACAAAGTAACATTTTTCTATTTACTTGTCAACTCAGAACCAGTACCTAGATATTTACTAAAAACTATGTAATGAAATGGGTCTGAGGATGTGAAATGTCAGGCATTTGGGGCAGTAACAGGAAACAGTTTAAAAATAATGGTCTTATGCAAACATATGCTGTTCTATAAACCAAACAGGATGCCACTTCATTATATCAGTCAGCAGACAGACACAATCTAGTAATTTAATCAGAAGATTAATAATAAAACATTATTATTGTTGTTGTTGCTTGTTGTTGTGGGGCCAGGCAGTGCCTGGTAGAGTACACACATTACAATGCACAAGGACTCAGGATCAAGCCTCCAGTCCCCACCTGCAAGGGGAACCTTCATAAGCAGTAAAGCAGAGATGCTGGATTTTCTTTCTCCTTTCTCCTCTCTCTCCTCTCTCCTCTCTCTTCTCTCTCTCTCTCTCACTTTCTCTCTCTCTCAATCTCTCTCTCTCAATCTCTCTCTCAACTTCTCTCTCTATTTCTCCCTATAAACCCCTTTCCTCTTGATTTCTCTATCCAAAAGCAATAGTCTTTTTTAAAAAAAATTCATGTTTTTAAATGAGATTGACATAAAATAGGATTTTCCTGTAGTATATAAGGAAACATCTCTAAAAAATACAATGATGACATATAAAAGAATATATAAGCCTATCAAATAATGAGGTGACTGATTACTTATAGATGATTATGTTTAAATGTTCATGATTGCCTTGCTTCTCTGATTAAACTATCTCTTTCCTATCTGAGCTTGAGTTAAATAGTTTATTCCAACCAGAAGTTGTTGAATAAAGAGAAAAAACTTGAATAGTTTTTGCTTTTGAAGTTATTTTTGGCTCAAGGTTTAGCGATCGCATAGATTACTCATAGCCTCATGCTTTGGATGTAGAAAGGTAGGAGAGAGCAAACATTTTGGAGTGGTTTCCTTAAAAGTCTACAGCCTAAAAAAGGAAATGTCACTGAGGTGGAGAGAGGCATTTCATGAATGCTTGTGTCAGCACAGGGGCATTGTATTTTAGAGGGAAAACATTTAAGAATTTTTTTGTTGTAAGATGAAACTACATGTAAGTTGTTTGGTTGTGTGTGTGTGTGTGTGTGTGTGTGTGTGTGTGTGTTTGTGTGTGTTTAATGTCACGAAAACAGATAAAGAGAAGATACTTCTCTTAATTCCAATAGTTTCCCTCTTCCTGCTGTGCATCCCAGGAGTCAGGCTTAGAGGCAAGTCTCCTGCTACACTGCCTTGTTAATAATTCCATTTCCTTAGTAATCCATACAGAGCTATGATCAGTTTCTTCTTTTGGTCCTCACTTCAGTGAAAAGATGAGTGAAAGGGATATTTCTGGTCTCAAACTAACAATAACATCTTACATTTATCTGTGCCCCAATTTTCCCCTCTCAAGTGAAAGTATTTTTTGTTTTAATTTGGAGATAAACAGAATGAATAGGAATACTCTTTTTTGCTGAACATGTTAGTCTAAAGTCAGTTACCATGTTTTAGTAGATGGCTAGATTTAGAAAGTGATGTCTACGCATTCACTGACAGATGAAATATTTCTCAAGATCAGGAAATAAGGACATCCAGGGCATTGTATTAAAGTGTTAACTTTATATATGCAATTTGAGGGGGGAAAAAGCTTCCCAAATGTCTGCACACAAATGATGGCTTCTAGGTCTCTGAACTTTCATAAGTACTATAATAACCATCAGTATCAATATTTTATGGAACCCACATTTTAAAGTGAGATATGAGCTGTTGTAAAATTCCAGTATCTCTCATAAGAACATATGAGAGGCATCATGATCATCCTTGAATGTGAAAACAAAACAAAACGGAGGCAACTATGGCTGTTCATCATTGGGAGATGAGAATATGAGAACACAGAGCTTTGGTGGCGGATGTGGCATGGAACTATGCACTCTGTAACTTTATAATTTTGTAACCCACTATTAGTCAGAAAGAAACATTTTTTTTTAAGTTTCTAGAAACAAACCTGTGAACCTGACCTATAAACAATCTATTGATAAATAACACCTAAGAGAGCTAGAAGGAAAAAAAAATTAGAACCACTCTTTTCTCTGTTATGTTTTGCTCAAATTCTGAGGACTTTTACAAGAGAGACAGACACATGGGAAATTCATGGTGGAAGTAATTCAACTTGGAAGGTAATGAAGAGTCTTCATAAACTTCAGTTTCTAACAATATGATCAAGCCCCAGCTCCTATTATTAACATAGGAATAAAGCAAGAAGCAAAGATAAAGTGTGTTTTCTTTTTATAATAGATGTCTGCTATTTTATTTTATTTATTTATTTCTCATTTCAAAGAATGCCATCCCATTTTTTTCACTTAACTGTCCTTGGACTCTTCTCAGTCCTTAAGTTTATAGTCATGTCAGCCTAATGCCAATCAAAGGAGAGATCACATAGCAAATGCCTATCATCAAACACTGTGTAGAGATGTAGCTCCTGTAGGAACTACACTAAAGAAGGTACAACAATAACAGCCAAGAAGCTTGTCATTGGGTTCCAAAGCACCCTGCATTTCTTAAGAATTATTTACAGTAACTTAGAAACCTATTCATTGTTCTTTTTCTTCCTTCTGTGATAAGTATAAACCTGAGATTTTTTGACAAATTATAGTTGCCTAGTAGAAAAAAATAAAATCTTGCCAGAAAAGAAAGAGTAAATTAGAATAATAAGTTAGAGAGAAGAGTTAGATGAAACCATGGATCCTGCAGACTTCTCTTTTAACTTGGGCTAAGTTCTTTTCAAATGCAAATGAAAGAAACCTGATGCTCAGAGTATTACTAAGGTAAACTTATTACAAGTATCTGGCTAAGACCAGAAGTGACTCCCCTGTAGAGAAGTAAATGGGAAACAGAAACATATGGTGTCTTAACAGGAAATATTATAGTATCCTTTAACCCTCTTTGAAAGTTTAGACTCTAAAAATAGAGCTTAATTAGTGAGCTAAAATTGCAGCTATACTGTAGAATCTCTTCCATATTCTAAAATTAACAAATAGAATAAAGAGATATTCAAAGAATACTTCGGGTTATCCAGAAACTGTAATAAATCATTACCTACATTGAAAGTAACAACTCTTTTCTTCACCAAACATTATATGGGTTTAAGTGGATGTACTATAACTTCAACATCAGAGAACCTGAACTCAACATTTTTGGAAGTACATTGGCAAGTTTTATACCCAAATTAAGACATCACACTTACAAATTTTCAGTATATTTAGTAATTTCATTTATAACACAAACATAAATCTGAATATTATTTTGTGACATTTGATGTTCACAACATCAAATGTCATTTGTGACTCAATTATTTATAATAAAGGAAAACTGCTTTTGTTACTCACCAAATAAAAAATTTTTCATTATATATCTCAAAACATCAAAGGATGGAGAAGAAATATGCATGCAGGAGGACCAGATGATGATACACCTGATTGGGTGCACACATTATCATGTGTAAGGACCCAGGTTCAAGCCCCTCTCCTTATAGGACCAGGTGGGGGAAAGCTTCACAAGCAGTGAAGCAGTATTGCAGGAGTCTCTTTCCCTCTTTCTCTCTCTCTCCCTATCTCTCACCTCCCTCTCAATTTCTCTCTATCTCTATTCAAAAACTAAATAAATTTTAAAAATTTAAATATGTATGCATATATGTACATGTGAATATTAATATGTACATACACATGGAAGTATGCACATATAAGTTTATGTTGAATACATGCATATGTTTGCATATATTTGCAACCATGTTTCTTCATTTTGGTGTGTATACATGGTTTTATGTGCACACACATATCTGCTTTTCACATCAAATAATAAGTGCCCCTTAAATGTTTGCCAAGAATATAAATAGAATCTGATAAACTATTGACAGACACTACATGGCACTATCTACTTAAGTAGACTTTAATACAGAAGATTCTGTGTTCATAACTCTGTGATCCAAGTTCTTAACAACTTCTCAATAAATGTTTTTCTTATCTTCAAGGAGTCTACCATCAGAGGGCATCATGGAAGCTTCAATGCAAGTGAACATTTTTGAGCTTGGTATTAAATATTTTAAGAGGTAAAAATCTCAGTCCGAGTAAAGGAAAATGTATAAATCAAAACTCTGTAGTAAAATATACGTAAGTGGCAAGAATTTGTTTTCAGAGAACTGTGCTAAAGTCAGCACTGAAGACGGAGCTAGAAATATGAGGCCTTAGGAAATGGGTAGACAAAAATCCCGAAGTTATTGCAAAGTAACATGTGGGAACAAAAGTTGAAATTGCTTATAATATCTCATGTGTTTTGTATTTGAGTTGCAATGACTTTGGGGTGTGTGTTCAGAGTCACCAGGCATATTAAAGTTAGGAAAGTCAAAGCAAAAGTCATTTTCTGCCTTAGGGATATTTAGGTCTATGATCAGCTCAGTTAGTTTAAGTGCTTAACTTTTTCCTGGTTCACTTAGTAGAAGTTGCTGTTAAAAAAAATACCAAATCTCAATTATTACATGACCTTTTGGGGATTTAAAAGACAGTCTTGTCACTAGGTTCAAAAGCATCTCTTGCCCTTTCAGGAAACTTTTTCTTCATAGAAGGAAAGGCTTCCCTCCCTTTATTCACAGTTGTGTGTTCTCTAATAAGTATGCCTTTTCCTTTAGGGCTGACCTGCTTTCACTTCAGTGCATTTTGTTTTCAAAGAGCCATTTGATGTACAAGAAACCTTTTGCTTAAAAATAAAAAAGAAATCTGGAAGAGTAAAACGGAAAGAAAAGGGTGGAGGAATGAAAAAATAATGTGTGTGTGTGTGTGTGTGTGTGTGTGTGTGTGTGTGTGTGTGTGTTGGAGGTGGAGAAATAAATAAAAATGCAGTTTTTCACTAAAAGGTAACAACTTCCAACTAAATTCTATAACTTAGAAATGTATAATTTTCCTCAGCTCTGTGACTCACTTTTACCAAACCAGAAGGGCATAAATAGACAAATCCCCTCAGAAATTACTTTTGAAGTTATCAAGAAAGGAGGAGAATTTTTCTCTTAATAATCAAAATCCATTCTTTTTTTAATTTTTTTATTTAAGAAAGGATTAATTAACAAAACCATAGGGTAGGAGGGGTACAACTCCACACAATTCCCACCACCCAATCTCCATATCCCACCCCCTCCCCTGATAGCTTTCCCATTCTCTATCCCTCTGGGAGCATGGACCCAGGGTCATTGTGGGTTGCAGAAGGTAGGTCTGGCTTCTGTAATTGCTTCCCCGCTGAACATGGGCGTTGACTGGTAGGTCCATACTCTCAGTCTGCCTCTCTCTTTCCCTAGTAGGGTGTGTCTCTGGGGAAGCTGAGCTCCAGGACATATTGGTGGGGTCTTCAATCCAGGGAAGCCTGGCTAGCATCCTGATGGCATCTGGAACCTAGTGATTGAAAAGAGAGTTAACATACAAAGCCAAATAAATTGTTGAGCAATCATGGACCCAAAGCTTGGAATAGTGGAGAGGAAGTGTTAGGGAGGTACTCACTGGAAACTCTAGTGTACTTCTGCTTTCAGGTATATATTTTGCAGTAGTTTATGGATACGTGTGAACATAAGCTCTCTCTCACAGAAACTGGTGTATATCTAGTTTATGTACATTCCTAGCAAAATGTAGACATATAAATCACTAGTTAATTAATATGAGAGGGGGAAAATCAATTGTATGTCTCAAAGTTTTTCAAAACACAAACTGAATCTTTTTAATATATAGGCTATGTATTTGATATGCGGACTCTCTCAAAAGCCTAGATCAAGTAGATTAGAAGCATCCAATAGCACAGCTATATACAAGATACTGTACAGCAAACCATAACAAAAGGACTTTTCAAAGTTAACCCAATTACCAAATAATGTGATGATAACATTAACTATCGATTGTCTCATGCTTCACCTCAGACTGTGTCCAGAGACTTCACATGTGGAATGACAACCCTTCAGCTTCATTACTCAGGTGAGACCTTTCCTTTTATAGTACACTCTAATTTCATCTCAGGTGGTTCACTTTCTAACAAAGTCCCAAAACCTAGATATACATCAAAATCCATTCTTATGACCTTAGGAAATCCCTAACTCTATCTGTGTCCACCCAAATATATTTCCAATATCCTGTTCTTTGAATCTGTCACCTTGATTCTTGAGACCTTTTGAGACTTCAATAGAATTTATATCTCTCTTGTTTCATATGCATAATGTCTTATTTTATTTTATTATATTATGAATGTTGATTAAATGACCCTCAACTTCCTAAAGTACTACCTCCATTCTTTTCTATCCATCCATCAAATCTATTCAAGATCTGCCTCGCTCAGATCTCTTATTGTACTTTGTCTCTATAAACTAAGTTTTATTTTCCTACAGAATTTAACTCCAAATTTCATATTTTATTTGTTATAAAGTCTATAAATCTCATTTAATTAAATAACCTTTGGTTATTTAAAAGGAGCACTATTCAAAAGCAGAGACAATGTAATTTCCCTCTGCAATTGCTTTTTGCCTAGTCTACATTAGTTTTTAACTTGTTATTTTAGACACAAGCTCTTCATAACAGTAATGAGATAAAAAGATATATATATTCACATATATATGTGCATACAGATAGGTATTAATATAGACATGACTTAGAATCAATCAGATATAAGATAACTAAGTATATACCACTCATTTCCTGTGTCCTTTTTTTTTTTTTTTTTATCTGAGCACTGCTCAGTTTATGGTGATGAGGGGAACTGAACCTGTGACTTCAGAACATCTACCCCTACCCTTTTTTTTTTAATTCCTCACTGGGATTTCATAGTTTAGGACCAGATTTTCCAGATATATATAATGGGGAGGGGGACAGGGAGAGGGAGAGAGAAAGAGAGAGGGTGAAAGGCACTATAGCACTGAAGATCCCTCCAATGTGCTGGGTGCCATACTTGAACCTGGTTGCATGCGCAAAGCAAGCATACTATGCAGGAAAGCTTTTCTGCTGACCCCTTGTTTACTTTCAAATTTTTCACTTAGTATAAGAGTTTCTTGAATGGTTCCTTTACAAAATTGTAATGAGGAATTAAGTTTCCATCCCCTATTGTTACCTGGAGCCTGGTAAGCTAGGTAGTATCTTGCTCACGTCTCAGAAAAGAATTTCAGGACGCAAACTGTTGGCAGGAAGAGCAGCTGTTTATTAGGTAGATACCAGATAGGAACTGATGTGGAGGGTTGGCAAGCAGTCATATAACTGTGAAAGGGCAGGCATGGGCAGTCTGGGAGAGAGAGGCTCTACTGTGAACTACAGTCTGGATACCCTTGGATAGTTATGCTTTTTACCTTCCTGGCCCCTTCCTTGTGTATTTCATTTACCATATCAACATGGGCTGCTTGAAAGAAAATTCTACAAAAGGCATTTAAGGAAAAATAAGTTTTTTTTTTCTTCTTGTCAGAAAACAAAACGTCTGGAAGTATAATTGACATAGTGTATTAGTCCATAAAGAAAGTTAAATAATCGCCTAAGCTCCTTCCACCCGTCTCCTAAGCTATTCTTGTCTTGTATTCTTAAGATCATAATATGGTTGCTAGAGTGCTAGGCAGCCAGTGCATGTGGATTCTGGACAGTTAGAATTAAGAACAGCAAAAGGCAAAGGGCATGGGATTGCTAAATCTAAACCTTAAAAAAAGTATTCCCCCTTAAGTTATATCCTAAAGATAACTACCGGCTTCCTACTAGTCCAAACTATGCCACATAGACAATTCTGGATGCTGAAAAATCCAAAGTAATCAAGGTTTGATTTATTTTTTAATCTATGTGCATAACCCTAAACAGGTTCAGTTTTCTTCTGATGAGAAAAAGGAAAAAAAAAAAATCCATACTAGGCATGTAGCCAGTGGTCTATTTCACAATGCTACCCTTTTATTTTTCATGCAGGTAGCTCTGTACCATACAGGATTAAATATTCAGTAACATTTTCAAGTTCTACTTTTATGTACTTATTACTCGGGCTCTTATAACTGGGCTATGAGAGTCCATGCATAAAGATATAGTATTAAATATAAAAGACTATCACATGCTGTCAGTAATTCATCCACTTATCCATTCATTGTATTCTTCTGAGTATATACTCTGTAGCAGATACATTTTGTTTATTGAAAGTGGAGAATTGAGAGACACATTGAAAGAAGTGATGGGGGGTTGCGCGGGGGGGGGGGGGGGGGGGGGGGGGGCGCAGTGGGTTAAGCGCACGTGGTGCAGTGGGTTAAGTACATGTGGCGCAAAGCGCAAGGACCGGCTAAGGATCCCAGTTCTAGCCCCCGGGTCCCCATCTATAGGGGAGTCGCTTCACAGGCGGTGAAGCAGGTCTGCAGGTGTCTATCTTTCTCTCCCCCTCTCTGTCTTCCCCTTCTCGCTCCATTTCTCTCTGTCCTATCCAATGAACAACATCAACAATGGCAATAATAATAACCACAACGAGGCTACAACAACAGGGGTAACAAAAGGGGAAACATGACCTCCAGGAGCAGTGGATTCATGGTGCAGGCACGGAGCCCAGCAATAACCCTAGAGGAAAAAAAAAAGGACGAAGTGATGAGCTGTATCTCTAAAATATATACAATGTTGTACAGCGAAGTAAACTAAAAAACAAAAAAAATTTGCTAAAGGAAAGACATGCTAAAAGTTCCAAAATACATTATTTTCTTCCTCTTTCATCTCATTTTCATAACTCTAAGCTATATGTACAAACAAAACAAAAAAAACTTTTTCTAGCCTATATCACAAATTCATTTCCATAAAAGAGATTTTTTTTTCTTTACAAAAGTATTTAAATTTACATAGCAATCACTTCTATCTCAGGAAAGGATATTCACTATCTTAAATATGGAAAATATTGCTTGCTATGAGAGTAAGCAAGTACCCCTCCCAGTAGCTATATTTATGTTAATATGACACATTGCAATCCTTCAGTTGTGAATAATAATAGTTTATATTCTTCTCTTTACATTTTTTTTTTTACAATACAGGACATTATGATTCTACAGCTGAAGACCAACTGATTTAATTACTTATTCTTTCTCAATTTCTACAGGAATAGTTAATGAGAACATAAGTAACTTAATTGTTGGTTTACGTTTCCTTTTTATCATTTTGTTGGGGGATTAATGATTAAAGTATAGTTGTTGACACTTGAGTATAATTATTCATCTCCCCACATTTTGTATCTGCAAAACACTCCTACCTTAACTTCAGTGATCTTTCAATTTTATTAGAGGCAACATCTACACACATACTTACAACAAACAAGTTAGAGTCTGAAGAAAAAGAGAAAGAGAGAGGAGAAATCCAAATTCTATAAACACAAATAAGCAAATCCAGAGGCAAACGCTAGAAGAAGAAGCAAATCCAGAAAGGTAAGTCAACACTATGTTTCAGTATGACAGTAAGAGCAGAGAATATGTACAGAATATATTAGATAAAATAAAATATAATGGAAAAGATAAAATCACTTTCTGGTTACTTCCAAACTGGGGGCTTCTAATAGAAATACAAATCAAGGAACTACAGTCACTAAATCATTAGATTATTATTTTCTCATGTCCATCAATGAACAGAGAGCTCATAAAATTCCAGGGTTTCTAGAGAACATTTTGTAATTTTAATTCATGATTTCAAGTGATTTACATGTAACAACAAGCACTATTTCACAGATTCTTAGTTCATATATGTTCTCGTTTACTATCTAACCCTGCCCAGTGGGTACATTATCATCACCATTTTGTGGCTGAATAACTCAAGCTTACACTGTTTCCCTATCAAGCAAATGACATCTTGGACATTCTACAATTAGGATTCATTAGACTGTTTCCAACGGGAGAATAATATAGAATGTCTCAACTCCATGACTGAGGTCTAATTTTAAAGGAACCAGAAAAACAGTTTATCTGTGAGCACATCTGCTTTGATACACACACACAACCAAAGTTCAAGTCCAGCCCCTGATGTACTAGAGAAGGCTCCATGTCTATAATTACTCTCTGTCTCTTTGTCTCTCTACATCTGAAAAAGCCTGGATTAGTGAAGCCCCAGTGACAACACACAAAAGAAGCCTGTATAAATGAAGATATTTTGTAAGATTCTTCTACAAGACACAATGATATTTTAAAAAGATAAGCATATACTTTGAAATCTATTTATTTGTTTATGTATTTAGTATTAGTCATTGGATCTTTACCACCTCACGGCAACTTTTTTTCATTCAGAGAAAGAGAGAGACAATACAGCACTGAAAAGTGCCCCCGTGCCATAGTAATCCCATAGGATGTGCCAGAGGCTTGAATAGAAATTACACATATAAATGTAGTAACCCAGAGGAGTCAGCAGTAGCACAGCAGGTTAAGCGCAAGTGGCGCAAAACACAACGATCTGGGTTTGAGCCCCCGGCTCCCTACCTGCAGGGGAGTCGCTTCACAAGTGGTGAAGCAGGTCTGCAGGTGTCTGTCTTTCTCCCCCCCTCTCTGTCTTCCCGTTCTCTCTCCATTTTCTCTCTGTCCTATCCAATAACTACAACAATAGAACAAGGGCAACAAAAGGGAATAAATATTTTTTTAATCTTTAAAAAATAAAAATAAATAAAAAAGAAGTGCAGTAACCCTACCAGATGGACAATCTTTCTGACCCCAGAGCACATATATTTTAAATTATAAACAAGAAAAGGAAAATATACTTGGCATACCTGGTAGAGCACACACATTATTACTATGTTTTGGACCTAGATTCAAATCCTAAATCGCCCCTTAAAAGGAAAGTACCACGAGTAGTGGAACAGTAGGTCAGGTCTATTCTCTGCCTTTTTCTTCCTCCCATCTCTATTTCTCTCTAACTATATCAACTTTTAAAAAGGAGAGCTCAACAAACAGTAATTAAAAATCTTTTTGTTTGAAGTTAAATTACTCAAATAATAGGAAAGAGCTCTCCAAAATTCACTTCATTTTCTATTGTATCTTCTTTCCAACAACAAAACAATAAACCCAAACATATTGCCAAATATTGGCTTGCAGGAGAGGAAATAATGGAGGAATGTGAGCTCTATTAAGAAAGGCCAAAGTTGTCAAAACACATTGGAAATGAAAATTTTTCTTAGAATAAACCTTTCTAATTCAATAGAAAATTTGTTTTGTTCCACTCTTAAGAATTTCTTTTAGAGCTTTATACCTCCTAAAACACAGATGCAGACTAAGAAAAAGAATAGACTTAAGTTCTATTTCCTTGGATAAACTTCTGAAAATAGATAAATAATTTCTTCACAATTTATTCCTAGATAATTATCCTGTTTTGTTTTTGTTTTTTCTCAGCTGGACCATGCATCTGGATTTAATTAGAAAAACAACATCTGCAGAGGATTTGGCTAGCCTGTTCTTTGAATTACTAGAAACAGTAAGATATACCACTTCAGAAATAAGACCTTCTAAATAAAGTTATAAAATGTCCCATTCTGGCTAATATTAAATTAGTAGTTTCCAGTATTTTGTTTTATAACTCCTAAAGCCTCAATTCTGTTAAATGCTCAGGCATTCTTAAAAAAATTCAAGTCTGTAATCATTACAGATCCAAATATTTCTTGTCTATAGAGTAAAACAAGTGTGTCCTTCTCTCTGTTCAAGTCTAATCCTGCCACCTGGCCTCAGTCATTAGACTTTCTACCTATTGGACTCCTCTTCAATTATATCTTCCTCTTATCAGCAACCATCTAGTCTTAATCGTTTAGTTGTGGTATAAAATGGTTTAATGTTTGGCTTTCTCTTTTTCTCTTTCTCTTCTTTCTCTAGTGTGTGTACACACACACATCTCTTTTTTACAGAGAGAGAGAGGCAGAGATTTAAAGAGATCACAAATCAAAGTTTCCTTCAGTGAAGGGGAGGCTATGTTCAAACCTGACTTGCACACATAGTTAAAGCAGCATACTATCCAAGTGATCTATTTTCCTGGCCCCTAGTTTTATTTATTTATTTATTTATCTATCTATTTATTTATTCCTTTCTTCCTTTCTTTCCTTCTTTCTTTCTTCCTTTCCCTGTATTTATTTTTTCTCTATTTCCTCCATTCTTTCTTTTTTCTCTCTTCCTTTCTTCTCTCTCTCTCCCTCCCTCCTACCCCCTCCCCTCTCTCTCTTTTATCAGGGTTATTGCTAGGGCTTGGTGCCAGCACTACAAATCCAGCATTCCTAGTGGCAAACTTTTCCTATATCTTTTCTTTCTCACTAGTTTTTTGAAGGTAGGACAGAGAGAAATGAGAGAGGGCAGGGAGAGAGAGAGAGAGAGAAAGGCTGAAGCCTGCAGATTTGATTTAACTGCTTATGAAATGGACCCCCTGCAGGTGGGTAGCAGGGCCCTAGTGCTTGCTAATGCGTGAGCTTAACCAGGTGCACCACCACCTGACTCTGATTTTTTAATTAATTTATTTATTTTTACCATAGTACTGTTAAGAACTGATTTATGATAATAAAGACTGCCACTGAGGCATGGAAGTATTTTTGCATAATAATTGTACTACCTCTTCTACAACCCTAAAAAAAAGGGGGGTTGGTTTCAAACACTGCTTACTAAGCTTTTAAAAAAATCATTTTTGAGAGTCAGGCAATAGTGCAGCTGGTTAAATGCACATGGTGCGAAGTGCAAGGACTGGCTTAAGGATCCTGGTTTGAGCCCCTGGCTCCCCACCTGCAGGAGAGTCGCTTCACAAGTGGTGAAGCAGGTCTGCAGGTGTCTGTCTTTCTCTATCCCTCCCTTTCTTCCCCTCCTCTCTCCATTTCTCTCTGTCCTATCTAACATCGATGACATCAATAACGACAACAATAACTACAACAATAAAACAAGAAGGGCAACAAAAGGAAAAATAAATAAATATGAAAAATTTAAATTTTTAAAAATTTTTTATCTTTATTTATTGGACAGAGACCGCCAGAAATTGAGAGGGAAAGGGGTGACAGGGAGAGAGACAGAGACACCTGCAGCCCTGCTTCACCACTCGAGCACTGTGTAATGTGTGTTCTCAACCAGCCATGCCATCACCCATCCCCTAAAAAACTTCATTTTCCAAAACCTGGAAGCAACTTAGATGTCCAACAACAGAGGAGTGGCTAAAAATAAAGAGTTCACAGAGGCCAGGTGGCAGCACATCGGGTTCAGTACACACAGTGCAAAGCACAGGGATGGGTGCAAGACTCCTGGTTTGAGCCCAGGCTCCCCACCTGCAGAGGGTCACTTCACATGCAGCGAAGCAGGTCTACAAGTGTCTTTCTCTCTCCTCTCTGCCCCTCCATCCCCAATTTTTCTCTGTCCTATCCAACAACAACAGCACCAGCAACAACAACAATGAGGAAAATATGGCCACCAGGGACAGTGGATTCGTAGTGAAGGCACCAAGCCCCAGTGGTAACCCTGGAGGCAAAATAAATAAATAAATAAATAAAGTGATGAATTCACTTTCTTCTCTTCATCTTGGACATAGCTTGAAGGAATCATGCTAAGTAAGTTAAGCTACAAAAAGAAGGGAGACTATGAAATGTTCCCACTCATAGACAGAAGTTGAGAAACCAAAACATCAACAAAAAGCAGAACTTTGACTGGATTTGGTGCATTGCACCAAAGTAAAAGACTCTGGGTAGAAAAGGAGTTTTCAAATGCACAGTTCATCAGGGATGGGGGAAGTACAGAGCTTTGGCGATGAGAGCAGTGTGAATCTATGCTTCCTATTAACTCATAATCTTATAAGCCACTGTTAATTCAATATGTCAGAGAAAAAGTAGACTGAATATTTCAAGTTTTTTAACTGTCTAGATTTTAGCTCTGTGTATATATTCCTTTAAGCACTTAATGTTTCAAATTTGTGAACTGATTAAACTCTGACATTGGGCTTAAATTATTATCACATATCTAAAAATAATTTTTTAAAGTACTGAGTTACCTATAACCTTAGACCAGACAGATCAGAATTATATGCTCCTGTCAATACCTGATATTGTTATTAGTTGACATCATTATATAACAAAGTATGGTTAGGACAAATAAAGTATGGTAAATTCTAGCCATGGGATTTTTTTTCTAAAATTTTAATTATTTATTATTGTATAGAGACAGAGAGAAACTGAGAGGGATAGAGGAGGTAGAAAAGGAGAGAGGGAAAGAGACAGAGAGATAGGTGCAGTTCTGCTTCACCACTCATGAAGCTTCCGCCCTGCAGGTACGAACCATGGGCTTGAACCTGGATCCTTGTGCACTGTACCGTGTGTGCTTTACCATTAGTCCTATTTCTTTTCTTTCTCACTAATTTTTTGAAGGTAGGACAGAGAGAAATGAGAGAGGGCAGGGAGAGAGAGAGAGAGAGAAAAAGGCTGAAGCCTGCAGATTTGATTTAACTATCCATTGTCTTTTTTAACCCTAAGACAGCAGGAACCTCACATTTCCACTGTAGAGCCTCTACTTCCCCAAGTCCTGGAACCCCTGGATAGGGCCCACTTTCCCGTATGCCTCTCCCAATCCATATCAAATAAAATTGCATCTGCCGATCACAACCTAATCAACGCAATGATTGCCACCTCAACATGCTTCACTTCAGACTGTGTCCAGAGACTTCACGTGTGGAATGACAACCCTTCAGCTTCATTACTCGGGTGAGACCTTTCCTTTCATAGTATACTCTAATTCCATCTCAGGTGGTTCACTTTCTAACAAAGTCCCAAAACCTAGATATACACCAGTTTCTGTGAGAGAGAGCATATGTTCACACGTATCCATAAACTACTGTAAAATATATACCTGAAAGCAGAAGTACACTAGAGTTTGCAGTGAGTATCCCCCTAACACTTCCTCTCCACTATTCCAAGCTTTGGGTCCATGATTGCTCAACAATTTGTTTGGCTTTGTATGTTAACTCTCTTTTCAGCCACCAGGTTCCAGATGCCATCAGGATGCTGGCCAGGCTTCCCTGGACTGAAGACCCCAACAATGTGTCCTGGAGCTCTGCTTCCCCAGAGACACACCCTACTAGGGAAAGAGAGAGGCAGACTGGGAGTATGGACCAACCAGTCAACGCCCATGTTCAGCGGGGAAGCAATTACAGAAGCCAGACCTTCCACCTTCTACAACCCACAATGACCCTAGGTCCATGCTCCCAGAGGGCTAGAGAGTGGGAAAGCTATCAGGGGAGGGGGTGGAATATGGAGATTGGGTGGTGGGAATTGTGTGGAGGTTGTACCCCTCCTACCCTATTGTTTTGTTAATTTACCCTTTCTTAAGTTAAAAAAAAAAAAAGAATAGGAAAGCTATCAGGGGAGAGGATGGAATGCAGAGTTCCAGTGGTAGGAACTGTGTGGAGTTGTACCCCTCTTATCCTATGGTTTTGTCAATGTTTCCTTTTAATTAATTAGTTAAAAATTAAAATTAAAGTGATTAGTAGTTTCTATGATTAGATTCAAATATAAAAAGCTTGTCAATCTAGTAGAATGGCCTAAAGAAGGCAAATACATTTTCTAATCAAATATTTCTTACTTGAGCCTATACAGCCTCCTTTCTCACCAACAACCTCACATCCCTCAACACTGTATTTACTCAACTAACTACACAAAAGAAAGTAAGATATATCTCATAATCTCTTCTGACAGAATCAGAATTAGCCACCTCTTGATAATCTTTTGAAGAAAAAAATGTATAGTATTGGCCAAGAGATATACTGGCATGCATATATATATCAATTAAAGGACAATTATTATCCATATGACAACCTTTATTAGAATCATCAAGTAAGTAAAACCTGAGGATAACTTAGATCCCACTAAAATCATAGGTATATTCCTTCCCCAAGAATTCCTTCCCCATAGACTAATTTGGATACAAAGAATGACTGTCAATGCTTTAACAGCTGGGAGAATATCCCAAGTGTGTTAGATAAACAAGGAACTACAAAAGCTGGAAAAGGGCAGGAGCCTAGCTCACTTAATGGTGGCCTTTTTGGTCACTACCATCACCTGGGGCTCAAGTCAGGAAATCCTATGATATCCCCCTAGAGAGGAATGGGCCTAGACCTATCATAGACCTCTCTCTCCACCATCACTGGTCACTTCCATCAAGAATGTCACTATAGCAACCCAGGTGTCCAACAACAGATGAGTGGCTGAGCAAGTTGTGGTATATATACACAATGGAATACTACTCAGCTGTAAAAAATGGTGACTTAACCGTTTTCAGCCGATCTTGGATGGACCTTGAAAAAATCATGTTGAGTGAAATAAGTCAGAAACAGAAGGATGAATATGGGATGATCTCACTCTCAGGCCGAAGTTGAAAAACAAGATTAGAAAAGAAAACACAAGTCGAACCTGAAATGGAATTGGAGTATTACACCAAAGTAAAAGACTCTGGGGTGGGTGGGTGGGTGGGGAGAATACAGGTCCATGAAAAATGATGAATGAAATAGTGGGGGTTGTATTGCTAAATGGGAATCTGGGGAATGTTATGCATGTAAAAAAAAAAAAAAGAAGTAGAAACGCAAAGCAGAAATTGACTGAGTTTGGAGTATGGCACCAAAGTAAGAAAGCAGAAGTATACTAGAGTTTGCAGTGAGTACCTCCCTAATACTTCCTCTCCACTTTTCCAAGCTTTGGATCCATGATTGCTCAACAATTTGTTTGGCTTTGTATGTTAACTCTCTTTTCAGTCACCAGGTTCCAGGTGTCATCAGGATGCCGGCCAGACTTCCCTGGATTGAAGACACCACCAATGTGTCCTGGAGCTCAGCTTCCCCAGAGACCCATCCTACTAGGGAAAGAGAGAGGCAGACTGGGAGTATGGACCGACCAGTCAACGCCCATGTTCAGCGAGGAAGCAATTACAGAAGCCAGACCTTCTACCTTCTGCAACCCTCAATGACCCTGGGTCCATGCTCCCAGAGGGATAGAGAATGGGAAAGCTATCGGGGGAGGGGTTGGGATATGGAGATTGGGCGGTGGGAATTGTGTGGAGTTGTACCCCTCCTACCCTATGGTTTTGTTAATTAATCCTTTCTTAAATAAAAATAAATAAATAAATAAATTGTAAAAAAAAAAAAAAAAAAAAGAATGTCACTATAAGTCCTTCCAAGGGCCTCTCCAGGACTTTGCACTCGCTGTTAAGTATTAATGGTAGGGTCTTCCCCACTCTCCAAAGGGAGACTCTGTCATTTTACACTGCCACTCGAGAATGACTGGTCATGAAATGAGTACAGCCTAGAATGTTCCTGGCTGTGACTGTGGACTGTGAGCTCAGACTGACTGGGACTCAGATGTTATTTAGGATCCTATGCTATATATATGTTACCAACCTGGGTCAGATTTATGTGGTAGAGAGTTAATTGTATTTATGTATTTTCTTCAGTAATGAGGCAGGACAAATTGCTTAATAAATAGAAACCAGAAAGTAGCAATAGAGTAGGTAATAATAGGAATTTTAGGGTTGTAAGGAGGTAGGAACTCATTTTTAGGTATGTTCCTAAAGGCCCATGACTTTAGTAATTTCTTCCTGAGCTTGATAGTTAAGATGGGGGTGGCCTGAAATAGTGTGAGAAGATGTAGTCAGAACTGAAATAGAACTATAAAGCTAGATCAGAGGAGAGAGTAGCTCCCAAACTTGAAGAAAATATATGTTATTACTGTAATGTGGGGAAGGTTATCCAACCTCTTGAAGACTAAAGTACATTATAATTAGCCCAATTCCTAGCCATTGCCTTATAGATGAAGTCCTATAATTCTTCTGACAATATATTTAGCAGCTATTACATTATATTCCATCACATATTTTTCTTTTTAAATAATTAATTTGACAGAGAGATGTTGAAAATGAAGGTGGAAGATAGAAGAGTAAAATAGAAATAGTAGTTAAAAGTGAAAAAAAAATTCTGTGGCAATTTTATTGGGTATTTATCAAACATCACAAGTTATTTAGGTACATAAAAACTATGGTAACAAAATAAAGCAAATAAAATAAATAAAAATAAAATAAGCATAGGGGAAAAGGCTGGCTAGCCATGATGATGGGGCCCCATGAGTCCTTACTATAGTTACCAGTATTCAGATATGTGTTCAGGTCTGTGGGGAAGCAGCATGGTGGGTCCCAGGCAAAAGGCAAGGAGGTAAGGAGGTTAAAATAAAATCCATCTCCATACTTATGCCAAACACTTAGCTCTCTGTAATAAGTTAAGTATTATATTTTGCAAGGAAATAATTTATTTTCTTTGTACAAATGCAAATATTCTGATGCATGTTTTATACTATAAGACCATTGTGTAGTTTCTTAAAGAATGTAAATTAATATTTGTATTTGTACTAGATGGGGGTGAACAGACACTATGGAATTTGAAAGGGTTGAGAATTTCTTCTAGTCACTAGTTCTTTCACACATTTATCTAACTTATTAGCTGAAGATATCCCATCTTAGGCCTTTCAGTTATGAAATAATGTATATAGATCAGTTTTAAATTGAACTGAATTTGTAGAAATATGTTGAATATGTATTTAAGCAGAGGGTTAAAAGATTATAAAAAGAATAAAACCTGTTAGCAAAAGCTCAAAAGAAGATAATATCAATCAAATTCAAAGAAAATAAATGAATTCCATCTATCTATAATTTCTAGTAGTAATCATTGACAGAATGAGTGGGTAGTACAAATTTTCAGTAGCTGTTGCAAAATTCATATAGCAGGAAGAAGCAGGTGGTATAGGCTTTACCTTCATCAGAATCAATAAGAATTTACTGTGTGTACTGTGTATCATGCAGCCATGTCTTTCATTTCACATGTCATAGATTGTTACAACTGTACTATGAAATAAGTAGAAATTAAATATATTTTAAAGACCCAAACAGAATAGAAGAGTTATCTGAGATGGCTTAACTGTAAGAAATCTGTACAGTTCAAGCCCATTTAATGAATATGTGTGTGTGTGTGTGTGTGTATTTGGAAAACTACACATTCCCTCTTCTTTATGAAAGAGTTAGGGATGGAAAAGGAATCTCCTCTTAGTGAAGAAAAAGATCAAGATTTCTTTGACCTGAGATCTGCCTGAATTGAAAATATTGATGGCTTCGCTCATGTGCATTTGATGAATGTGTGAGACATTATGCCACTGAGACAAGTTTTGGCCCATATAATACTGTTGTCTATATTTCTTCTGCCATTCACACAGTTCTGGCTAATATTTTTTCAGGGGATATTGAACACTATATCAAGGGTGTCATCAATTAGAATCTTAATCATCACTGTGTAAGACTCTGCTTATGACTTCAGAGGCTGATTCATATCCATTGCCTTTTCATAAAGTCAGTGTTAGAACAATGCTTTAATGCCTGACCTGCACAGAATATGATCTGAGGCATCACATTACAGCAGACTTAAGAAAATCAAAGCACAGTGTGTCTAAAATTTCATGAAAATTACAAGATGAAATCTCATAGTATGTAAAGCTATCAAAATGGCAGGAGACCTACAGATAGAAAATTATACACAAGATTATCACTCACCACATCTCTGTTTCAAAACCAGTTCGAAGATTTGGATTCAGAGAGCAGAAAGTGTATAAATGAAACCTTGCAGAATGTGACCAACAAACACATAAAAATAAATTCACACTGACCTCCTTTGCAACACCTACAGTTACAGCTCTCTCACAAATCCAAATTAGCAGTAAATTTCCCAGTGTCTCAACAATCTCTTCCTCACTTTATAATCCAGTGCCATTTGCAATTTCAACAGAATAGTATTAACCTTAATTTTCTAAAAGACAAAATCTTTTTAAATCATGGAAAGACACTAAAGTTGACTTGAAAATACACTGGTTCTCAGGAGTCAGGTGGTAGCGCAGTAGGTTAAGCACACATGGTGGGAATCACAAGGACTGCCACAAGTATCCTGGTTTGAGCACTCTGCTCCCCATCTGCACACGGGGTTGGGTATATATATATACATTGTTCTCAATGTATATCTTATCTGTTCAGTAAAGATTTTTGTCTTATCTGTTCAGTAAAGATTTTTGTCTAGTAACATGCTTTGTATTCCAAAACTTAAAGAGAAACAATGGGTTTGTCCACTACACACCAGAGACTGCTCAATCAGAAGGCTCTATAATTACTATGACAATTAAAAACATAAATACCACACTGCTGAAAGAAGATTTTCTGTTCTATTTAACAGATAAGCTGCTTAGGGCATATCACAATTGTTGTATAATGTTGGTGACATTTTCAGCCGTTGTTAATTGCTATTGATAAAAGTCAACCAGCTATGTTATATCTAACATTGGGGTGGTGATGCTCTGAATTTTAAACACACATTTAAACAAGAACCTGAGAAATGATAATGAGGAAATTCAGTTTCCCTTTTATTTTAATAGCACCATATTTGAGTTAACAAGCCACGTTTAACATTCATAGGTTACCTGTGAATTTATTTCCCATTGGTAATTAATATGAAATTTCACTTCAAATTTACTGAACACCTATATTATTGTACTGTATGTTAAGATTTCACAGGTTATAAAACAATTTAATGTAATATTTTCTTTATTTTATTTTATTTTATTTATTTATAAAAAGGAACACTCACAAAACCATAGGATAAGATGGGTACAACTCCACACAATTCCCACCACCAGAACTCCCATACCCTCCCTTGATAGCTTTCCTATTCTTTCAGTAGAGTCAGCAAAATAGTTCACTTATGAGAATGCCCACTTTGCCATGCATGCAACCCAAGTTCTTGCCTGACCCTCACTGCACTGGGAGAATCTTTGGTGTTGTGGTGTCTGTCCCGCGCTCTGTCTCTCTGTGTCTGTCTCTTTCTTTATCTACGAAAAATGTTGGTGTAGAGTGGTGAGGACCTGTCAAAGAGAAAATAGTAGTAGCTGTAGTGATAATCATCATCTTTATCATTATTATATCAATAGTTCCCCAAAATCATGCTAGTAAATTTTTAGAAGCCTTGATGAGTTTTCCTGTTATCTTTACTCTAAGATGTTGGAGCTACAACTAGTAGAGGTGAGTGTACTTATCATGATGGTATTAGTATGATACAAGGATAATAGTCAATGTCTATTCATTAAAGTATAGAATAACAATAGCTAACATGTCTTAATACTTTACAGTAATTTGAACAACAAACAGAAAATTTCATGCATATTGCCTTACCTAGATCATAACAAAATTATATGAGGGAATATTAATATAATCCTAAACTTACAGGTAAGTTAGATGTAAAACTATTACATATCTTGTTACACGTGTGCTAAAGAGAAGATCCTGATGGAGACAAATTTAACCTAATTACACCATGGGAAAACACTCGTATGAAGACAGTGCTTGATGTCTGACTGTGATTCAATGAACAACTTCTAGCTACACCATGTATTTGTTGTGTATTATTCTGTCCAATTATCAAAATCAAATACATCTCACAAAACAGTACTGAATATTAAAGGTCTGAAGGAAAATTTGGAGGACAGGAATGTAAAAATAAATAAATAACATAAAAGCATATACCATGAAGAAAAATACATCAGATTTTTCTGTCTTCCCCCAGTCTAATTTTACTGCAAGTCAGCCTTTACTTTTCAATTAACTAATCGCATCTGTCACCCTAACATCAGGTCTTTTTCTAATCTATTTATCTTTCTTGTCCATTTTTTGTTAAGTAAAATTTTCAACTAGAAGGTCAGTTTCTAAGAAATAAACAGTTATGGAAACTATTAAGAAAATATTTTGTAGGGCAACAAAATGGGAAAAATTACCTCCAGGAGCAGTGGATTCCTAATGCTGGCACCGAGACTCCCCGGAGGTAAAAAAAAAAAAAAAAAATTCTGCAGTTTAAATACTACCTAGATCAGAGTCCCCCAAAATACGTCATATATATATATATATATATATATATATATATATATATATATATATATATATATATATATATATCAAACTTACTCTTTGGCCAAGATAAGAAATGATAGAGTCAGTTTTTTAATAACCCCTGTCTTTTTATTCACTGCTCCATCTTCTAACTATGCTAATACAGGGAATTTATAAAATGAGGAATTTCTCAAATACATTTTACTTCAGGAGACTGTTATAAAAGGCAAAGTTTAAGGCATGACTTGCACTAAATGCTCTTTAAGTTATTCTGTACTTTGATTTCTTGGTTAATGGACAGCAAGGGAGCTCTGTGGACTCAGGTGCTCTCTTTGATATTGGAAATAATGGTGTAACTAATACATCCTTTAACTGAATTATACCTTTGACCCTTTACTGAAAGTAAAAACCTCATGTGGGACACTCTAACTTCAGACAGGCAGAAGACTGCTGTGACACAAGAAGAGGGAGGGGACAGTAGGCAGGGAGAATAGCACTTTGGTAACATCACCAGCAAAGGTGGGTTACACCTATGGGTCTTTCAGATTCTAGCCCTCTGAAAGAACTTCAGAGCTTTGGCCAGAAACTACGTGGTGTGAATCTTACTCTTAAAATTTGTAAGCCATAACTAAATCACTAAAATAATAATATAAAAATGGGGACTGAGAGGTGCATGGTTAAGTAGATGTATTACCATGCACACAAACCCAGGTTCAATCCCCTCAGTCCCCACCTGCAGAGAGAAAGCTTCACAAGTGGTGAAGCAGTGCTGCTGGTATCTCTCTGTCTTTCTCTCCCTCTTTGTTTCCCTCCTCCTTCTCAACTTCTCTCTGATCTTTCAGATAAAGTAGATAAATAAGTTCTTAAAATGCAGTAGAAAATAATTAAGGAAGTTAATTAGGTACTAGGCCTTGGCTCACCTGGTTAAGTTCACCTTAAAATGTGCAAGGAACTGGGTTTGAGCCCCTGTCCCCACTTTTAGGGGGAAAGTTTTGCTAATGGTGAAGAAGGGCTACAGGTTTTCTCTTTCTCTTTCCCTCTCAACACTCCCTTCCATCTAGATTTCTGATAGTCTCTATCCAATACATAATTTTTAAAAAAGTAAATTAAAAGAGTAGTATACCCACCAGATAAAGAGGCTGGGCAATTTCCAGAAAGGAGAAATGCTCAAGGGGCCTGGCAGTGGCGCATCTGGTTAAATGCAGGGACCAGAGTTCAAGTCCCTGGTCCCCACCTGCAGGGGGAGAGGTATCTGTTTCTTTCCCTCTTTTTATCTCCCCCTCTCCTCTCAATTTCTGTCTCTATCCAGTAATAAATAAATAAAAAGATTTTAAAAGAGAGAGAAATACTCAAGTACTTCCTGGGTTTTTGTTGTTGTTGACACTGCCTTCCCATGATCCATGATTTTTCAGTTCATATCTATGTGGGCTTAATCCTTGTAATTTTTTGATCTCTCACAGGAAAAAGTGAGCAGCACTTGCCACTTTCAGGGGCAAGTCAGGCTTTCCTCTCAGGTGGACTTATTATATGTTCCTGTCTGAATTTATGTCAGCTGGGTTCTTACTATCTCAGATATTACCTCCTCCTGCTCCCCACTCCTTTATGATCTTAACAATTGGAGAACCAGGACATGTGAATAAAAGAAGCTGGAGGTGGTAAGGAAATTTCCCTAATTGTTTTAAGTGTCAAAATTTGTGAAATATAATTTTGATTTCTTTTTACTTCAATTCTTACAAAGAATAAGGTATAATAACTCTTAACTATTCAGATGATTGTGCACAATTGCAGGCACTGATGAGAAGTGAGCAAATGGAATACTTAGTGTATTTCATTTGACACTCAAAATAAAAGTTTTACTAGACTGATATCATTATTCTAATTTTAACTGGAGGAGCTGGAAATCAGTTGCCAAGGTCACACAGTTAGAAAAGAAAATGGCCAGGATTGTGCCTAGAAGCAACAGGTAGGACAACAAAAAAATTAAAAAAAAAAAAAAGAATAGAATAGAATAGAATAGATGGCCTCTAGGAGCAGCATATTCCTAGTACAGTCACTGAGCCCCAGCAATAACCCTGAAGGCAGAAAAAAAAAAAGTAAAATTCAGCGTTAGAAGACACTGAATGTGCATTAAGGTGAAAAATGTATAAAAAGTGTAAGTGGGGTAAATAAAGGAGAATATGTGATGGAATTAGAAATAAAGAGTGTAATGTTGATTTGGCAAAAAGCTATACCTCACTAAAATAACCATGTACAGTTATTAATTCTAAGAAGCCACTGTCTCAGAGGGATCCCAAGGAAAGATAACAATTAATGGCAGGTCTGTTTGCATGAGGCTTTCTGGTTTCTAGTTTAAATACCAAACTGTCATAATATTCTCTTCTTCTTATACACTGTGCTGTATAGGCCTGATTTATCATTCTAAGTCATTCTCTCTTTTTTAAAAGTATTTTCTTTTTTATTATTTTATTGGATAGTAGCAGAAATCAAAGAGAGAGAGAGACGGAGAGAAAGAGAAAGAGAGAGGCAGAGAGACAGAGTGCTGCAACACTGCTTCACCACTCCCAAGGCTTTGGCCCTGTGATTGGGGCCTTGAACCCAGGTCCATGTGCACTTAACCAGGTGCACCACCACCAGTGCCACCACCCACCACTACCTACCATCCCCTCTTGATTCACTCTCCAGTCTCATTCATCTTGCTCTTAATGAGCACAGAAGACTAATCTGAAGGAACAATATAAGTCAACCCTCAGGGTGAGGTGGTGTCTCACTGGTTAAACACTCACATTACTGTGAGCAAGGACCCAGGTTTAAACCCCTGGTCCCCACCTGTTGGGGAAAAGCTTCACCAGTGGTGAAGCAGGGCTTCAGGTGTCTGTCTCTTCCCTATCACCCCCCTCAATATCTTTGTTCTCTCTAATAATTAATAAATGATAAACAAATAATTTTAAAAAGAGATTAAATTTAATAAAGTAAAATAAACCAAGGCTCTGTGGTTTGTGGTTGAACTCAGCAAATTCTGCAAATCCTGAAATGGCTAAAGGTTATGGTGAGAGAGCTGTTCGGTTACTTACCTTATTTGCGAAGAACATTACATCCTCTTAAAGCTAGTATGTTCAGTGACTGTGTCCCTCTACCAGCAGCGCTCACTGACCTGTTAGATTCTGTTATTTTTTATGATTGTCAGCAGCTTTTACAGAATCTTATTACCACAGAAGAAAGAGAAAGGATCCTCTCAGAAGCCCGAAAACTTGTGCCTGGGGCCGACAGGAACCCCACCTTAAACTCAGCCCTGATAGATGCTGGTTTTCCTCTGATAAGACCCTCCTGGGATTTTAACTCACTTGAAGGTAAGGAGAAGCTCTGGGTCTATCGCCAGACTCTAATGGGTGGTCTTCGGTCGGTGGCATGCCAACCCACCAATTAGGCCAAGGCTAGTAGTGTGCAACAGGGGCTACTGAACATGAGGCTGTGTGGGCAGCCACCCTGCCTGCTGGAACTTCAGCCCAAAAAGCTGAATTAATTGCCCTCACAAAAGCCCTCAACCTGGGAAAAGGGAAAAGACTTAACATCTACACCGACAGCCGTTATGCCTTTGCCACAGCCCACATCCACGGGGCTATATATCGAGAAAGGGGGCTGCTAATAGCTGAAAGTAAAGCTATCAAAAACCAACAAGAAATATTAGACCTGTTAGAGGTTATCTGGATGCCAGATGAGGTGGCCATAATACACTGCACTGAGCACCAGAAGGGAGAAAGTCCTGTGGCACGGGGCAACCACCTCGCAGATACCACAGCCAGACAGGTTGCATTAAAAGAACTAATGAATTGGTTCTTTGTCTGCCAAACCCTGGAAAGCCCACCCTGCCTGATGGGCTAAAATATACACCAGATGGTGAGCACCATATAAAAAAGTTACCTCTCACCAACAAGCGTGGTAACTGGTGGGTAACAGCTGATGGTGAACTCATCTTACCCCAAGCTGTGGCCAAACACCTGCTACAACATATACACAGAACTACCAACCCGGGGTGAAGAAAAATGGCCGAACTTTTGCAAGAAGCCAGCCTGAGAATCCACAACAAGAGCCAACTGATTAAGGAAATAGTTGCAAAATGCAAAGCCTGCAGACTTATAAATGCTAGCAACCAGCCTAGAACTTCCGGGGTGTGTGAGAGAGGAACCAGACCAGGTGCCTACTGGGAGATAGACTTCACTGAGGTAAAACTGGAAAAATATGGGTATAAATATATGTTAGTGTTTGTAGATACCTTTTCAGGATGGACTGAGGCTTTCCAGACCAAGAGGAAGACGGCCCAGACAGTGGTGAAGAAACTACTCGAAGAGATTTTTCCCAGGTTTGGTAAGCCCCTTCAATTAAGTTCAGATGGTAGTCCAGCCTTCGCTTCCCAGGTAACCCAGAACTTGGTAGGTGTCCCTGGGGCAAAATAGAAATTACATTGTGCCTACAGGCCCCAATGCTCAGGACAGGTAGAAAAGATAAACAGAATTCTAAAAGAGACCTTAACAAAATTAACTATGGAGACTGGCATAGTCTGGGTAACTCTTCTTCCCTTTGCCCTTTATAGAGTAAGGAATACCCCCTATACTGCAAAGCTGACCCCATTCGAAATCATGTTTGGTCATCCCCGTCCCATAATCCCAGCCTTGAGATCAGATTTGCTCACTGATATAAATGATCAGGACCTACTTGCCTCTTTACAGACCATAGCTCGAGCCCAAAAGCGTGTGTGGCCGAGACTGAGAGCAATATATGAAACTGTACCCCCTCCAGGCCCTCATCCTTTCCAACCCGGAGACTCAGTCTTGGTGAGACACCACCAAAAAGAGGCACTTGAGCCCCGGTGGAAAGGACCTTATACCGTCATCTTAGCCACCCCCACGACCCTGAAGGTGAATGGTATCGGCCCGTGGATCCACCACTCCCACATCCATGCAGCAGAGGAGGCCAGATGTCTTGAATTCAGTCTGTCCCCAGACATCCGCTCAAGCTCCAGTTGCTCTGCTCCTGACTCTGCAGACTCTTTCTCTCCTAGTGACTTTAATCTTTGTTCCTGCTACTACTGCTCCTCACGCCCCATTGATATCGGGACAGCAGTCAGAAACAGAGATTGGCCCAAGATTGGGCCCTAGAAGTTACAAAAAGACAATGGGGAAATGTGAGGTTAAAGAAAAGCCCCGAATATTGAGAACAGCCATTAACCTGAAACCAACTGTTCCTTGTTCTGAGTAAATATTTCCACCTGTACCCACCCTGTGCTAACTATAAAAAGGTGGGATGAAAAATGATCAGGGTCGCAGACTCTCTCCTTGCGTGGAAGGGTGTCGGCGGCCCAGGCTTAAGCTTGCTAATAAAGGCTCTTGCTATTGCATTTGATTCTGGTCTTCTTAGTGTGAGATTGGGACTTGAACCTCTGGGCATAACACTCAAGGCACCAATGATCATAGTTGCCCCAACTCTTATAAGCATTCCTCTTCCTGAATCTTGGTTGGCCAATAAAATCTATCAAGAAATCATCACTTAGGTTAAATCCATTTCTTCTCTTTCTCTTTCTGCAGTGCCTCTACTTGTATAGCCTTGAGTAGAAATAAATCTAGATGGAGTACAATACGGAAAGAATGGGCCAACTACAAGAAATAAAATGGCATTAAAAAGATTGATAATGGAAATAAATGAAGGCTGGATCAAAAGCCAAAAGTGCAGTATACTGATTGACACATGAGGCAAAGAAATAACAGAAAAAGACAAATTCCCCGTTCTGTTGCCTTTCCCAACCTGCTGTCCTGGCTTAGTGAAAGGAATAATCAAGACAAGAATAAATGTCAAAAACCCAAGCAAGGTGCCCCCACTGAAACCCAACCTGAATTTCCATTTATCTCTAATAGAAGACCTGCCATTCATCTTGAAATTGGAGTTATTGGACTGATAAAAGCTAGAAGAATTTTCAGGCCAACTCCAGTTCACTACACCCAGGAGGAAAGGGAAAAGGAATGACTGATACATGTGACAGACAGGCTAAAGAGAGGCAATATAATTTTATGTCAAAGTCAGCCTGTATCCCAAACCTCCTTCACCCTCAACTAGCCTGACAATTACTCCTGTCCCTTTAAGCAAGAACACATACTTGACCTACATACAGAATTCAGTTACTCCCCTCTCAATTTAGATTCTTTTGTCCTCACACCCTCAACTTACTGTACCTTGCAGACATTTGTTTTATACTTACTAAAATTTAATACCGTCAAGGAGTCTTCGTGACTATAACCAAATCTGACATAGTTAGATTTATCTCTCTTTAAAATCTGATATCAAGTGCTGCTTTCTGTGCCCTGATGGGAAATAAGAGTTATATTTATTTTTAACCACAGTTAATAAACTGTTTTCCTTTTTTCCAGGATAAATGTTTAGATAGAGAGACAGAGACCAAGGAGAGAGAGATTACAGCACAAAAGTTTCTTTCAACGCAATGTGGGCCAGGCTCAAACCTGGCGTCATTCGTATGATAAGCCAGTGCACTATCTAAGCAAATTTTCTGGCCCCATTAACAATCTACTTCCTTTCTGTGAATGTCTGCCTTCCCTCCTCAGAACCACAAACAACCTTAAGGCATGAAAATAAAAGCTAACTGGACTAAGAAGGAGTTTAATGTTAGTGACAAATCTGCCAGGATTATGACAAAACTGATCCATTTCCAGAATGAAATGTAATAAAGAAAGGAAGACTCTTCATATACCCCAGAGAGAATAAAGTCAATGGACATTTAGAAAAATTGTGATATATAAGAAAGGAATCATCAATTCAGAGTACTGGAAAAATATTTACAGACCTGCTTTAAAAACCATCAGTTATTTGTTCCAACTATTTATTTGTGTCTAATTTTCCATAAATCTGCATAATGTGTTCATAAGCCCCTAAATCCAAGTATGAAATAGCAAACCAAGTGCATTAATTAGTGTGGCTGACTAGGGCTGAGTCCAAAACCAATATGGTTAGCTCTCAATTACTTGCTTTATTGGAGAGAAACAACACTGTGGGGGATAATCCCCATGCATTTCTCTTTGGTTCTGGCATGTTTATATGATGAATATTTCACTGGAAGAATTTTTGTTTGGTTTTAACAATGTTTTACTCCCAGTCAGTTATATTTACTTAAGTATAATGGAGTGATTCATTTTCCCAAAGCACCACTTGGTTGATTCGTATGAAGATATTGAAGTAGGTTATCTTTAGAATTGATAAAATAGGATGACCCAATCTCCCTTCACAGAGTGGGGCAATCCCTAGCATTGCTAGTTCATACTGAGGGAAAGGTCCCGAAGAAGCCCACAAAAGGACTCATGATGATAATCCCAATGGATGTGACCAGAGATGGTAGAGAAAGGGATCTATTAGAGCTCTAGGCCCGTATTATCTATGGGGGTATCTAAGGATTCCCTGTATAGGACCCCTTCCTACACCCATTTCTCATGCCACCTTCTTCACTTCATGAGGCTTCATGCTCAAATCCTCTAAAAAAATTGTTACTTTGGGGTATTTTACAATCTCCCTAAGTAAGCTGATACATTATTGTCATCCAATACAAAATTGTGACTGGCCAGGAATTGTATAAGCATTACATAGATCCAGTCATAAAAAATTATCCTTTAATGAATACAGGTATAGTTTAATTCTATAAAGTTTTCTCATTTTAGTCTTATTTTAAGAGAATCCAGGTAGAAAGAAAATACATAGAATTTATTCTGTGAAACCTTAATCTATTCTAGATGTCTTTATAATATATGAATTCTCTACTTTGATACTCATGAAAAACGACCCACCCTATATCTTATTCTGAAAAGAATCGATTAAATGACTTATACAAATAAGCATTGCTTTCAATGTTGAGTTTTAATATTGTAACAGGAACTTCTATAAACTAAGACTTAACAACATGGATTCTATCATGACACTGATATTTATATTGGATTGTCAGAAAATTTATGAAGCAATTTTGCATAGAAAAGCAGAAATGTATTATGACTTTCTCCACAACCCAGTATATAATGAGGAGGACTGAAGGTAGCATATGAGGATAAAATGAATTGTTTAAGCATAAAATGTTTATATTTTTACTTGATTCCACTCATATGTGGGACATGGAAAATTGAAACGCATCAACAAAAATTAAAAAAAAATAGTTGATACATCTCTAAGATGGTGGTTATCCTAGGGGGAAAGGACACAGAATTTAAGAAAATTATGGCAGTGGGAGTGAGGTGGAATGATACCCCTATTATCAAATGTTCTTGTAAATAATTATTAAACTACTTTAAAAGAAACAAATATTGTTCTAACCTTTAAAAAGTATAATATGCCACCGGTCTTATCTGGAAATCTATGGACAGAATGATTTTCTGAAAATACATCATATTTAAAGACTAATAATGGTGTTAACATTTTTAAGACTTATTTAGGGGATTGATGGCTTACCATCAACAGTAAACAAAGTTGTTGGCCTAAGTGTAAACTTTCTCAGTTATATGTAAAACATCCTCACTCCCACCACACCCATGCCTATATCCTCCATCAGTATGCACCAGGCCTGAAAGTCCCCCTTCCCCCAGAAGCCTTTACTGGTGCAATGCACCAAACCCAGTTCGAGTTCTGCTTTGTGTGGTCCGTTCTGTTCATATTTCTCACCTTCTATGAGTGAGATCATCTCACATTCATCCTTCTCTTTCTGGCTTAACTCATTTAACATGATTCCTTCAAGCTCTGTCCAAGATGAGATGAAGAAGATGAATTCATCATTTTTAATAGCTGAGCAATATTCCATTGTGTACACATACCACAACTTTCTCAGCCATTCATTTGCTGCTGGGTACTTGGGTTGCTTCCAGATTTTGGCTATTACAAGTTGTGCTGCTATGAACATAGGTGTACACCATCTTTTTGGCTGGGTGTGGTTGATTCCTTGGTGCATATCCCCAGGAGAGGAATTGTAGGGCAGGTCCATTTCTTGACAGGTGAGAGTTCTCCAGACCATTCTCCACTGGGGTTGGACTAATATAAGTTCACACCAGCAATTCAGGAGGGTCCCTTTGTCCTCACAATCTCTCCAGAATTTTGTTGTTATTATTCTTCCTGATATGTGACGTTCTCATAAGAATAAGGTAGTAACTCATTGTTGTTTATTTATTTGCATTTCTCTGACAGTGAATTGGAGCATTTTTTTTCCCATATGTCTGTTGGCCTTTTGGATATCTAGTGAATATTCTGGTCATATTCTCTCCTCATTTTTGGATGGGGTCATTTTTGTTGTTGTTGCTGAGTTTTGTGTGTTCTTTGTTTTTCTTTCTTTGCTTGAGTTGCTGAGTTGTTGCTGAGTTTTGTGTGTTCTTTGTTTTTCTTTCTTTCTTTGAGTTTTGTGTGTTCTGAGTTTTGTGTGTTTTTTACATATTATATTGCATATAATGATCTTTTCCTGTTCCATAAATAATCTCTTTGGGTGGTGGTTCCTTTTGCTATACAGAAGTTTTTGTTTTTGTTTTTTAAATGCTTATTTATTTTAACGAGAGACAAATACAGAGAGAAAGACACACAGAAAGAGAGACCAGAGCACTACTCAGTTCTGACATAGGATGGTGCTAGGGTTTGAGTTTGAGGAATTTGAGCCTCAGGCATGAAAGTCTTTTTGCATAACCATTATGCTGTCTCCCTAGCACAGAAGCTTTAAACTTTGATGTAGTCTGATTACTTTTGTATCAGTGAAGATACCTATAAAATTTGTATGGGTGCCAGGTAGTGGTGCATCTGGTTGAATGTACAATACAAAGCACCAGGACCAAGGTTTGAATCCCTGATCCCCAGCTGCTGGGGAAAAGCTTTGCAAGTAGTAAAGTGCTGCAGATGTCCCTCTGTCTCCCTTTCTATCTCCCCCTACTCTCTCAATTTCTGACTATTTCTATCCAACAAATAAATAAAAATAGCTAAAATAAAATTTAAATGGAAAAGAGTGCTGCCAATATTTTCCTCTAAGTATCTGATAGTTTCTGTTCTAACATCCAAGTCCTTCCTCATTTGAATTTATTTTTTGTTTGTGTTCAAATGTAGTGGTTAATTTTCATTCTTCTAAATGTTTTAACCCAATTTTCCCAACACCATTTTTGAATGATGAGACTCTCCTTTCTCTATTCAAAAGTTCCTCCCTACCCCCGTCAAAATTTAGATATCCATGGATATGGGGCCTTATTTCTGGGTTCTCAATTCTATTTCTATTTTTTTTTCTTTTTGTTCCAGTACCAGGAATTTTTAAATTACAATGGCCCTACAATATAGTTTGACATCAGGGAGTGTGATGTTTCCAGTTCCATTCTTTTTTTCTCAAGATTGTTTTGGTGATGCTAGGCATTTTCTGGTTTCAGATAAATGTTTGTAGCTTTTGTTCTATTCTCTTAAAACAATTTGATATGAACTTAATAGAGACTGTATTAAATTTTATATGACTCTATGTAGAATATTCATTTTGATTATGTTAATTTTTTCAATCCATGAACATGGAATATTTTTTCACTTCTTTCTATCATTTTCTAGTTCCTTGAATAGTGACTCATAGTTTTCAGTACACAAATCTTTCACTTCTTTTTTATATGTTATTAACTTTATTTATATATTGGATAGAAACAGCCAGAAATTGAAAGGGAAGGGGAGATAGAGAGGGAGAGAGATAGAGAGACACCTGCAGCATTCTACCACGTGTGAAGCTTTCCCCTTGCAGACGGAGACTGGGGGTCTGGGGGATTGAGCTGAAGTCCTTGTGCACTGTAACATGTGCACACCACCACTCACACTGTTTTTCACTTCTTTTGTTAAGACTATTTCTAGATATTTTATTGGTTTTGTTGCTATAGTGAATGGCACTGATTTCTTGACTTCTTCTTACTTACTGTCTGCATAAAGGAATGTTAACATTTTTCACCCTAGGATAAAATATTTAATTGATACTTAACTGCTCCTACAGGGTAAAAAATAACTACTTTGATTATTTCACAGAAATATAATTTACCTTTAACTTACTGAAAGCCCATACATGTTACATTTATGTTAAAGTATATGCATGTATGTTTCCTTTATATAGAAATAAACTATTATCGTCTTTACATTTTAACTATACATTAGCTATATTTTTGTTTTTGTTTCTTTAAGAAAAAAAACATTTATTTGTTTTAAAGAAAGAAAAATATAGAGTGAAAGATAGAAATTAGAAAGAGGGAGATGGGCCAGTACACTGCTTAACTGTTTATAGTGGTGCTTGATATTGAACCTGGAACCTCAGCGCCTCAGGTATGAAAGGACTTTTTGTTTGTTTGTTTTTATTTTGCATAATCATTATACTATCTCCCCAGTCTACATGCTTTTTAGGATTTTTCCTAGGTGGGGGTAGATAGCATATTGGTTATGCAAAAGAGACTCTCATGCATGAGGCTCTGAAGTCCCTTTAATCCTCCTCACCACCATAAACCAGAGCTGAGCAGTGCTCTGGTAGAAAAATAAATAGGGGGTTGGGCGGTAGTGCAGCAGGTTAAACCTACATGGCACGAAGTGCAGTGATTGGAGGGACCGACTTAGGGATCCTGGTTCAAGCCACCTGCTCCCCATCTGCAGGGAGGGTCACTTCACAAGCGGTGAAGCTGGTCTGCAGGTGTCTTTCTCTCCCCTTCTCTGTCTTCCACTCCTCTCTCCATTTCTCTCTGACCTATCCAACAATGACATCAATAATAACAATAATAATAACCACAACTACAATAAAACAACAAGGGCAACAAAAGGGAAAAAAACAGCCTCCAGGAGCAGTGGATTCATGGTGCAGGCACTGAGCCCCAGCAGTAACCCTAGAGGCAAAAAAAAAAAAAAGAAAGAAAGAAAGAAAGAGAGCGAGAGATAAAGAAAGAAAATTTTCCTTAAGTTGTATAAATTATTTTGTGATCTTTGTTATTCAATGTGAATAACATAAGTAATACATATTTGCATGGTTTATATTTTTCTGAATTCACCAAGTACTAGTATACCTGAGTTTCTGTGCTGTCTGAATCTGAGACATACACTTTAAAAACTATCTGAAATAGATGCAAGTTCAAAAAATTCTCTGGCCAACAGTTTACTTTATAGTCTCTTAAAATGTTTCCTAGGCATTTACAAAAATATTTGAGAATAAGTGTGTTTTTCTCTAATACCAAAATATTGTTTGTCAGATGACTCCACTGAAAACTAATATAAACTATAACGGTCATAAGAGTTTATATGTCAGGAATGTAATGGAACAATACACATTTTTGGCCATGTAAAGTCTTCAGCTTTCTGTCACAAGGTGAAGAATGGCTAACAAAATGAGATTACTTTCTGTGGAATCACAATGAACTGAGGAAACTATTGAAGATCTATATTTTAAATGGAATTTAAATACTTTTAAAAAATCATTGCAAAAGATGAAACATTAATTTAGTGTAATTTACACTTTAAAAAAGGGTACTATTCAGGAGATCACCAGAGGTAGACTAGACTTTCGAGTGGTAGAATATACCAAAAAAAAAAAAAAAAAAAATCCTTGAACATAGCATTTAACTAAGTTACAGTTAAGGAGTATAGACATAGCTGTTAAAATAAAATGTTCACATAGTTTTCACTTAAAAACAAAAGATTCACCAAGAGTAATTAAGCAGACACAAGTCAAAGTAGAATGTAAAACTGTAATTATAGTTTAAGAAAATGTGTCTACAATGAGAAAATACTGTAAAGTCATTAAAATTACAATAAAGAAATTTAAAATATTAAATTACTTTGAAATAATGAATAAATGTCAAAATTTAGAAAAATAGAGACAAGTAGAAAAGAAAGTAACCACAAATATTAATGCATTAAAAAGTTCAAGGATTGTTTCACTGAAGGCATTCATAAAATTCAGTCAGTTCTAAACAACTAACTGAATCTTTAGTAAAATTAATTTTACTAGAAGACATTGATGACATACATAACTTATATTTCATTTTCTATAAACTTCTATAGTATGTATGTATTATATGTATATTATATGTAATTTAAAATAAATGTGTGTAATGGGAATGAGTTATAAATAGGTGGAGAGAAAATAAATTTAGGTGTGTGTGTGTGTGTGTGTGTGTGTGTGTGTGTGGCATTGCCAGCAATTGTTTTCTCTGAGTGACAGAATTCAGGTGTGCTTTTTTTCTTGAAATACAGCTATAATAAGTTCATTAAAACACAGACCACCAAAATTGTAAGAAAAATTACTGTTGTTAATAGAGGTTATTTCATTTTTACCATCTATTTGTAGATGATTAACCTCTACAATAGGAAAACTCCCAAAATTAAAATAAATACTAAATCTAATAAAATCAGCAAAACTGTAGAGTATATGATTAACAAATTTAAAAATCCCTTATATATCTAAACATCAGTGATAAATTAAGAAAGCAACTTTATATGTAATACGTAAGATAACACGTACCTAGATGAAATTTAACCAAGGTAATGAGATTTATAGAGTAAAAATAACAAAACAACTGCTGAGTTAACAAATTACTTAATATGTGGGAAGACATACTGTTTATAGCTTAGATGGTTTAATATTGTTAAGATGTCATTACAATTCAGAGTAAACGACATTCGAAGTGTAATCTCTATCAAAATTCCAAGTTTTTTTGGATTTTTTTCCAGAAATGTAAGCCAAACGAAGAAATTCTTATTAAGTTACAAGGAGCCTTGAAGAAGTCGGTTTTAAAAATGATGTTGCAGGACCAGGTTGTGGTGCATTGGTTGGGCGCACATATTACAACACTCAAGGACCTGGGTTTGAGCCCCTAGTCCCCACCTGCAGGGGGAAAGCTTTGTGAGTGGTGAAGCGGGGCTGCAGGTGTCTGTCTGTCTGTCTCTCTCTCTCTCCCTATCACCTCCTTCCCTCTTGATTTCTAGCTATCTCTATCAAATAAATAAAGATAATAAAAACATTTTAAAAAATGAAGTTGCTTTCTTGTTTCTAAAGTACAGAAAGATAAGACAGTTGTATATGTTAATAATGTACTCTACAGCTTTGTTGGGATCATTTATTAGGTTAAGTAATTTTGTATTTTGGAAGCATTAATGACAACCTTGAAAACAAGATCAAAATTGGAGGGCTCATGCTTTCCACATTCAAAAACTTATACAAAGTTGCAATATCCAATCAAACAAATAACAGTATGTATCTCTAATAATCTGATTTTGTTGATAGACTGCAAAGTCAGGAGAGAAAAATGACACTATGCATATTGCCGGGCACTGACTACATAAGACTGGATTCTGACACACAAAGATGTTGAATCCCTACCTTATAGCATATACAAAAATGAGCTTAAAAATGGACTGACAGCCTACATGTTAGTGGTAGAATTATAAAACTTTCAGAATAAAACATTTGAGTAAATAGATATAAACTCAGATTTGGCAACAGACCATTTGATATGACACCAGAAAGCAAAAATTTGTTTTTTGAAGAAGAGCTAGATAAACAGAACATCATCAAAAATCTAAACTTTGAGTATCAAAATGGGAGAAAATATTTTAAAATAATATATTTATCAAAAGTATATGAAGAACTTCAAAAATTTAACAAGAACTTAGTAAAAACTTATTAATTGACTCTAATGTCCTCCAAAAGTAATATAAAAATACCCACTAAGCACATCAGAAGGTGCTCAGAATGATAGGTCATTTGGAAAACACAAATCAAAACAGAACCATCATGAGATAGTTTTTTTTTCTTTTTTTATTGTTATATTTTTTTAATTGGGGAATTAATGTTTTACATTCAACAGTAAGTACAATAGTTTATACATGCATAACATTCCCCATATAACAATACAACCCCCACTAGGTCCTCTGAATCCTTCCTGGACCTGTATTCTCCCCACCCACCCATCCCAGAGTTTTTTACTTTGGTGTGATACCCCAATTCCATTTCAGGTTCTACTTCTGTTTTCTTTTCTGATCTTATTATTCAACTTCTGCCTGAGAGTGAGATCATCCATATTCATCCTTCTGTTTCTGACTTATTTCACTCAACATGAGTTTTTCAAGGTCCATCCAAGATCAGCTGAAAACGGTAAAGTCACTATTTTTTACTCTGAGTAGTATTCCATTGTGTATATAGACCACAACTTGCTCAGCCACTCATCTGTTGTTGGACACCTGGGTTGCTTCCAGGTTTTGGCTATTACAAATTGTGCTGCCAAGAACATATGTGTACACAGTTCTTTTTGGATGGATGTGTTGGGTTCCTTAGGATATATCCCCAGGAGAGGAATTGCAGGATCATAGGGTAGGTCCATTTCTAGCCTTCTGAGAGTTCTACAGACTTTTCTCCACAGAGGTTGAACCAATTTACATTCCCACCAGCAGTGTAGGAGGGTTCCTTTGACCCCACAACCTCTCCAGCATTTGCTGCTCTTACCTTTTCTGATGTATGACATTCTCACAGGAGTGAAGTGGTATCTCACTGTTGTCTTTATTTGCATTTCTCTGACAATCAGAGACTTGGAGCATTTTTTCATGTGTTTCTTGGCCTTTTGTATGTCTTCTGTGGTGAATATTCTGTCCATGTCCTCCCCCCATTTTTGGATGGGGTTATTTGTTGTCTTGTTGTTGAGTTTGGCAAGTTCTTTATATATGTTGGTTATTAAACTCTTGTCTGATATATGGCATGTAAAGATCTTCTCCCATTCTGTGAGGGGTCTCTTGGTTTGTGTAGTGGTTTCTTTTGCTGTGCAGAAGCTTTTTAATTTGATGTAGTCCCATAGGTTTATACTTGCCTTAGTCTTCTTTGTAATTGGATTCCTTTCATTGAAAATGTCTTAAAAATTTATGCGGAAAAGAGTTCTGCCAATATTTTCTTCTAAGTATCTGATAGTTTGTGGTCTAACATCCAAGTCCTTGATCCACTTGGAATTTACTTTTGTATTTGGTGAAATACAGTGGTTCAGTTTCATTCTTCTGCATGTTTCAACCCATTGTTTCTAACACCATTTGTTGAAGAGACTCTGCTTTCCCCATTTAATAGTCTGAGCCCCTTTGTCAAAGATTAGATGTTCATAGGTGTGGGGAATGAGACAGAGTTTTAAGCTTACTAAAAATGATTATGTTAAAAATTACAGAAATAACAAGTGTATGTAAGGATACAGAAAAATCAGAACTCTACATTTCTGATAGAAAAATAAAATGACACAGTCATTGAGGAAACTTTCTCTGAAAACAGAGTAATCACATAACTAGAATTTTATTCCTGTGTGTATAGCTAAATAATGTGTGTATATATAATTAAATATTAATTTACCATAAAAATGTGTGGTGGGGGAGCCAGGTGGTGGTACATCTGGTTGAGTGCACATGTTACAATGCATAAGGACCCAGGTTCAAGCCCCTGGTCCCCACCTACAGTGGGGAAAGCTTCCCCTGGTGAAGCAGTGCTAAAGGTGTCTTTCTGTTTCTCTCCCTCTCTATCACCTCCTTCCTTCTCGACTTCTGGCTGTCTCTATCCAATAAATCAATAAAAATAGTGAAAAAAAAACACCTGCATGGCAAGACAAATTTTTTTTAAAAAAATGTGTGATGGGTTGTTGTATACCATAAAGAAACTTTAAAGCGTTATGCTAAATGAAATAAACCAAACATAAGAGAATAAATGTTTTTCACTTCTATGAAATATCTACCATAGATAACTACGTCATATAGCCAGAAAATAGATTACGATTTGAATGTAAAGGAACTGCTGTACTGTCTATCACTTGTTACAAAATTTGTTTGAGATAATGATAAAGTTCCAGAAATACATAGTAGTTATGCTTGTGTAACTTTGTTAATGCAATTAATACCACTGAGCCATCCACTTAGACAAGGTAAAAAATGTAGAGTACTTGTTATAAATTTCATACACAATATATTATATATGTATTATATAGTGTGGCTTATACATAGTGTAAGTTGTCACAAATATTTTATTATATATTACAAAATGACATAAGTCAGACTGACCTGTGTTTATATCTTACCGCAATAATTTCCCATGTCATACTAAACAAGTTACGTTATATCTCTAAGTCTGAATTTCTTTCCCCTCAAAATATGAATTGTAATAACCACACGAGGCTTCTGAGAAGAATTTTTAACATCATACTAAAATATGATTATGTATTACACCTCACAAGCACATATAATAAAATAATTTTCTCTAAGATATATTATCAGATATTGAAGGAAATGCTAATTGATATTATCTTATAATTGGGAAAGTACTATAATTTGATTATGTAAATAAGTAGTTTTCAAAAAATATATTCTCTTTGGATAATCAAAATACTATTAGAGTTCTATGAATTAGATTAGTAAATTGGACCCACTCGGTAACAGCTTAGTGTCCTGGTTCTATCTTTTAGAAGTCCTAACTTTCCTAGATCCTTTATACTAGGAGTGGGGAAACTCTTCTGCACCAAGGGTCATTTGAATCCACTGAACATCACCCACGGGCTGTAAGACATTACCAACTTAAACATTAAAATTTAATGTTGCTATGAAAAAAAGCTCCTAGATTTATTGAATTTTGAGTCCTCCCTCAAAATTCAATATTGGTAGGGCCAGCCTATGTGATTTTGAACTGTGGATGGGATTTTCCCAACCCTACTGTGTAGGTTCTGCATACTTGCTCAAGTTCCCAGTGTCAAATTACCAACTGAACTCAAAGCAAAAAAATTTTTTTCTAATTACTACAATTATTGTTTATGTACAAAGAATTAGCCATCTTGGCACTTCTTCCTGATTCTCAAGATGTGATTTCCAAGTATTTCCCTCACCCTAAATCTGCATTGCTCCTTTCCTATTTTGCTAATAGAAACCCAATGAACCTATTCTTTCAAAATACACATCCAATTATAAACATATTTCCTAAAGATAATTCAAATAGTATTTTCTGTGGACAGAAATACCAGATTTAAAACTTTTTCATTAACTTCATACAACAGATGTGGATGATCCACTGTAGGATACATAGTTTGTGAAACCAAAGGTTGGGAAGAAATTTCCTTGACTAGCTGACAAAATATAGATATGTAAATTTGTATCTTTTATGAGTGTCTATCCATGTGTCTCTAGAGTACCAGGCCTGAGATAATTCTCTGAAATATGTCACACCAAAAACATATGCTTTTACTTAAGGAGAATATAATTTGAAATGGCAAAAATCCTTTGCTTTATCTCTGAATATAACTCTTTGTGCAAAGACATATTGGAATTTACTTCAAGGCAATTATAACAAAGTTTTAAGAAATTCAAAGTTAAATTTAAATTAGAAGTAAAATATCCAGAAGGAGAATATTCCCTGACCTTAGGCCTGTAATATTTTCAGTTAGTTGTCATTTCTACACAATTTATTCGCTTATCTTCTCATTTAGCTGTTCTTTTCTTTTCCCCCTCCTGGGACAAGCAAATAGACAAGAACACTGTCATCATGACCTCAATAAAGCTGGCTCCTTTAATTAAGCAGCTATTTTAGTTGTCCCCTTGCAAGCCTAGAATGTTCTTGATCCATTGACATTTTCAGAGGGATTATGCAAAACTTTTTCCCACTTACATTGTTTTCACTATCTAATTAGTGTCACCCCAAATTTACATACATGCTTTGCTTATAATGAGAGAGACAGGGGTGAACAAGAACTGGAAAAGAAAATGACTTGAGGACTTTCAAATTCAAATACTTTAAGAGCTAGGTAAAAGATATAGATTTATGGAACAACAAGTTGTAACATTAAAAATAACAGGGCCGTGGAAATTTGAAGAACAGAAATCTCATAAAGCATGAAAATAGCTAATTAACACTGTGCTGGTCCCCCAAATACACATTGCTAGTTAAACTAATCCTGAAGTTAAGATTAATTTTTAAAAAATGCTCATCATTCAATCAAGAGAAAGTACCCAATATGATATTCCAGTTACGATAAATGGAAAAGTAAACATGATTAGTAGAATACTGCAAAATATGAATCCACTAGTTAATATTTTAGGTAGATGACAAGACCAAGACTGAGTGGCGGACACACTTCCCATGCACAAGGAGCCAGCCATGTTCAGGCCCCTTGTCACCAGCTGTAGTGGGGGGGAAGCCTAATGAATGGGGGAGAAATACTGCAGATTCCTCTCCTTTTCTCTCTGTGTTCCTCTCTCTCTCTCTCTCTCTCTCTCTCTCTCTCTCTCTCTCTCTCACACACACACACACACACACACACAATTAACAAAGGATGAGACATGATAACCTGGAGTGATGGTATACTTGTGCAGGCACTGAACCCGAGCAGTAAACCTGATGGCAAATAAATAAATTAAATTAAATAGGAAAAATAAAGCTGCCAGGAGCAGTGGAATCATAGTGAAGTCACTCAGGCTCAGCAATAACCCTGGTGGCAAAAAATGATTAAAAAATTTTTTTTAAAATCTTTACTATCTAGCCACTTAATTACTTTACAGTTTTATTTCTATCCAGGTAACTCCTCCTCCTCACTAATCTCATTTTGGTCTATATTCTATTATATCATATGTTTCCAGGCTATTGTCAATACCTGTTTATCTTGGATGCTGTCTATTTCTTCTTTTTTCTTTTTTCTTTTTTTTTTTTTTTTGGTATGCTATAGAGACCTAAACAGTGCTCAGTTCTTTTTTTTTTTTTAATTTCTTTATTGGGAGATTAATGTTTTACATTCTACAATAAATACAATAGTTTGTACATGCATAACATTTCTCAGTTTTCCACATAACAATACAATCCCCACTAGGTCTTCTGTCATCCTTTTTCAGGACCAGTACTCTGGGGTACTGTTCACTTTTATCTCATTTTCTAAAATGCATGTCATGAAAAAATTATGGTAATCTGATGATCCAATTTTTATCTCATCCTCCGTTTAAACCCTTTGCTATGTCACCTTTCAGACCCTGTTCCTAAATTAAAGTCTATCCTCCTGCTCTTTGAATTTAGATTGATGTCACAGTTTCTTTCAGCCATTGGAATTTTACCAGATGTGACTAAAGTGAGATCTGAAAAACGTTCTCATGCATTTCTATTGGTCTTGCCCTCTTGCCTGTCGAACAGCACATACTCAGGTCAGCCTACAAGATGAAAGATGCAAGATGCTTCAATTTTCCCAGGAAAAATCATCTTAGTTTAGTCTATAATATTTAACTTGTAAACAGTTCTCATCACTGTCAACAATTCTGTCTTGTAGAGACACAACACACTATAGGTGCCTGACCAAACAGATCAGATCCCAGCGAGAAGAGCAGCACAGAAGAAATCCTGGACAGATGACCCCACCAATGTGTCCTGGAGCTCCACTTCCCCAAAGCCCCACCCTACTAGGGAAAGAAAGAGGCAGGCTAGGAGTATGGATCGACCAGTCAACACCCATGTTCAGTGGGGAAGCAATTACAGAAGCCAAACCTTCAACCTTCTGCATCCCACAATGACCTTGGGTCCATACTCCCAAAGGGATAAAGAATAGGAAAGCTGTATGTCTAACAAAGGGGCTTTTCAAAGCTAACCCAATTACCATATAATGTGATGATAACAGTAACTATCCATTGTCTTCTCGAACCCTAAGACAGCAGGAACCTCACATTTCCACTACGGAGCCTAAACTTCCCCCAGTCTTGGGACCCTAGGGTAGGGCCCACTTTCCCGTATGCTTCTCCCAATTCTTATCAAATAATATTGCATCTGCTGATCGCAACCTAATCAACGCAAAGAGTGCCACCCCAGCATGTTTCACTTCAGAGTGTGTCTAGAGACTTCAGGTGTGGAACAACAACCCTTCAGCTTCATCACTAGGGTGACCTTTCCTTTCACAGTATTCTCTAATTCCATCCCAGGTGGTTCACTTCGTAACAAAGTCCCAAAACCTAGATATAGACCAGGTTCCAGGAGATAGAGCATATGTTCACACATATCCATAAACCAGGGCAAATATATACCTGAAAGCAGTAGTACACTAGAGTTTGCAGTGAGTACCCCCAACACTTCATCTCCACTATTCCAACCTTTGGGTCCATGATTGCTCAACAATTTGTTTGGCTTCGTATGTTAACTCTCTTTTCAGCCACCAGGTTCCAGATGCCATCAGGATGCTGGCCAGGCTTCCCTGGACTGAAGACCCCACCAATGTGACCTGGATCTCAGTTTCCCCAGAGACTCACCCTACTAGGGTAAGAGAGAGGCAGGCTGGGAGTATGGATTGACCAATTCAACAAGGAAGCAATTACAGAAGCCCATGTTCAACAAGGAAGCAATTACAGAAGCCAGACCTCCCACCTTCTGCAACCCACAACGACCCTAGGTCCATGCTCCCAGAGGGATAGAGAATGGGAAAGCTATTGGGGTGGGGATGGGATATGGAGATTGGGTGGCAGGAATTGTGTGGAGTTGTATCCCCCCCATCCTATGATTTTGTTAATGTCTCCTTTCTTAAATAAATAAATAATTTTTTAAAAAAAGAATAGGAAAGCTGTCAGGGGAGGGGATGGGATACTGAGATCTGGTGGTGGGAATTGTGTGGAGCTGTACCCCTCTTATTCTATGGTGATGGGAATTGTGTGGAGTTGTACCCCTCTTACCCTATGGTTTTGTCACTGTTTCCTTTTATAAAAAAAAAAAAAATCCACAGTCAGGAACTAGATGGTTTTCTAACCATTGCATGCCACTGGGATTTGATGGTTGGTTTGTTATTCAGTATGATCTCAAGTAACTAGATCACTAACCACTCATTCAGACATTCCATACACTCCATTTTTACTACCTTTATTTAAAAATAAATATTTTATTGAGGGTATATTAATTCTAAAATGACTGTCACAGACATAGGGTTTAGCAAGTCCACAGGATGGGTTTCAGTACACTTGACCTGTCACCAGGTTGTTATCTTTCTCCACCGTCAGAACTGGGGTCTCCATTCCCCCTGGAGTCCCCTGTTGCTCCCCTAACTTTACTATGGTCTGTTTGTGACTGCCTGGATTGTATTGTTTGAGGGGTACTCACACAGTACTGGAATCAGTGAGATATAGATGTAGCTAAGACAGCCAAGCAAACACTCACTTAGACAGTGAATAACCGTGGAGCTCAGATGGCAAGAATAATTAGTTCACATATAATTTCTAATTGATAATTATATCGGGTCAGAAGGCAAGCAGACTCAAGACCCAGAGCAGACTTGGAATATGTTCATACTGATGCAAACCAAGTGGCTGTAAATCCTAAATAAAAGCAGCATGATAAATGACATACTTATTATAATACACAAGTTATTGCTGTTAGTAACTGATTACACATATAATAAGCTACAGCAATAAGCTAATTTTAACCAAATGAATGAGGCTGTTTGTCCAATAAATTTCTGCATGCTAGATACAATTAAACTTTAGATAAATAACAATAATAATTATATTACAAATATGCCAAGAGATAGATTTATAGTAAATATTTTACCGTTCATCTGAAATTTAAACTTAAGTGGGTGTGGATATAGGTTTTTTAACTATACTTTCTAACACCTTATTTTATTTATGTATTTTTAATAGACACAGAGAGAAATCAAGAAGAAACGGGAAGAGAAGGAGAGAGAAATACTGGCAGACCACTTGTGAAGTTTCCCCCTACAGGTGGGGACTGGAGGACTTGAATCTGCATCACTGTGCATGGTAACTTGTACACTCAACTGAGTTTATCACTTCAAGGTCCTATGTAATATAAACATTCTTATGTTAAATCTGGCAGTCTTGGTTTCTCCTAGATAATAGTGAAGGGTCCACTAGATGAAGCAACTTTAGCTGTCAACTAACCACTCTTTAAGTTTCTTCTAGAACACTTGTATAATTGGCATTATTTTCTGCGACAGAATAGAATATAGTATAATTTCCTGCAGAACAAAAGTCTCAACCTACACATATATTGCTATCACACCTAACTGCATCTGTTTGTTAGCTGCATATTTCCTTTCATCTCTGAGTCTCTTTATCTACTCTGCAGCTTAGACATTTCTTGCAGCATGAAAATAACTGCAACAGAAATAATGAAAGAAATCAGACAATCAAAGGAAAGGAAAGATATTTACAATACAAAAATAATGATTAAAGAGAATTAGCCAGGGCCAGGGATCTATTATAGATTATAAGTAAAGAACTTTCATGTCTGAGCTCCCAAGTTTGATCACTCGTACCACATATGATAGAGCTTATGCACACACGAGCGATACACTGGTATTTATGTTTCTTATTCTCATGCTCCATTTCTAGTTCTATCCATTCATCTCCCATTATCTCTATCTCTGTATTTCAATGCTGTACAGTAATTTGCATTCCGGAGTTCTAGAGATCCTAGGTTCAATCCCTTTCACTTAAAACAAGAGCTGAGTGGTATTCCAGCACTTTCTTGGGTTCTCTCACTACCTCTCCTTTTCCCATAATAAATAAGCAAAACTTTTTAAATTCATTTTTTATCAAAAAAAAAAAAGAAGTGATCAGCATGAGAGAATTTCTATGACACTAAGAATATTCTAGTTAATGGAGACAACTACATAGGACATAGTAAAGTAAAAAAAAAAAAAGTAGTTGGTAAATCCAGCAAAGAGGAGATGAAACTTGAGCATATTTCATGTAGGAACAATTCAGACTGTATGCTATTTGGAATCTATGCCTCTGAGGGGCATGTCGGAGAAGACAGTGCCTGGAGATTGAGTTGATTCTACTGTGGAGCATGTTATCTGAACAAATAAGCTACTAGAATTTTACTTCTTCTCAGGTTCTCTTGATGATTAACTGCTTACCAGGCAGACTAATTACCAAGCTATATGTGTGTTGGAATGTTGTTTGTCTGGTGACCAGTCTTTCTCAGTAGGATAAGTCCCTGAGGTTCAAGGGTTGTCTCAAGGAAAGAACTGGGCCATTGGAATCTAGAGACAAGCTGATGATATGGATGGGGAAGTCCACTAAAGCCTGTCTTAGGAGGAACTATACAGATCTGGCTTGTGTTCACACAAGTGAAGCAAGGGCAGTGGTAAAATATGCCCAAGCTAACTGTGGATAAACTAAGGGATCTTTGGCCCATTCAATAACCTCTTAGCTCCACAAACTGAAATTACAATAAATTGGGTTATCAGAAAGAGTCATGATGCATTTTTGTATAGAAAAATATAAAGAAATACATCATGACTTTTCTGAAACCTCAAATATATGTAACTATTGATGTACATGTATATATAGCCAAAGTACAGGGCAACTTTTTCTGGTAAGAAGAAGACAGAGATACAGAAAAAGTGAGGGAAAGACATCATGGCAACAAGGATTCCTTTTGTGTGGTGGGACCAGACTCAAATCTGGGTCATGAACATGGCAAAATAAGTACATTATTAGGTAAGCTATTTTGCCAGCCCTAAAGTTTAATTTTTATGAAAATGATTTCTAATGTCAGGTAGACCAGGGTTTATTTTCTGACTCTGTCACTTACCAGTTGTCAGATGATGGTCAAGTTTATCTGTCTCTCAAAATATAATGCACTCATCTATAAAACAATGTAGATGATAAGGCTGTTAAAAATTGGGTTACGGTCCTTTGGTGATGGGAATGGTGTTTATGTACACTCCTAGCAAAATGTAGACATATAAATCAGTAGTTAATTAATATGAGAGGGGGAAATCAATTGTATGTCTCAAAGGTTCTCAAAAGACAAACTGAATCTTTTTAATAGATAGGCTACGTATTTGATATGCGGACTCTCTCAAAAGCCTAGACCAAGTAGATTAGAAGCTTCCAATAGCAGAGCTATATACAAGATACTGGGTACTGTACAGCAAACCATAACAAAGGGACTTTTCAAAGTTAACCCAATTAACAAATAATGTGATGATAATATTAACTATTGATTGTCTTTTTGAACCCTAAGACAGCAGGAACCTCACATCTTCACTATAGAGCCCCTACTTCCCCCAGTCCTGGCACCCTTGGATAGGGCTCACTTTCCCGTATGCATCTCCCAATCCATACCAAATAATATTGCATCCGCCAATCACAGCCTAACCAAAGCAACGATTGCCATCTCAACATGCTTCACCTCAGAGTGTATCCAGAGACTTCACGTGTGGAATGACAACCCTTCAGCTTCATTACTCGGGTGAGACCTTTCCTTTTATAGTACACTCTAATTTCATCTCAGGTAGTTCACTTTCTAACAAAGTCCCATAACCTAGACATACACCAGTTTCTGTGAGAGAGAGTGTATGTGCACACGTATCCATAAACTACTGCAAAATATATACCTGAAAGCAGGATTACACTAGAGTTTGCAGTGAGTACCTCCCTAACACTTCCTCTCCACTATTCCAAACTTGGGATCCATGATTGCTCAACAAATTGTTTGGCTTTGTATGTTAACTCTCTTTTCAATCACCAGGTTCCAGATGCCACCAGGATGCTGGCTAGGCTTCCCTGGATTGAAGACCCCACCAATGTGTCCTGGAGCTCAGCTTCCCCAGAGACACACCTTACTAGGGAAAGAGAGAGGCAGACTGGGAGTATGGACCGACCAGTCAACGCCCATGTTCAGCGGGGAAGCAATTACAGAAGCCAGACCCTCTACCTTCTGCAACCCTCAACGACCCTGGGTCCATGCTCCCAGAGGGCTAGAGAATGGGAAGGCTATCATGGGAGAGGGTAGGTTATGGGGATTGGGTGGTGGGAATTGTGTGGAGTTGTACCCCTCCTACCTTATGCTTTTGTTCACTAATACTTTCTTAAATAAAAAATTAAAAAAAATTACATGTAATATAATTCATCATTTGAACAATGCTCAGTATAAGTACTTGTTGACAAGAGTTAATGTGAAAACAAAACAAGAGAAAATGGTGAGGATTGAAATAAACCTGGGCTATATCAGTATAGCTTTTGTGATAAAATATACCACAAGTAGGGAAGGAAATTGCTGGTCCTCAGTGCCTATACAGTACAATCATTTCCAGAGGTCAATTTCCATTTTCTTTCCTTCCTCCTTTCTTTCTTTCTTTCTTTCTTTCTTTCTTTCTTTCTTTCTTTCTTTCTTCCTTCCTTCCTTCCTTCCTTCCTTCCTTCCTTCCTTTCTTTTCTTTCTTCCTTCCTTCCTTTCTTCCTTTCTTTCTCTCTCTCTATTTCTTTCTTTCTTTTTCTCTTTCCTTCTTCCTTTCTCTCCCTCTTTTTTTTTGACAAAGGATGAGAGACAGAGGGAGAAAGAGAAAGTTGGGGGAGTGGGAGGCGGAGGAGAGAACTGCAGTCCCGTTCCTTAAAAACAGATAGGTGTCAATAAAGCCATAGCTCTGGGTGCCACAGTGCACTTCCAGCACCAAATGATGTCAATTGCAGCCATAAAATCTGCTGAGATTGCCTTAAGAATGCTACTTACAGGGAGTCAGGTGGTATCACAGCGGGTTAAGTGCACGTGGTGCGAAGCAAGGACTGGCGTTAAGTATCCCAGTTCGAGCCCCACGGCTCCCCACCTGCAGGGAAGTCACTTCTCAAGAGGTGAAGCAGGTCTGCAGGTGTTTATCTTTCTCTCCCCACTCTGTCTTCCCCTCCTCTCTCCAATTTTCTCTGTTCTATCCAACAACAACATCAATAACTACAATAATAATAACTACAACAATAAAACAACAAGGGCAACAAAAGGGAATAAATAAAAATTTAAAAAATCTTAAAAAAAAAAAGAATGCTACTTACAGGGGCTGGATGGTTACATGCGTGGATGAGAGCACAATTTAAAAAGCACAAGGACCTGGGTTCAAGCCCAAGTCTCTACCTAACTCCCCATTTACAAGGGGGAAACTGTGCAAGAGGTGAAGCAATGCTGCGAGTGCCTCTTTCCCTTGCCCTCTGTACCTTCACCTTCCCTCTCAATTTCTGCGTCTAGTCAATAAATAAACAAAACAAACAAAAAAAACCATATATTTTAAGCAAAGAATGTTACTTAGAAAAGACCTTGAATGTTACTTAGAGGAAATTTCCCTTATCAATGGTGTCAGCCTTTGCAGATTTTGCTATCCAATTGTTCCCATCTTCAAAGATATGAACTGTCTTAAAATCCCTTTGACTAGGGGGTCGGGCGGTGGCGCAGTGGGTTAAGCGCACGTGGCGCAAAGCGCAGGGACCGGCGTAAGGATCCCGGTTCGAGCCCCCGGCTCCCCACCTGCAGGGGAGTCGCTTCACAGGCGGTGAAGCAGGTCTGCAGGTGTCTATCTTTCTCTCCCCCTCTCTCTGTCTTCCCCTCCTCTCTCCATTTCTCTCTGTCCTATCCAACAACAAAGCAACGTCAACGTCAACAATGGCAATAATAATAACCGCAACGAGGCTGCAACAACTAGGGCAACAAAAAGGGGGAAAAATGGCCTCCAGGAGCGGTGGATTCATGGTGCAGACACCGAGCCCAGCAATAACCCTGGAGGGAAAAAAAAAAAAAAAATCCCTTTGACTAGTCTTGATAATGAACTGAAAAAGACTGGGGACCCAATGGGCATAGCCAGACTGCTTATTCCCATCTTCAAGAGTCTAAGTGTGTGAGTCACACTTGGCCACTTATGACCAAGCTAGAATCCTAAGTAGTCTTTTATTGATCAGACACCAGGGGCTAGGAGTCATCCCACAATTAGTTTTAAGGAAATATCTCATTTAGACTTTTTTTTTTTTACAGAGTGAGTATTCAACAACCATTTAAGAAATGTTTCTTAAAGATACATTTTTTGTATATGAGAAATTAAGAACAAAATGCATAATGTACAATTACTGCCCATGAGGGTTCATAGGACTGTGACAAAAACAGCTGGGCCCACATGTAGGGTCTTTGGCCCTATAAGGTCTTGTATGAGCCCAAAGTCTTAATTAACTACTAACCCATGACCATCACTTATTGTAAAAAGCCAGAAGTGTGGTGGGATTCCTATTATCAAATAGTTTGTAATGCAATGGTAAATATCTAAATGAGCAAGAATCATACCACTATATGTCCGTGGTCCACTCTACAAGAAATGCCAAGAAAACAAACAGTTCAGGCAGTCTGCAGAGTATAACATTTTGGGATTCAAACATTCATAAATGTATCCATCTATGGATCTAACCAAGTTGCTATAACTTCTCTGAGATTGTCTGATATACATGGCAAAAATACTGAGTTACACCTATCTTCTATGTTTGATATGAATAATAAACATAACAATTATGACACACTGCAAACTATCAGTGACTACTTGATCAAATAATGCATCATTTTTATTAATGTTTTATAATCACAAAGTAATGCATAATAAACTAAGAAATCTACTTAAGTGAAATTTTCTGAGGAATAATTAGAAGGCAAGAAAATAGCTTTTTAATTGGAAAGCACAAAGTAAATATAAGATTACAAATTGTAATTGTTAGATAGATATAAACAGAAATATTTGAATACATTTTAAATTATCTGCCTTCAAGTCATTCCTCATCCAACAGTGGTGAGAGAAAAAATAAATTGATAAAAGACTTTTAATTTGTTTGAGAAAGCATTTAAATTCTATGCATGTAAGCTTAATAGAATGTTTTTATTTCCTTTACTGTAACCTTCTCTATCCATCCTTTTGGAGACATGTTTATGGATTCAGTTTCATTTGTCAGCTAATGAAATCCTCCATTCTGTATTTTTGTTCTTCTATAACAGAAATTCTTCCTGAACCCCTGAGAAAAAATTCAAATTAGATTCCAAAAACAGTTTGACTGTCAGTTATGTACTGAGAAAGGGCAGATTAATCCCCATGGACCTCATAGTTGACAAAGTTTTCATTTAATGTGTTCAACTATAATGCTAAGAGGAATTTGATAACAATACTCTGGTTGCTTCTTTGCCGCTCCATGAAATAATTACTACCCTAGGGTTTTGAAGGTAATCAGGTGTACTGGGTTGCCTTGCAGCTCAGGGAGGAGGGAAGGGCAAGAGTGATTATCTTTCTATAATACCAACTGTTATGAAGTCTCGTTCCTTAGATCCATTTCCATAAAGTGGCACTCTGTTGATTTTTAAGTGACTATTGTTTTCCTAGTCTCTTCTACTTGTTTTGTTTTCAATATGAAGAAGCCAATTTTCTGTGTACAAAGGTTACTGTGAAAAAGGAAACCATGGTGAAGACTAGAACAAGAGGAAGTTTTCTGCATGCCTGGTGGGAAGGAGACCATATATTAAAACTGTCTTTTAAAAGTTTTAGATTATCTGTTAAAGTTCATGATGATGAACACTCTGAAGGAAATATCCTAAAGAAATAGGTATATCTGTGCATCAATAAGAAGTACTACTCATAATATTGCCATACTGGGGCAGAGAGAGAAGTTTGCAATCAATAATATCCTGAATAAACTGTATTTTCATTCCTAATTTAAAATGCTAAATTCTGTGCAGGGGAGATAGCATAATGGTTATGCAAACAGACTCTCATGCTTGAGGATCCTAAATCCCAGGTTCAATCCCCTGCACCACCATAAGCCAGTGCTGAGCAGTGCTCTGGTGTTTCTGTGTGTGTGTGTGTCTCTCTCTCTCTGCATCTCTCTAAAGAATAAATAAAATATTTTTATAAATAAATAAATAAAATGCTAAATTCCATCTAAAAGGAGAAACATAAACATACTACAGTGTGGGTAAAACTTCATACACACAATCTTGAATAGAAGAAATCAAACATGGTGGAGGGGGGAAGACAGCAGATGAAGGTGCACTGACTTAAGTGCACATATTACAATGTACAAAGACCCCAGGTTCAAGCCCCAGTCCCCATTTGCAGGGGGAAGCTTGATGAGTGGTGAAACAGAGCTGCAGGTGTCTATCTCTCCATATTCCCATTCAATTTCTGTGTCTCTAACTAAAATAAATAAATAAATAAATAAATAAATAAATAAAAATACATTTAAATTTTTGAAAAATGAAATGTACTGCTAACGTCAAAAAATTTAAAAAATAAATCAAACACTAAACTTCTTTATACACAGTGTAAAAATATGCAGAAGTAAATTATCATGTGAAAGGACATATTCTGGTGTTCTAAACACTAAGAGAAGGAAAGGTAAGATAACCATGGAATTCAAAATCTTTTCAGAAGACATTATAATTGAGAAAAAAAATCTATCAGGAGCATGGCTGGAGACACCAGGTTTAATTACTAGTAATGCATATGTTTTATGAGAATTCATTTGGTCATGGAAGCAACATGAATGAGATTGAAGAGGCAAATAGAAATCACTGACTTAAGGACTTATCCACCATAGTATTTTGAAACTTATCCACCATAGTATTTTGAAGAGGCAAATAGGAATCACTGACTTAAGGACTTATCCACCATAGTATTTTGAAGTTTCCTTACAATAATCCCCAGGAAAAGAGTTGCCAGCTCATAGGGTAGGTCCATTCCTAGCCTTTTGAGAATTCTCCAGACTGCTCTCCACAGGATTTGCATTAATTTACATTCTCACCAGCAGTTCAGGAGGGTTCATTAGTGCTACCAACATCTCCAGCATTTACTGTTATGACCCTTTCAGATGTATGACAATGTCACAGGAGTAAAATAGTACCTTATTGTTGTCTTTATTTGTATTTCTCTGACAATTGATGATGTGGAGCATTTTCTCCAGCTTAAGTATCTTCTTTGGTGAACATTCTGTTCATATTCTCTCTGATTTTTTTAATGGGATCATTTGGTTTTTTGTTGCTGAGTTAGTTTCTAGAGAGAGTATTGCTTCGTGTTTTGACTGTAAAGAAATATGCTTAAGTCCTCACCCATAGTGCCAGTGATAGTTAGAAATCACTTATTTAAAAGTAGGTGTAAAGTCATGGGCACTTGGAATATTCCTAGGATAGATCTAATACCTTTTGCCAAACTGGAAACCCCAAATCTCATCTGCAATATTCTTGCCTTTAGGTTCCTGATTACTAAATAATTTATTCTGCTTTATATATTAATGCTTTTTCAGGCACCGAATTGCAGATGCTACCATGGCATCAACCTGACTCCTCTGGGAAGATGACCTCATCAATGTACCCTGGAATCCCATCTCTCCAGATCCCTGACCCACTAAGTAAAGATAGAAACAGGCTGGGAGTATAGATCAACCTACTAGTGCCAATGTTCAGCAGAGAAGTAATTACAAAAGCAAGACCTTCCATCTTCTGCACCCCATAATGATCCTGGGTCCATATTCCCAGAGGGATAAAGAATAGGAAAGCTTTCAGTGGAGGGCATAGGATATGGAACTCTGGAGGAGACAGGGCCAAGATGAGGACTTGAACACAGCTGCTGGTGTGAGCTCCACAACAACTGCTGGATAGGGTAGGATACTGGGTTGTCAGCAGGACGGTGAATAAGGGGTCCTAAATGTGACATGAAGGTGGTGACTATAGCTCAACTTGGATTAGAAAACAGAGAAAAAAGAAAGGAAATTTTCTGATTATTTCTGAAGCACACCCCTCCCCCCTACCCCATAACCAGACCAGAGGGGCTGGAGAGCTGCTACTAACAGGCTCCCCGCTGAGCTGTTATTCTTTACCAAGATTCCTGGCTCACCAGGGGTGTGATTCCAATCCTTTTCCTTTTTTATTTCCTTCTCCCTTTTTTTTTTCCCCTTTGTAAGTGGCTTGAGCTCTATCTGAATAACAAAATATCTGACCAATCAGAGCCTCACCCCTGCCTGGGAAAGGCTACCTGGAGGTTTTTTGTTTGTTTGTTTGTTTGTTTAACAATTGGCTGTCTTTGCTCAGGCTGCCTGAGCCAATAGGGAGCCCTTTAAGCTGAAGACTGACTGATAGGGTTTTTCACTGTGTTTTATTTTATTATTGCTATTATATATACATGTGTCCCTTCCCCCCCATGTTGTCCAAAATTAATTGCTATTGTTTTTTACATTGCTAGGTGACTGAGTGTCCTATCCATTGTGAGAGGAACTGGTTCACTCTACCTCCTCAATCCCCTCTCCCCTTTCTCCCTCCTCCTAGCTAATTAAAAAAAAAAAACCCTTTCACTGCTTTTTTTTTCTTTTTCTTTTTTTCTCATTCTTCTTTTCTTACATCCTCCTTCTGCTTTCTGAATTCATTGAAACTCAGTTGTGAATTATTTTGGGGAAAAAAATCTGACTCAGAGTGGACTCTGTGTGTGTATCTTCTCTAATTCCCTTTCTCCTCTTGCTACCCCTAGAATTTACAGTAGACAGTAGATTTGATTAATTGTCTATTCTTGCTTTCCCTTTTTTCCTTTTTCTTTTTCATTTGGATTTGGTCACTACTTTTTCGTAGACTGGAGGTGTTCTTTGACTAACTGGTATTGGTTAAACTGCACCAATCCTTGCTTCAGTTACGATTATTGTAATTACAGAGGTTGGTGACTGCATTTGTCATAAAGGTATTTAGTATAGTGTGGCTTGTACTCAAAACACAACAACTGAAAAACAACAGAACATAAAAGTAAAAAACATATCAATAAAAAAAAGGTTAAACCAAGAGCAAATAAAACTGCTACTACAATGAATGAAGACAGGATCCCAAAAGAAAATCCAAATCAGTCAGAAGTAACCATAGATAAGAAAATTATGTAAGCAATAGTAAACCTAATAATCACAGAAATGAAGACAACTGTGGAGTAAAGGGCTAGCAGAATTAGGGAAACAACAGATGAGACCCTCAAGGAAAATCCTAGCTACCTCAAGGTAATTCGAGAAGTGAAAGAAATGGCTGAACTAAAAGGTCAAATAGCAGAACAAGCTAATACTATATATGAATGGTAGAAGGAAGCTGAGGGAAGGGAAAGAAGACTAAATAAGCAGAAAACAGAATTAGCCAGAGAGAGGATGAGCTAGAGAAAACTAAGAAAGAGGTAAAAGAGCTCAAAAAGAGATTGAAAAACACTAAAAATAGCAACCGAGACATATGGGATGATCTCAAAGGAAATAAAATTCATATAATTGACCTGCCAGAGGAAGAAAGAGAGGAAGGGGAAGTAAACATTCTAGAGGAAATAATAAAAGAAAACTTCCCAACCTAAACAACAAAAAGGACATTAAATTCAAGAGGCCCAGAGAGTCCCAAACAGAATCAACCCAGACCTGAATATACCAAGACACATCATAGTTACAATGAAAAGAAGTAAGGATAAAGAAAGGTTCCTAAAGGCTGCAAGAGAAAAACAAAAAGTCACATACAGGGAAAACCCATGAGACTATCAGCAGACCTCTCTACTCAAACTCTAAAATCCAGAAGAGAATTGCAAGATATCTATTGAGCCCTAAATGAAAAAGGGTTTCAACCAAGGATAATATATCCTGCTAGACTTTCATTCAAACTAGATGGAGTCATCAAAACCTTCTCAGACAGACAACAGTTAAAGGAGGCAACCATCACCAGGCTTGCCCTGAAAGAGGTCCTGAAAGAGCTCTTATAAACATGAACATCATCATAATACTTGCCATATATCAGAACAAATGAAAAAATTCTTGAATAATGACATTACAATACATTAAATCAATAATATCAATAATCTATAATATCAATAAATGTCAATGGCTTAAACTCACCCATCAAAAGGCACAGAGTGGATCAGAAAAGATAACCCAATGATATACTGCTTGCAAGAATCCCATGTGACTCAACAAGACAAACACTGACTTAAATTAAAAGGATGGAAAACGGGGGTTGGGCGGTGGTGCAGTGGGTTAAGCGCACGTGGTACAAAGCGCAGGGACCAGCGTAAGGATCCCGGTTTGAGCCCCCGGCTCCTAACCTGCAGGGGAGTCGCTTCACGGTCGGTGAAGCAGGTCTGCAGGTGTCTATCTTTCTCTCCCCCTCTCTCTCTGTCTTCCCCTCCTCTCTCCATTTCTCTCTGTCCTATCCAACAACAAAAAGCAACGTCAACAATGGCAATAACAACCGCAACGAGGTTGCAACAACTAGGGCAACAAAAAGGGGAAAAAATGGCCTCCAGGAGCGGTGGATTCATGGTGCAGGCACCGACCCCAGCAATAACCCTGGAGGAAAAAAAAAAAAGGATGGAAAACTATCCTACAGGCTAATGGACCATGAAAAAGGACAGAAACAGCCATTCTCATATCTGACACAATAGACTTTAAATTAAATAAAGTAATAAAAGATAGGAAAGGCTATTACATAATGATTAGAGGATCAATCAGCCAAGAAGACTTAACAATTATTAACATCTATGTAGCCATTGAGGGACCATCTAAATATATCAAACACCTACTGAAAGAACTACGAAGATATATCAATAGTAATACAATAATAGTGGAAGACTTTAATGTTCCATCTCACACTTAGATCAACAAAGCAGATAATCAATAAAGAAACAAGAGAATTAAATGAAGAGATGTACCAACTAGACCTCTTGGGCATTTTCAGAGTTCTTCACCCAAAAAAACTGGAATACACATACTTTTCAAATCCACACAACATATACTCAAGAATAGACCACGTTAGGCCACAAAGACAGCACCAACAAATTCAAGAGCAATGAAATCACCCCAAGTATCTTCTCAGACCACAGTGGAGTAAAGCTAACATTTAACAACAAACAGAAAATTACTAAAATTCACAGAATTTGGAAACACAACAACATACTGCTTAAGAACCACTGAGTCAGAGAGACACTCAAGCAAGAAATTCAAATGTTCCTGGAAACAAATGAAAATGAAGACACAACCTATCAAAATATTTGGGACACAGCTAAAGCAGTATTGAGAGGGAAATTCATAGCCATACAATCACATATTAAAGAACAAGAAAAAGCTCAAATGAGTTGATGAGTATGGGATGATCCCACTCATCAAAAGAAGATGAGAAAGAAGAACAGAAAGGGAAACTAAAATCAGGATTTTACTAAATCTGGAGTAGGGCACCAAAGTAAATACCCTGGGGTGAGGGTAAGGGTGGACATTTGGCTTCATGGGGGTATGGGGTGGGTGGGATGGGACACAGTCTTTTGGTGGTGGGAATGCTGTTTATGTATACTCCTATTAATTTGTAGTCATGTAAATTACTATTTAATTAATAAGAGGGAGAAAATTGATTGTATGTCTCAAACTTTTTAAAGCACAGACTGAAACTTTTTAATACATACGCTGAGTCTTTGATATGTTGTCTCTCTCAAAAGCCTTGACCGGGGAGAGAAGCATCCGGTGGCACAGCTATATACAAGATGTTGGGTATTATACAGCAAATCCTAACAAAGGGACTTTTCAAAGTTATCCCAATTACCAAATAATGTGATGATAACAATAAGTATCTATTGTCTTCCTGAACCCTAAAACAGCCTATATTTCCTCTAGTCCTGGAACCTTAGGGTGGGGCGCACTGTCCTGCATGCTTCTCTCAATTCATACCAAGTAATACTGCACTCACCAATCCCAACCTAATCAACACAATGAGTGGCACCTCAGCATGCTTCACTTCAGACTGTGTCCAGAGACTTCAGGTGTGGAATGAGAACCCTTCAGCTTCATTACTCAGGTGAGACCTTTCCTTTCATATTATTCTCTAATTCCATTCCACTTCCTAACAAAATCCCAAAACCTAGATATAGATAGAGCATATGTTCACACATATTCATAAACTAGGACAAAATACACCTGAAAGCAAAAGTGTTGGGTAGTATGCCAGCTTCCCCTGGCTTCTGCTTAACCATATGCCTATATAGGGATTGAATTGATCCCATTTAAAGATTTGGTCTATTTACATAAATCACTTTTACATTTACATAAAGCACCACTCTCCCTCCAGGGCATTGGTGGTTTAGTGGTAGAATTCTCACCTGCTCCACCCCCTCTACTTGTCACACCCTGATCTTCCACCAGTCACTTTTTGCTCCACCCTCTCTATGTCACATCCTGTTTCCACCCTACTTGGAGAGTATAAATACAGATCTCTCCGCCCTACGTGATTTTCTAATCCCTGCCTTAAAGAGAAGTGGACTTAATGTAGCTTCTGAGAAGATACAGCTAATTCCTCCAATATCTTTCTTAGGCTCAGAGATTTCTCTAACGCAGATTCGTCCTTTAAAACCTTGTGTTACTTTTCCTTCTAATCTCACTCTTGCTTCTTTACAAAGTTTTCTTGGAAATTTGAATTGGCTTAGGCAGTATCTTTATCTGCCTACGAGCTGCCTGCAACCACTCTTCGATCTGTTAAAAGGAAACAAACAGCCCTCCTCAAAGCGTATGTTAACCCCGAAGCCTGCTTGGCACTGGAAAAAGTTAACCAGGCTCTCCAGGACATGCACCTTGTACGGTTCTCCCCCTCCTCTACAGTAAATCTTCTAATCTTTAACTCCACCCCCACGGTAGTGGGGGCATTGTGGCAGAAACAATGGCTCTATACACCAGTAGGCGGAGCTCCAAGACTCCTTACCAAGATAGATGACTTAGCATTTATGGTTTGCCAAGGAAGAAACAGATCAGTTCAGGTCTTAGGAAGGGAACCAGATTCAATCATTCTTCCCTTTTCTCTCACAGATACAGAATGGCTCATACGCCACCATTCTCGTTTTGCCATAAGTTTAATGGGTTTTCCAGGACAATTAGATAATCATTTTCCCTCTAATAATTTCATAGCTTCTTTACCTCTGTTGCCTCTACTAGTACCTAAACTTTTCTCTTGAGATCCCATCCCCTCTGCTCCTACAGTGTTCACTGATGGTGGAAAAAAGGGAGCTGCTGCCCTTATATATTATCCAGACCAGCAATACCCCAAACCTCTCTTTACTGAACTTCCTGATAATTCCCCTCAGTACAAAGAACTTTATGCTGTTTTCCTTGAATTAAAAGCTGTACCAGAATCCTTCAACCTTTTTTCTTACAGTGTGTATACTGTTAACTTACTTCCATGGCTTGCTCAATCTTATGTAATAATTGATGACAACCCACTTTCTCCTCTTTTAATTCAAATTACCTCTATGCTCTGTTCTCGAACCCAACCACTGTATGTTCAGCACCTACATTCCCACAGCCCCCTTCCTGGTCCCCTGTCCGAAGGGAATGCTGCAGCCGACCACCTTGCCTCCACAGGAATTCTCCTAGCCTCTGTCTATAATCCTGCTGACTTTCATTCTCTAACCCATGTTAATCTTAAAGGTCTTTGAGCTCGATTTCCTGATATTCCTCTTCCACAGTTAAAACATATTCTTGCTATATATTCCTCCTGTGCAGGTCTAATCAAAACACCTGCTATTCAAACTCTGGGGGTTAATCCTCGAGGTTTAAAAGCCAACACTCTTTGGCAAATTGATGTTACCCACATACCCAACTTTGGCAAACAAAAATATGTGTTCGTCTCAATTGATACCTTCTCTAAGTTTATGTGGGCTACAGCTCAGACTGGAGAAAACTCAAAAAAGCTTATAAGCCATATGCTCTCCTGTTTTGTTGTAATGGGCTTACCTCTTGAACTTAAAAAGGATAATGGACCTGCTTTTACCAGCAAACAATTTAAAGATTTTTGTTCCCTCTGGAACATTACTCATACTACAGGCATTCCGTATAATACACAGGGACAAGGCATTGATGAGAGGGCCCATCAAACTCTTAAGGCTCAATTAAATAAAGAAAAAGGGGAAATGTACCCCCCAATATCCAGCTGGCAAAAGCCTTAACTACATTAAATCTCTTTAATATTTACAAAAACTCAGACCAACCTTCTATTATTCTTCATTGGCAAACACCACCCACCCTCCCAGCTATTAAAGTCAAATGGAAAGACCCACTTGATAAAATTTGGAAAGGACCTGGACCCCTGTTGACTATGGGGAGGGGTTTCGCATGCATTTTTCCACAAAATTACTCCAAGCCTGTTTGGGTTCCTGCCCGCCATGTCCGGCAATACCCACATGATGGCACTGATATCCCTGAAGAACAAGAAACACTGCAAGAAGACTGGCTGCAAGAGGACTGGCTGCAGGATGCACCCCAGGATCCATAATACAACATGGCAGAATCTAAAAAAATCTGATTCACAGAACTCTTCCTCCACCCCCCCCCGAATGTCTTCTGCTATGACTGGCCAGTTGTGTTTTGTGAGTGAGTGAGTGAGTTACAAAAAAAAAAAAATTGAGTGAGTTGAGTGACCAAAAATTTTTGTACAACCCATTATGCTCAGAGTACTCTGAAAGTTAACTGACTTTATATAAAACAGCTGGATGCAGCCATGGTTTCTGGAGACGTCCAGAAACAGTCCAAAAATTGTTCATTCCTCTTTTTGATTTCTTTTTTAAGTCTTGATATAAATATGAAATGTTTAGTCTTAAACTGTGTGAGTAAAGATGGTTCAACTATGACAGTAGATCTAAATTCGCATTTGAAATGATATGTCTTATTTACAAGTTTTTCTCCTCCTGTGTGTTATAAACTATATGTTTAATATGCGTGTTTCAAGTTTAGTAAACATTAACTTAATGGTTAAAGTGTAATTTTGAAGCTACATTCTTACCAGGAGAGGTAAAATCAATTCATTAAAGTAACTGAGTGTTTAAGGTAAAACTCTAAATATTCAATGAGACAATTCATCATCTCCTAAGTTAAAATAAAAATCCTCTATACAGGACATTTTTAGAGGGCCCCCAAAAATGTCCTGTAAACTATCTTGTGGAAATTAATCCACAACAAATTTGGCATCAATCTGACATTGTAAATGTACCAAAAAAAAAATTGTCACTAAAATGTGTTAACTCTAGTAACCTGAGTTTGCTTAAAAACCCAATGTAAAAATAGTTAAGAATCAATATATGTGACTTAAATTCGGTATGAAAATTTTGCTACATAGAGACTGCTACATGAGGTCACATAAGATGACCTTTACACGAAATTATAAAGTTACCTAAACCAATTATAATCATTGAGTTATCAATTGTAGTAAACTTCTAATTTGTTACAAAGTTTTTTCATAAGTAATTGACTACAGCTATGACAAGCCTTCGCATAAAGAAGCATCTGCTCATATAGAATCCCCAGAAATCCATCTTGGACCCCTGACCTCTGACATCACCCACAATTACAGCCATCCCCCAAAACCCATGATGTGACCTGACATGATCTGGAGAACCTGATTCACAGACTCCAAAGGACAAGATTTTCTTACTGCCTTTTTCTCAACCATTGGTGTCTGCTCTTCCTGCTTCTGTTTCGCCCATCTGTTTTGGCGGTTCCAGGTCACTCTACAGAGAAGAAAAGTTCCAATGGCTGTCCTCCTCCATCAAGACAGACGTGTGGCATTTATTTCCTGGCCATTGACATTGGACTGATGCTTCTATAGAACTTGCTGGACACTCCCTTTATACTGCTAGACTTCTTGAAGAATGACTGTAACAGTTCATAGAATTTTCCGCCAGCTGACTCGGGATTTTGCAATGCCAGATCACCCCTCTAGCCCCTCGGCTTATCAGGCCCCCACTCCTCCACCCATCAGGTTCACTCTGTCTCTTGCTACTCTTACTTATCCCTCCCTGTCTTGCGCTAGTTCTTTTTGAAGACACTTACACACTATCATTCTGCTTTCTTCCCAACAGGTTTCTGTTCACCCCTACACTGCTATTCCCCTAACAGAGATGAAGCCTTTTACATACATTGACCCAGTTATATATGGCCATTAAGTAAGAGGGAGATGTTGGGGAATTGTGAGGATATGGTTGAGCTTGGAAGGGCTTGAGCCTGAGGGGTGTGTCAATCCTGTTAGTCTCTCTCTCTACGGAGAGGTTGAGCAAGGAGGGACAGTAGAACCCCAAAAAGTGTACCTCTTATCAGTCTCCCTGCCTCACAAAGTGCCCCGCACTCCTGATACTATGGCAAATAGTTAAAAAGAAAGGGGGAGATGTTGGGTAGTATGCCAGCTCCCCCTGGCTTCTGCTTAACCATATGCCTATATAGGGATTGAATTGATCCCATTCAAAGCTTTGGTCTATTTACATAAATCACTTTTACATTTACATAAAGCACCACACTCCCTCCAGGGCATTGGTGGTTTAGTTGTAGAATTCTCACCTGCTCCACCCCCTCTCCTTGTCACACCCTGATCCTCTCCTTGTCACACCCTGATCTTCCACCAGTCACTTTTTGCTCCACCCTCTCTATGTCACATCCTGTTTCCACCCTACTTGGAGAGTATAAAAACAGCTGCTCTTCTGATTAAAGAAACTTGGAAATTGCTTTCCGGCTCCGAGAGTTCCAGAGTGTATCTCCTGCGAAGTTAGTGTGGCACAAGTTCCTGATCCCTCTCCCACGCAGCAGCCTAGATCGGCTCCAGTTGAGTTCTCTCCAACCCAGAGAGCACTAGCTCAGGAAGAAGCACCCTCAGGCTATCCCGGCACAAAAGTACACAATAGTCTGCAGTGAGTACCTCCCCAACACTTCATCTGCACTATTCCAGCCATTAGGTTCATGACTATTTAACAATTTATTTGGCTTTGTATGTTAACTCTCTTTTCAGCCACCAGGTTCCAGATGTCAGCAGGATGCTGATCAGACTTCCCTGGACAGGGGACCCCACAAATGTGTCCTGGAGCTCCACTTCCCCAGAGCCTACTATTGAGAGAGGCAGGGTGGGAGTATGGATCAACCAGTCAACATGATCGACCCATGTTCAGTGGGGAAGCAATTACAGAAGCCAGACCTTCCACCTTCTGCAACCCACAATGACCTTGGGTCCATCTCTCAGAGAGATAAAGAATAGGAAAGCTATCAGGGGAAGGAATGGGATATGGAGATCTGGTGGTGGGAAATGTGTGGAGTTGTACTCCTCCTATCCTATGGTTTTGTTGATGTCTCCTTTTTTAAATAAATAATTCTTTTAAAAAAAAAAGATATGGAACTCTGGTGGTGAGAAATGTATGGAATTTTATCCCTCTTATCCTATGGTTTTGTCGATATTTTCTATTTTTAGCTTATAAATAAATATATAAAAAGCAGGATGTAGTGTAGTTCATATTAGGTTATTATGAACTTGACTGGATTCTAATCCAAATTTCTATATTCTATGTAAAACAGATGAAGGAAGTCATAGAAACACAAAGATGGATTGTGGGGGTGATGATAACAGCAGAGGTTATGATGTTGTAGCAGCATGAAAAGATGGGCAGTTATGGACAGCAAACAACAGAAGACAGGATGAAGCATTGAACAGTTCTTCATTAATACCTCACTAACACATTTATATAAAACATAATTTTCAGACTTGTAAGAAAATAAATATGTGGTTTAAACCACTCACACCACTTGTGCTATTTTATTACATCAGCCCTAACAAATTAATCCAGATTGTTGCTATCATTATGTGAGTCACTTCTTCAACAAACACCTAAAATTAAAGAAATGACATTGTAACTAAGTGATGATTTAGGCTGGAAATTTTTTGAGATTAGAAAAAAGGCTAGAGTTTCTTAAGTAGATTGTTGGTAGAAATATGTTCAAATATATTAAAATGACTATGCAATACACAATTCTGCAAGATGTTTAAATATTTTTAAATCACTGCTGATAAGACCTTAAATATAAATAAGAATGTGTATCAGGTCCTGGAACATGATGGCAGAGGAGGACCTAGTGGGAGTTGAATTTTTATGTGGAAAACTGAGAAATGTTACACATGTACAACTACTATATTTTACCGTCGACTTTAAACCATCAACCCCCCAATGAAGAAATAAAGAAGCAAATGATAATGTCAAAGGCTGGAATAAAAGTTATCCTTGTTACATAGTGGCAAGGAACTTGACTGAATTATGGTCTCATGATTTATGGGAGGGTAGAACTTGTACATGATAAACTTTCATATTAAACAGAGAGGTTTCTAAGAAAATGTTGAATATGTACCTTAGTTTGATTTTACTGTTTATAAAAAGCATGAGGAGGGAACTAGAGGAAGAAATTATTAAGCAAAAGGAAAAAGAATTGGAATATTGTCCCTCTATATATTTTAGAAGAAAATAATGATGCTATGATCAAAATCCATGTGACGAAAACATTGATATGAACATAAATCACAGCTCCAACCAGTATCTCAGCAGAAACTCAGCTAAGGTTAAAAGAAACAGAAAACAAAGAAGGCTGTCATTCTCCTATGATTCTAGTAACAGTGAACTTTTGTCATTTTTCAAGAAAAGAGAACAATAATGTGAAAGGTGATACAGAAATCATCAAGACTACTGCTACCATCATAGACCATAGGGTACAGGTAGAGGGATTGAAACTGTCTTCTACTTGGTTTAGAGAGTGGGAGTGGGAAAGGCTGCCTCAGTTTCAATAGGCAAGGTACAGTTGTGGGGCATCAGCAGTGCAGTTTCCACATGTTGGGCATAAAGAGTAGAGCACTGTGTCAAAGATCGTTCTCAAGCTTTCCAGTCTAATGAAATATGCCTGTGAGATGTACATATATCATTAGGAATCCATATCTTTTGTCATCTGTTGATCTCTTCCTTTTGGAATGAGAACATTGTCCTAGTCTTGTCCCATAAATGTATTTTGAAAATTGTTTAACAAGTACACAATTAGAGAAAATTTTGTATCAGAATTAATTATATCTTGAATCTCACCTATATCTGATTCAAATTAAACACAAATTTAAAAGTGTGTGTGTGTGTGTGTGTGTGTGTGTGTGTGTGTGTGTGTATACTATAATATAGTATATAATGTGTATATACTATAATTGGGATTTGGGAGTTAAAGCTGATGTTGGGATGGATTAAGACTCTGGGCTGTTGGCATGAGGATGAAGTATATTTTGTATGTAATAAATTAATGAATATAGAAATGATTTGTTATGGGATTATTTATACCCAGACAAAATTTTCATGTTAGAACCCTAATACTCAGTACCTTAGAATGTGATTGTATGTGGTGGCACAAACAGTGAAAAACCAGGAGGGGTGCAAACAGGAGAAAGCCCATGCAAGGCAGGAACCATCTGCAAGTCCAGGAGATAGGCCTCAGAAGGAGTCAAACATGTTAACTCTTTAACCTTGACCTTCAAACTCTCAGAACTATAAGAAAATGAAATTATGTTGTTTAGACCAACCAATATGTGATCTTCTATTATGGTACTCTAGCAATCAATTCAGGGTATGACTAAAATCAAGGCTGTGCATCATATTTTATATTCTATTTTATTATTTTCTACGATCTTCAAAGTTATCATTTGGATCTAGTGAGAGAAACTGGCAAATTGAGATCTTAGTTGGTTTTGGGTGACTCATTTTCCACATAACAAAAAGAAATCTTCAGTATTACAGTTTCTAGTCAAATTCCTCTCAGCAGTGACTTTGAAGAAAATTTATATAGTAAATTCCTCTGAGTCCTCTATCCAAAGCCCTTCAAGCTTGAAAAGCATCGATACTATAAATTTCCTGTGAAAAAGGAATTGAGATTTGGAATGGATATACAGTAAAGGCACAAGTCTTCCTCTGGACCCTTAGAAAACGAGTCTAGTGACTTGGAAGTCAATATCTTGATGGAAATGTTAGCATTCTACTGAAATTGCTTAACCTCCTTCTTGAAAGTCATTGAGACAACTTAGCTGAGTACAAGGAGTTTTCTAGAAATGATCCTCCATAATTAGCTTCTTTTTGTTTTAATCCCTCAGAAGTTCCCATTGCTGCTGCTCATTTTAAAAGTTCTATTGCAGCTACGATTGAATTCATGCCCCCTGGATTCAGAGATACATACAATCATACAGCATGAAAACTTTATGAACCCTAATGAAAGCAAGAAAAATGGATGATTAGCTGGATCTTGATATTGTCTGTTTCTTCACTCCTACTAACCTTCAAAATACATAGACTGTGGTCAGGTCCAGTTCTTTTTTTTATTTTTTCCCTTACTATTTCTCTTGAATCTGGTTTTTGTTTTGTTTTGTTTTTCTTCTATCTCTAGGGTAATCACTGGGGTTCAGTGCCAGCACTACCAATCCACTGCTACTGGAAGTCTCTCTCTCTCTTTAATTGAATAGGACAGGGAAAAATTGAGAAGGGAGGGGAAAATAGGGAAAGGGAGAGACACCTGCAGACTTACTTCACCACTTGGGAAGCAATAGTAATACATACAATGGAAGACAAAAATAAAAATTTATTCTATTCTCTGGCTACATCTCCTTTGACACCTGAAACATAAATATTGTATGCAAATTAAGAGAACTAAATATAAAATTTGGCATAAATGGCTACATTTGAGCAGCAAAGGGTAAAAGTCCTTGATGAATTTCTTTCCCTTGGTACAATAAGAAATTTGTTTGGCTTTATATGTTAACTCTCTTTTCAATCACCAGGTTCCAGATGCCACCAGGATGCTGGCCAGGCTTCCCTGGATTGAAGACCCCACCAATATGTCCTGGAGCTCAGCTTCCCCAGAGACACACCCTACTAGGGAAAGAAAGAGGCAGACTGGGAGTATGGACCGACCAGTCAATGCCCATGTTCAGCAGGGAAGCAATTACAGAAGCCAGACCTTCTACCTTCTGCAACCCTCAATGACCCTGGGTCCATGCTCCCAGAGGGCTAGAGAATGGGAAAGCTATCGCGGGGGAGGTTGGGTTATGGAGATTGGGTGGTGGGAATTGTGTGGAGTTGTACCCCTCCTACCTTATGGTTTTGTTCATTAATCCTTTCTTAAATAAAAAATTTAAAAAAAAAAAGAAATCTTCCCTGCACTAAAATGGCTCCTCTTGTTTCCTCTCCATTGTTTAAAGTACTACACATATGGTTTCTAATAATCAAAGCAAATGACAGTAGAGTATGACACTTCAATGGACAGTAGTCTATTACAGTAGATCCTAGTATTCTGAAAGTTATAGGGAGAGGTACTACAGGGGTGTTTGAAGGAATCTGGTGGGAACAGGATGATGGCTTGGTAGAAAGTGATTAGATGATCATATTATATATACCTAGATACAGATTATATGCACCTATCTGGGGAAAAGGTAAAAATGAACTTTCACGACAACAATTCTGTAAATGAAAATGTCTTCAATGAAGTGATATGGAAGTTGAAAAAATACACAATTTGGTCCTCTTATTTGCTTCCTTTATTCTGTTGTTAACTTTCTCTCTTTTTGCTGTTGTTAGTCCTATATGAAAATCTCAGAATTGTACTTTTCACATATTATGCAGCTAGGGATCATATTGTTTAATCACTCTAAACTGTGTTCTGAAGTAAAATCTTTGGAGCTAGCATAATACAGAATTTATAAAGGGAAGTTTATGTCCTCAACAGTGACGACCTTGAGGCAATACTGAAAAGGGAAATTTATTTAAAACCTAGAAAACAAAAGTTTTCTAGAAGGTCAGTGATTTCACTTAAAGCCTCTTTAGAAGTCTGAATTCCCAGTACAACAAATACTTGTGTTTTTTTAATCTTTAGTGGCTCTAAAATATGGCCTAGATCCAGTCCTTGTCAAGCTCAAGATACAGAAATTTGATGACTCCCCATTCCATTATAACTTTCTCTCAGATCAATGAGGTGACCTTGAGAGAAACCCACTTTTCAATGCTTCAGATTCTTTGCAAACAAAATGGGAAGGATATCAACTTTTAGCACTTGACTAGAAACATAAGGGCAAAGCTCTCTGAGGACATGAGGTGCTAAATAACAAACAAGAGGAAATAGGGAATTCAGTCAATCATGTCTGACAGTAACTGACCATTTATTATTACTTTTCAATTTCTAAAGTGACGGTAAAATAAAATTTCACTAATTTTTCAGTAACTTCAATCTGATTCTTATATTCCAGGGCTTTATCTTGTGATATATTGCAGATATAATTTTTGTGTGCTCCAAGAGGCTTTCTGCTCACAGGGCATTGCTGTTAAGTTGTAGATAATTTATTTTCCCCTGCTATTATATTGTGTAAATTACCATGTTGGCAATATTTTAGCCTTTCACACTTTGAATCAGTGCCCAGAATAATTCTAACATGATTTTGATTCTCCAGAAACAACCTCAAGAATAAAAAAAAAAAAAAGCCATTCAAAATGTCTGCACATTCATTTACACTTCAGTTAAGAAACACATCCCCAGGTCAAGTATGAGGTGCATCTGAAAGATAAGTACTACTTATCTCCTTGCTGATATCTCTATATTTCTCTGTTGCCAGAAACAACCATAGGCCTTCTTAGTTGAACACACATTCCCCAGCTTATTATTACAGGATACAGTTCCAGAATTGGAATCCAAGATGAAACCTACCAGAATTCTAACAATGAAAACTAGATCCCAGGAGTCTAACCTGTGGTTTGATTTCATCATTAAGAGAAAAAAGAACAAAAAGAAAAAAATATTTTGATTTTTCGCTCTGGAAATTCTTCCTTGTTTCTTAGTATTAGTACTCAGGAAAGAGATGTGAAAATAAGAGATTAGACTGCCAGGGGTTGTGCAGACCAGGGGTTGTAGAAATAGATGCAGCACCGCCCCACGTGATCATGGAAGGCTCAGTAAAGACAAGGCCTCTGCATGATTTCAACTTCCCTGAGTTTTACCTGCTTCTGCACCCAATAAAGACCTTTGGACCATACTCCTAGAAGGATAAAGAATGAACAGGGAATCTTCCAATGGAGAGAATGGGATATGGAACTCTGATGGTGGGAATTGTACCTCTCTTATCCCACAACCTTGTCCAACATTATTAAATCACTAATTAAAAAGTATCTTTAAATTTCCTTCAGTTTCATAATGAACTTAATAAGCTCCCTAGATACATCTTGCAAAGTAATCTTCAAAAATGTTAAAGCAATTTTGTTTTCTTCAGTACTACAGTATATTCTAGATAACTAGAAGATAAGTCATCATCATCTTACAAATGATGAGTTAACAGTGAAAGAAAGCTCACAAGACAGAACACTTTATCTTTCATGTTTGTTAAATGTTTAGATAAGACTCTACTGCAATTTTTTTCATTGAAGCAACATCTCCAAGTTTTTTTCTTCAAATTCTAGTTGAAAGATAAATTCCAAATGTTCTACTCTAAATACCAGGTAGATCCAGTGATTTTCTGACACTGCTAGAAAGTTGCCAAGCTTTTTGATCAAAGGAATAATTCACTAAATTGAAATCAGTGTTGGGGAATGTTATGCATGTACAAACTATTGTATTTACTGTTGAATGTAAAACATTAATTCCCCAATAAAAAAATTAAATAAATAAATAAAAATAAAATTTAAAAAATTGAAATCAGTGTCACTTTTCTACTATCTGTAGCATTTAGAGAATTCCACTGTGAGAAATGTTTTGCTAAGAACACCAGGATTGTGGGAAACAAGTGAAGCCATGTGAGCTGAGCCATCAAAGTCATAAATCTCCTTTGATTAACAAAGAAGTATGAGCAGCAGCAGAAGAAAGAAAGGATGACTCCGGAAATAGAGTAAAGGAAATAAAAGAAACATAAGACAGATGAAGCTTAAAGCTTAAACCACAGATTCACAGCCAGGAGCAATATCTAAGATGGAATGCACCTAAGCAATGATCAAATTCATGTCACCATACTAATGCTCCATTAACCTTCTACAGACCAGACTTTAAGCATTGCTTGGCCATAACTCATGACAGGTGGGAATGGATTTTTCTTCCCTAGTTCTAGGAAAACCATAGTTTTATCTACTATGGCAGAAGTTCTCAGACTATAGTTAATGAGCCTCTTATATACTAAACACCTTACAGCAGTTTGATTAAAATCTATATTATTAGGTTTCACTTCTAAATTTCCTCAGTAAGAAACTTGAAGGGTCCTAAAAATTTGAGGTTTTAACAAACTACTTAGGGTCATTATAGAAAGGCACACAACTGAGACCTGGCATTGGGACCCAAGTATTTTAGACCTACATGCACTTACATTTTTTATACTTACTTATGTATTTATGTAGGCCTTGGTGCCTGCACTATGAATCCACTGTTCCTGGTGGCTGTCATTTTTCCATTATTGTTGTTGTTATTGCTTTGTTTTTGCTGCTGTTGTTGGATAGGACAGAGAGAGATTGAGAAAGGAGGCAAAGACAGAGAGGGAGAAAGATAGGCACTGGAAGACCTGCTTAAGTAGAGTTTTCCTGCAGATGGGGAGTCAAGAGCTAGAACTGGGATCCTTGAGTTTCATACTATGTGTGCTTACCCTTGTGCACTACCACCCGGACCCTTTTTTTTTTTTTAACCAGAGTACTGCTCAGCTCTGGTTTATGGTGGTGTGGGGGACTGAATCTGGGGCTTTCTATATGCATTTATGTACAAAATGATTTTCAAAATGATAATAGGGGATTTCAAGAAAAATAAGTTATTTCCAACTATCCTAAAACAACTTAAATGCAACCTGATATGAATACCGATAAATTAACAAGTGTTTAGCCCTCAAAGAGATAGGAACAAGGTATTAAGGAACTAACCTATCACTTGTTCACAGAATTACATCACTGTTCCTTATTGGAATTGTTTCCTATTTTTAAAAGTTTTTTGCTCAGATTTTTATTTAAGTAATAATGACTTATAGCATTTCAATGTTTCAGGTATACAACATTATAATCCAATATCTGTAGATGTGGCATAATTACACTGTCAAAAAGTTTAGATACACTTTTCCACCATGTATCAATAATTTCCCTCCTTTATCCAATCTCCAGCCAACATCCCCTTTAGTGACCGCCATTTTGTTATAACCTAGGAGTTTACTTGGGGGAAATTTTTGCTTGTTCAGTCACCAGGGATATCAGGAGGGCTTGATGTAAGTACCACTCAACCATTTCCCCATGTTTATAAAGGCTGAGAGATAGAGAGGAAGTGAGAAAAAGGAGACACCTGCAGCACTGATGCATTGTTTGTGAAGCTTGGGAGGGAAAGTGGTGAGCTTAAGAACTGGTGGAACATTGCTGCAGGTATCTCTTCTTCTCTATACATCTCTTTCACTCTCTCTCTCTTTGTCTCTATCATAAAATATATGATTTCTAGGGAGTCGAGCTGTAGCGCAGCGGGTTAAGCGCAGGTGGCGCTAAGCTCAAGGACCGGCGTCAGGATCCCGGTTCGAGCCCCCGGCTCCCCACCTGCAGGAAGGTCCCTTCACAGGCGGTGAAGCAGGTCTGCAGGTGTCTGTCTTTCTCTCCCCCTCTCTGTCTTCCCCTCCTCTCTCCATTTCTCTCTGTCCTATCCAACAACAATGACATCAATAATAACTACAACAATAAAACAACAAGGGCAACAAAAGGGAATAAATAAATAAATAATAAAAAAATAAAAAATAAAATAAAAAAAAATATATATATATGACTTCTAGCAGTGATGGAGTCATCATGCTGGCATTGAACCCCAATGATAATCTTTGTGACTAAATAAGTATATATATATATATATATTTCAAATAATATACTCTTTCCCATTTTACCCACTATATAAAATTTTATACTGGACTGTAACTTCCACAGACAAAACTAATCAGCAAAACTACAGTGTTTGCCTCCATTAGTGTCAATAAATACATGTAACAAGTATGAGGATTAGGCTCTCTTAGAAAGATAAAACTTTCTAAAAGGGATATGCAGTTATATGAAGAACATAGAAACCAGGCACCTCCTCCTCCTCCTCCTCCTCTTCCTCCTCTTCCTCCTCTTCCTCCTCCTTCTCTTTCTTCTCCATCTTCTTCTCCTCCCCCTCCTTCTTTTCCTTCCTCTTCTCTTTTACTTTTAATCTGGCTTTTTTTTTTTGTTAATATTGTTACTTACTGATAGAGACAGCCTAATATCAAGATGGGAGGGGGAGACAGGAAGAGAAGGAGAGAGACACCTGCAATACTGCTTCATCACTTGCAAATCTTTCCCCCTGCAGGTGGGGACCAGGGGCTCAAACACAGATCCTTCCATATTGTCACATGGGCACTCAACCAGGTGCCCCACTATCTGCCCCCAGGCACTATCTTCTGTATGCTGTTCTGTAAGATTTTCCCACATCTCCAGGGTCTGGAGCAGAATCTCACCAACAGCTTTAAGGTCTATTTGATCTGATCATATAGTCTATTTTGAGTAGGGTGCCTAAAATAGCTTTATCAGAATGGATTCTGTTGCCTCTTTTCAATTACTTTTACAAGTTTCCAAGCTGCTCTATATTAATAAATTAAGAATACATCATTTCTTAGACCTTATCTTCAAAGAAAAAATAACACTCATTAAAATATGACAATATAAAAAACTCATAAAATCATAAAATTATTATTTCCCAAAGGAGGAAAAAGATGTAAGAAATTTTACATAGCTGTAATTATAGACTTTATGCTGGATTCTAGTTGATCTCAGCTCTTTATTGCAAATTAGACAGATGTCACAGAGAACGTGGTTTGATTTTTTTCTTTGTATTAATGGCTACATTTGGAAACAAATATTAAAAAAGGATGGTATATTGAATAGCTGCCCCACACATATATTATTAATAATAAAATAGTGTTATATAAAGTTATTTCCCCAAAGCTCTATTTTCCTAGAGAGTGGAGAAAAAATGATTTTCTTCTTGCTGAAATGTAAAAACGTAACTGTGGATCTTATATTTGGTTCACAGATTCTTAAGGTGTCAGTAGATGTTTAGGTATCTATCTGATTCAGGTTTCTATAAGCAGCACAGCAGTTAATACATGCCTGTACTTGCTTCATGAGTTTTCATATCCAAAGATCAGAGAGTAGAAGTCTGAGCTGGCATCCCAGAGAGCAGTGGGAACTGGAGGGGCAGTGTGACATGCTGACATGAGCTCTATCTGTCCCTGTCAAAACAGTTTCTTACTGAGCCAAGATCCTGTCATCAGGTGTCATTATCTGTAGGAGATGAGACAACAATTCTATAAGAAGGGCATAATTTGAACGATGCATACAAAAATGTAAAATACAAAGATGAATATTTTCAAATAAATAGGCTTCCAACATATGCAAAAAGTGAGTAATGAGACTAATTCTAGGATAGAATACTGAGAGAAAGGTACAGAAAATGAGAAGGGATTAGATCCTGCTGGGGCACCCCTTCTGCAAGATTAGATAGAAGGGCCAGAATGTTTCCCCTACATCTGAACTGTGGCTTCCAAGAGATCCATTATACCTAAGAGCATAAATCCTTAGAAGGAGAAAAATCATAAGGTTACAACCCGAAACTACTAGTCGTACTGCAGTTTCTAATTAGTTTGAATAATAAGCAGAAACAGCACGGTGTGAGAAAACTTGAACTAATAGGTTTGCTCACAGTTCAGGAAGCAATCTGAATCTCAAAATTATTTGAATGAACTTTCAGTCCTTGCAGTCACACTTTTCCTAGTGAATCTGACACTATAATTTCCTTCCATTTTCCTAAATTCTAAGAGAACAACATGTAATAGTCAGTCATCTCATGTAGTCTCTACTTTAGGATACAGACCCCCAGTTAAAGGTTCTACCTCTTTTAAGAAATAATCTAGAAAATCAAAATAGTCTAAACAAAGAAGTCAGAGTCTGGTCCATAGACTCCTGGTGGTGTCAGGATCCATAAGGGTTGGATTATAAGATCAAAACTACTTTTACAGTGGTTCTAAAAAGCTTTGCATTTTTGGTGAACATGTACTGAGGGTACAACCATGGGAAAAACTTTTGCAGCTCCTCTGGTCTTGGAGGTGGTACTGTGAATGAAGAAGCTTTGTGTTTGCAAGCATGAGACCCTGAGTTCTAGCCACAACATCAAATGTTTATGAGCCATCCTCTGGTAAGACTATAATTGTACTCCTGTTATTCTTCCCAGTTAGACAGTTATAGAAATGAAAATACTAGCTTCACTTACATATTTCTTTGATAAAGCATTAACAATTAATTTGTTAAATCTTAGCCCTTGAATACTTTAATTTATTCTCTTTTGTTGCCCTTGTTGTAGTTATTGATGTCATCATTGTTGGATAGGACAGAGAGAAATCTAGAGAGGAGGGGGAGACAGAGAAGGGGAAAGAAAGATAGACACCTGCAGACCTGCTTCACCACTTGTGAAGCGACTCCCCTGCAGGTGGACCAGATCCAGGGGCTCAAACAGGGATCTTTATGCGGGTTCTTGTGCTTTGCGCCACCTGCACTTAACCCACTGAGTTACAGCCCGACTCCCAACCCTTGAATACTTACATCCTTACATTCTGTTTGATGGAATTAGAGTCACACATAAAATATATGCTGCTTACCAAAGAATGATGGTTATCACAAATAACAGAGATTGTATGATTGAAATGTAAACATTTAGTTGATATTTTATATACATCAATTATACTTTAAAAATAGTTGACAGATAAGCAACCAGTGGAACAGCTATATACAAGATATTGGGTATTAGACAGCAAATCCTAACAAAGGGACTTTTCAAAGTTATCCCAATTACCAAATAATGTGATGATAACAATAACTATCTATTGTCTTCTTGAACCTTAAGACAGCAGGAAACTCACATTTCCACTATAGAGCCTATATTTCCTCCAGTCCTGGAACCTTAGGGTGGGGCATACTTTCCTGCACGCTTCTCTCAATTCATACCAAATAATATTGCATCCACCGATCCCAACCTAATCATTGCAATGAGTGCCACCTCAGCATGCTTCACTTCAGACTGTGTCCAGAGACTTCAGGTGTGTAATGACAACCCTTCAGCTTCATTACTCGGGTGAGACCTTTCATAGTATTCTCACTTCATTCCAGGTGGTTCACTTCCTAACAAAATCCCAAAACCTAGATATAGACCAGATCCCCTGAGATAGAGCATATGTTCACATGCATCCATAAACTAGGACAAAATATATACCTGAAAGCAAAAGTACACAATAGTCTGCAGTGAGTACCCCCCTAACACTTCATCTGCACTATTCCAGTCTTTAGGTCCATGATTGTTCAACAATTTGTTTGGCTTTGTATGTTAACTTTCTTTGCAGCCACCAGGTTCCAGAAGCCAGCTTGATGCCGACCAGACTTCCCTGGACAGAGGACCCCACCAATGTGTACTGGAGCTCCACTTCCCCAGAGCCCCACCCTACTATCGAAAGAGAGAGGCAGGCTGGGAGTATGGATCGACCAGTCAACAGCCATGTTCAGCAGGGAAGCAATTACAGAAGCCAGACCTTTCACCTTCTGCAACCCACATGACCTTGGGTCCATACTCCCAGAGGGATACAGAATGGGAAAGTTATCAGGGGAAGTGATGGGATACGGAGATCTGGTGGCAGGAATTGTGTGGAGTTGTTAATGTCTCCTTTTTAAAAATAAATTAATTAAAAGGAAAAAAGAAAAAAATAGTTTACAGATAACCATGGTTAATCAGATTCGGGCATTTGACAAATAAAATCTATCAAGTAAACACTTATCCAGGGAAAGAAATTGAGAGCATTTGTTGCCTATGAGGATATTTTTCTTTTTGCTGTTTACCTCTGAGTTTATTTATTTTTTAATATTTATTTTCCCTTTTGTTGCCCTTGTTTTTTATTGTTGTTGTAGTTATTGATGTCATTATTGTTAGATAGGACAGAGAGAAATGGAGAGAGGGAGAAAGAGAGGGGGAGAGAAAGATAAGCCACCTGCAGACCTGCTTCACTGCCTGTGAAGCGACTCCCCTGCAGGTAGGGAGCCAGGGGATTGAACTGGGATCATTATGCCAGTCCTTGCGCTTCGCGCCACATGCGCTTAACCTGCTGCACTACCACCTGAATGAGGATATTTCTAAGTGAAAATTAGAAATTTAAATGTCAGGTCCATGAAAGATGATGAATGACATAGTGGGGGTTGTATTGTTAAATGGGAATCTGGGGAATGTTATGCATGTACAAACTATTGTATTTACTGTTGAATGTAAAACATTAATTCCCCAATAAAAAAATAAATTATTTAAAAAAAAAAGAAATTTTAAATGTAGTTAAATGGGAAACTTGGGAATGTTATGCATGTACAAACTATTGTATTTGCTGTTGAATGTAAAACATTAATTCCCCAATAAAGAAATAAATTTTTAAAAAATAAATAAAATCTTTAAAAAAAAAAACACCAAAAAAGAAAAAAGAAATTTTAAATGTAGTAGCACATTCCTACTAAATTATATCTGATGACTTCAGACTTGGTGTAGACTTAATACCTAGCCCAGCATCTGGAGAAGCCTGTATGCAGTTATTTGCAGACTCCTCAAACACAGAGTTGCCATGCAAAGGCATTCAGGATACAAAAGTCCCTGATTAAGCTGCCTCCAGATATGGATGTAGAGAATCAGTAACTTAGGGAGACAGTGACAATCTAGATGCTAAGTTTAGATAGAAACCCAATTACTGCTTCCTGTATCCTAAAGCTGTTTACCCACATACTACTGTTTGTCCTGCTTCCTGCTGAATCATCTACTTTGTAACCTGGAATTCTTTTTTGTTTTGTTTTGTGTTTTGTTTTTGCCTCCAAGGTTATCACTGGAGCCTGTACTATGCATCCACTGCTCCTGGAGGCCATCTTTTTTCCACTGTGGTTGTTGTTGTACTTGTTGCTGTTATTGTTGCTATTTCTGCTGTTGGATAGGACAGAGAGAAATGGAGAGAGGAGGGGGAAAGAAAGATAGACACCTGCAGACCTGCTTCACCACTTGTTATGCGACTCCCCTGCAGGTGGGGAGCCAGGTGCTAGAACAGGGATCCCTGCACTGGTCCTTGTACTTCATACTATGCTCACTTAACCTGGTGCGCTATAGCTCTCTTAACCTGGAATTCTTGATGTGTTATAAAACTTGCTATAAGAACGTTTCTCCCCTACACCTGAACTGTGGCTTCCAAGAAATCCACTATACCTAGGTGCATAAATCCTCAGAAGGAGAAAAATGGGCACTTCATTGTTAATCACCCTTCTTTAGGGGTACTCAGTTGATGGAGACATCCACAGACATGTCTCAGAACACATAATTTATGTCCATCTGAGCCAGTCTTTGAGGTGCTGCATATCTGTTAAAACAAAGTGGCAGTTGAAGACTTGTAACCACACTGTGAGTTTGAGAGCTTTCTAATATTTAAAGAACTTTCTTATGAGTTCAGTAGTATTGTTAACTAACACATTTCTGAATATAGACCATCTTTTTGTGACACAAAGAGCTACAAATTCTTGAAAGTCAAGCCTTCCTGTCTGAAGGTGCTACTCTCCCTACATTTCATCTAGGATTGTTTCAGCAATAAACTTAAACAGTAAAGCAGAAAAGTGTATTTGCCTGGAGCTATCTGCATTCCTCTCTCTGTACTGCTGATTGCCAACAGCAGAATTATGTAAGCTCATTACTGCTATTAAATAGTGAGCCCTCTGGCTATGGAACAAAGTTTATTTAAGTGGTCAATGCAGAGATCAAACTTGCAAATGTGTCTGAGTTTACTATTGTGGTTGGCATAACTAAACGAAGCAGCCAGCATAATCAAGGAAGCCTGTGAAAAGTATTTTAATGTATTATGGTCCAATATCTTTATTAAATACTTTCCTATAGGGCCACGACATTGTCCATTGTCAAGTAATTAAATAAACCAATGTTAGGGATCATTTTAGATAATATCAAAGCCAGAAGCACCACTGCCTGTAAAGTCTGCTTAATCAGTCATAACATCATGATTGTCAAAATAAATAAAACTCAAAATTGCTGAAGGGATAATAAAAATCTATTTTCATTTTGTCTAATTATCTGAGGTGTGACAATATCTGACTTCACAATTTGAGGAGCAAAATCTTCAAGATTAGTGTATGCAACATGTTTCTTTTTGTACTGTGATGGCTAAGATTCATAAATCTAGAAAAAGAGTGTTGGATGGCATCTGTAGTCATAGTTTTGGGAATTCATTTGTGCAAGCATCATTTTGCTGCTTTATCACAACCAAAACTAGTCATTTTTTATTTCATTTCCTTTAAGATGCTTGGTTTTATTGGTTAAAGAAGTATAGTAAAAAATAAAAATTAATATGTGATGACCTCAGGATTAATATATACTTAATGTCTATATCAAAGCCTAGAAAATTCTGTATTCAGTAAGCTATCTGCAAACTCCTCAAACATTGATGGGGTTTAATGAAAAAAAAAAGTCCCTGGATAAATTACTAACTCCTGGTATGGGTAAAGAAAATAATAACTTACTGAAACACAGTAGCTATAAATATTGTGGATTTAGATCTAGAAAGTGTGTAGACTCAATTATAGCTCTTCATGTCCTAAAACTGTTTACTCACATAGCCAATGTCTGTTTTGTTTCCTGCTTGAATCTAGCCCATTTAAATTTGGAATTGATGGTGTATTGTAAAACTTGCTAATAAAAAAGACTCTGGACCTACAGAGTGCTTCTCTGGCTACTTGATGAGTATCCAGGGAAGACAACTCCAGGGTCTCAGTCAGACAAATGATTTCTGTCTCCTGCAGGAATCTTCTGGGATCCTGTTTACCCACAGCAACATGACAAAGAAACAGTTTCTAGACTTCACTAAAGAAAATGGTTTCTTAAGCTCAAGGGCAAGGCAAGTGGAATACCGATTTCAAAAGCTTATACTTATCGCACCAAAGTAAAAGACTCTGGGGTGGGTGGGTGGGGAGAATACAGGTCCAAGAAGGACGACAGAGGACCTAGTGGGGGTTGTATTGTTATATGGGAAACTGGAGAATGTTATACATGTACAAACTGTTGTATTTACTGTTGAATGTAAAACATTAATTGCCCAATAAAAAAAGAGAAAATAAATAAATTTTAAAAATCATAATTGATAACTATTACAACATGTGCATTCTTCCAATGATTTAGCAATGATCTGTATTTACTGAACCACAAATGTCTAACCATCAGTTAACCATCGATCAAATACTTAACAAATCCTCATCATATGTGCTTCATGGAACTATCACTGCAGGATACCCAGTACAAAACTCCCCTTTCTTCAAAGAGTGGGCGCAGTTCCTAAAACAGCTACAGAACCAAGATATAGACCAGGGTCCATGAGATAGTGCACATATGCATAAGTTAGGGGAAAATATACACCTGAAAGTAAAAGTGCACAATAGTGAAAATGCAGTGACTCAATCAGTGCAATAAGCAAGTAGAGGGACCTAAAAAAGACACCATAGAGTACTTAACTAAGTTTCTACTTAGAACAAAATACCTTCTTCACCTACTTCCTATTTTACTTTCCTTAATCACTCTAAGTCCAGCTGTGTCAGATAAAGTAAGGACTACAAAAACTGGATAAGGGCAAGAGACCTGCACACTTTAATGATGGCCCTTTTTATCACTACCAGGCCACCCCATCATCGTGGGGCCTTAGTTAGGAATCCTGGGGTTCCCATATAGATAAGATGGTCCTAGACCTCAAACAGATCCCTCTCTCCACCAGCACTGGTGGTCTCCATCAGGAACAACATCATAAATTCCCTTGTGGGCCTCTGCAGGACCTTGCCCTCAATTTGGAACAACAATAGTAGGGACTGCCCTACTCTCCAAAGGGAGGCTGAGTTAACATACTCTGCCACCTCAGGAGGACAGGTTCTTCAATGAGTGTAGCCTAGAATGTTCCTAGCTATGACCATGGAATGCGAGCTCTGACTGGCAGGGATGCAGAGGCTCCTGTGCTGAATACGAGCCCCAGTTCAGATCAGTGGGGTTTACAGTTAACAGCATTTATATACTTTTCCTGTATCTGGGAGCTACTCTCTGCCCTGATCCAGCTTTCTAGTTCTATATCGAACTCTGACACAGTCTCCCCAGACAATACCATTGCCCCACCTGCATGTTAGCTGTTGTGCTCAAGCAACATTTAATAAAGTCATGGGCCCCTTGTAAATAAACTTCCTAGCTTTCTCCAAAATGGAGACCCCAAATCTCATCTGCTCTATTCTTACCTTTAGGTTTCTGATAATTAAACAAGTTGCTTTGCTTTATATCTTAATGCTTTTCATTCACCAAGTTGCAGGTGCTACCATGACGCTAACCTGACTTTCCTGGGCAAATGAATTCACCAATGTATTCTGGAACCCCATCTCTCCAGAGCCCTACTCCACTAGGAAAAGATTGAAACAGGCTGGATATGGATATATCTGCCAATTCCCCTCTCCAACAGAGAAACAATTATAGAAGCCAGACCTCCCACCTTCTGCACCCCATAAATAATTTTTGGTCCATATCCCCAGAGGGGTAAATGTTAGAGGAAGATGACTAGAGGGCTTTCAAGTCCAATTCCATCAAGACCCAGAGAGAAAAAAAATTAAAAATAAATAAATAAATAAATAAGGAAGTAGTAGGTGTGATTTAGAAAGAAAGAAAAGGCAAGACCATGTTGTTGCGGCGGTCTGGTGTCAGGCTGCACCACGGAGAAGAGAGCGGATGTCCAGAGCAAAGGCGTACACAAATCTTTATTATAGGATGGGGGGAGGTTTGGTTCAGACCACGTGGAGCCAGCCGGCAATGGCTGACCACGGGGGGAGAGCAGGGAGCGAGACCTCAGAGAGGGAGAGCCGAGAGCCCAGAGAGAGAGAGGGGAGGGGTGAGGGGGCTTTTTATTGGGCGACAACCAGGGGTGACGTGTAGGGCCAGGATTGGTTGAAAGGGGGCACTCTAGGATTTAGCGGGGCATAGAAAAACCTGGGGGCAGAGACTGCATCAGAATAAGTCCTCAGCAACATCTCCTCCTATCCCTTTATATCTAAATGGACACAGTAAAGAAAAATGGAGCAGGCTTAAATGTTTTAGAAGAATGCCATGCTCAGGTGGGAAGATGTAGGACTTTCTGTGGAGGAGGGAAGGCTTAAATGGCTGCCAACCTTGTGAGATTTATGCGTCCTCCTGTGCTCAACCCCTCTTTAGAGAGAGAGACTTACCTGGAGAGACTCATCTCATAGGTTTAAGCGCAGCCTGCTCAACCATCTCTTCACAATATCTCTACATCTTTTCTATCTTTCTATCTAGTAATTGCATAAGATGTACAAAGTCTGTAAAAGACTATCATGGGGCAGAAACCTTTTGGGCATAAGCCTAAATGATATAACAAAATAGGAAGGGACAAGTAGGGGAGAAGTAAAAGCCAGTGTGGTGTGAAGGGAAGGATTGAGCATTGCCTGTTTGGGTGGGGAAAGGGGCAAGGGTACATAATGAGGGGGAGGCGGGAGGCATGACCCACCAAACAGAGGGGCTATTTGGCATTGTATAGTCCTCAAGGCAACAGTCTGTAAAGTCTATGAATTACTCAGGATCAGTCTATGAAAAACCAGCAGCGTGAAGGGAAATAAGCTGCTTCAAAATTGTGTAAAATGTATATAGGGTATGTCAGAAAGTCCGATACAAGTCTCAGTCCGAAGTAGATGGCTAGGGGAAGAATTGGCAGGGGATGCAACGCTGCATGAGGGAGGTCAGCCGCTGGAATGTTGCTCTTTTGTAGATAGCTAGCTGGAACTGCTAACACGTAACAAGCAGGTCAGAAGCAGGAACGGTAACCAGGCATGAAGAAAGTTCTGTCCTTGGAGTTTGTGTATCAGGTTCTTCAGATCACGTTGAGTGACATCTAGGGTTTCGGGGGGTGTGCCACGGTAGTCGTGCCATCTAGTGAGTGACGTCAGGGTGTGCAGGGGTTCAGATGGTTTTTTCCGGGATTCCTGTGAAAGAAACACAAACAATCTGCTTCTCGTGGTTAATTTGAACTTGTAACAAGCTATAGGTTTGTTATAGTTGATACCTCGATGATTATAATTGGTTTAGAATCTCTTTATGATTTTATTTAAAGGTCATCTAATGTGACCTCCTGTAGCAGCCTCTACCGCAGGATCTTGAGACCAATTTTAGCTAAAATATGTATTTTAAACAGACTCAAATTGCTTAGAGAGTTAACGCATATTCGTGACAATGATTTTAACGTTTACAGTGCCAGATTGATGCCAGATCTGTTGTGGATTAATTTCCACAAGATAGTTTACAGGGCACCTTTGGGGGCCCTTCAAAGGTGTCCTGTATATAAAATTTATATAGTTTAGTTTTGGGAATGAATAGTCACGTTGAACATTTAGACTTTTACCTAAATAGTAAGTTACCTTAACAAGTAATTTTTACCTGATCTGGTAAAAGTGTAGCTGTAGGGTTACACTTCTGACCGTTAAGTTAGTGTTACCAAACTTGAGACATACACATAAACATTTAGTTATAACAAACTGGAGGAAAAAGAACTTTTGTTATAAAAACACATTATTTAAAAGCAAATTTAAATATGTCATTAGTCACACAGTTTAAGACTAAACACTTACATATATACCAAAACTATATATAAAATTCAAAAGAGGGAGAAAGAAAAAAAATTTTTGGAATGTTTCTGGACGTCTCCAGAAACTTTGGCTGCGTCCAGCATTTTTATATAAAGCCAATTACCTTTTAGAGTACTCCAAGCAGATGGGTCATGCAAAAAAAAAAAATTTTTTTGTCATTTAACACACTCACTCACAAAAACAACTGGCCAGTTATAACATAAGACATACAGGGAAAGGGTAGGGGAGAGGTCTCTGTGAGCCAGATTTTGTAGGTTCTGCCATGTCGTATTATGGGTCCTGGGATGTATCCTGCATCTGGTCCTCTTGTAGTATTTCTTGTTCTTCAGGAATAACAGCGCCATCCTGCGGGTATTGTCGGACATGGCGGGCAGGAACCCAGACAGGTTTAGAGAAATTTTGAGGGAAAATGCATGCGAAACCCCTTCCCATGGTCAATAATGGGTCAGGCCCTTTCCAAACTTTATCGAGTGGGTCTCTCCATTTGACCTTAATAGATGGGAGGGTAGATGGTGTTTGCCAGTGAAGAATCATAGGGGGTAAGGCCGAGTTATTGTAAATATTAAAGAGATTTAACGTAGTTAAGGCTTTTGCTAGCTGGATATTGGGGGGATATGCTCCTCCTTTATCTTTATTTAGTTGAGCCTTCAGAGTTTGATGGGCCCTCTCGACAATGCCTTGTCCCTGTGGATTGTAGGGAATGCCGGTGGTATGAATAATATTCCAGAGGGAACAAAAATCTTTAAATTGTTTGCTTGTAAACATAGGTGAATTGTCTGTTTTCAAGAATGGGACCCCCATAACGGCAAAACAAGAGAGCATATGGCTTACAAGCTTTTTAGCACTTTCTCCTGTCTGAGCTGTAGCCCACATAAATTTAGAAAAGGTATCAATTGAGACAAACACATATTTTTGTTTGCCAAAGTTTGGTATGTGGGTGACATCAATTTGCCAAATAGCATTAGCTTTTAAACCTCAGGGGTTAACCCCAAGGGTCTGGATAGCAGGTGTCTTTATGAGACTTGCACAAGAAGAGCATGTAGCGAGGATATGTTTTAACTGTGATACAGGAACATCAGGGAATCGAGCTTGAAGGCCTTTAAGATTAACATGGGTTAGAGAGTGAAAATTAGCAGGATCAGAGACAGAGACTGGGAAAGTTCCTGTGGAGGCAAGACGGTCAACTGCAGCATTCCCTTCAGACAGGGAACCAGGAAGAGGGCTGTGGGAACGAAGGTGTTGAATATACAGTGGTTGGGTTCGAGAACAGAGCATAGAGGCGATTTGAATCAAGAGAGGGGAAAGTGGGTTGTCATCAATTTTCACATAAGAACGAGCAAGCCATGGAAGTAAGTTAACAGTATACACACTGTCAGAAAAAAGGTTGAAGGATTCTGGTACAGCTTTTAGTGCAAGGAAAACAAGGATAAAGTTCTTTGTACTGAGGGGAATTCTCAGGAAGCTCAGTAAAGAGAGGTTTAGGAGATTGTTTGTCTGGGTAATATATAAGGGCAGCAGCTCCCCTTTTTCCGCCATCAGTAAAGATTGTAGGAGCAGAGGGAATGGGATCTCGAGAGAAAAGTTTAGGTGCTAGTAGAGGCAGAAGAGGTAAAGAAGCTATAAATTTATTAGAAGGAAAATGGTTATCTATTTGTCCTGGAAACCCCACGAAGCTTATGGCAAAGCAGGAATGATGGCATATAAGCCACTCTGTATCTGTGAGAGAAAAGGGCAGAATGATTAAATCCGGTTCTTTCCCTAAGACCTGCACAGACCTATTTCTCCCTTTGTGAACCATGAATGCTAACACATCTATCTCAGTGAGGAGTCTTGGAGCTCCTCCTACTGGCGTGTGAAGCCATTCGAGAACCCCATGGTCTTGCCACAGTGCCCCTACTACTGTGGGGGTGGAGTTGAAGATTAGAAGGTTTACCGGAGAGGAGGGGGAGAATCGAACAAGGTGCATGTCCTGGAGGGCCTGGTTAACCCTTTCCAGTGCCAAGGAGGCCTCAGGAGTTAACTTACGTTTTGAAGAGGGATGTTTGTTTCCTTTCAACAGGTCAAACAGTGGTTTGAGGCAGCTTGTGGGCAGATAGAGATACTGCCTAAACCAATTTAAATTTCCTAGAAAACTTTGTAAAGAAGCAAGAGTAAGGTTAGAAGGGAAGGTAACATTAGGTTTTAAGGGACGAATTTGCGTTAGAGAAATCTCTGAACCTAGGAAGGATATTGGAGGGATTAGCTGTATCTTCTCAGGGGCTACATTAAGGCCGCTTTTCTTTAATGCAGGAATGAGAAAATCACGTAAGGCATAGAGATCTGTATCTGATTTTCCCCATATTAAAATATCATCTGTATAATGAAAAATATTAAGGCCCTTATGAATATATGGGACAAGGGCAGATTTAACAGCCTCCTGACAAATTGAAGGACTATTGGCCATACCCTGGGGCAGCACCACCCATTCAAATCTATCAGCAGGGCTGGCATTATTAATAGATGGAACAGAGAAGGCAAAACATTTACAATCTCGCGGATGCAAGGGGATAGAGAAAAAACAATCTTGTATATCAATAGCTATGATTGGAATTCCCGTGGGAATTGCAGAAGCAAGAGGCAAACCCCTTTGGGGGGAGCCCCAGACCTGCATGGTTTTATTTACTGCACGGAGATCTTGAAGGAGGCGCCATTTTCCCTAGCGCTTTTTAATCCCAAAGACAGGAGTCCTCCCTGACTGCTTGTCTGAGTGTTCCAAGTTCCTTAGAGGAATATGGCTGCCACGGCTGAGGGTTTTGTTTAGAAGGGGCCAAGTTTACCGGGAATGTGTGGATTTGGTCCGATGGCGCAGGAGAGGGAGCTACAGAAGTGGAAAGTTCAGTAGAAACTGCTGTAGTGGCTGCAGGGGAGACTAAACACATATCTACGGGGACGGAGCTCCCGGGGTGGACTGCACATGGTTTAAAATCCTTAAATGCTGAAAAAATATCCTTTAGCTCTCGTATCTCAGCCACTAGGTCCCTTAATGGTGACGTATCAACAGGGGGCGGGGTCAGGGACGAGGAAGCCTCAGGCGGAGCTGAAACCGTGGCAGCAGGGGCTGGGGGCGGAGCTGAAACAGGGAAGGTAGGAGGAGGGGCTAGAGAACCGGAAGCCTCAGGGGAAGCAGGGGCGGGGCCAGAGAAGCAGAAGGAACTGAACATGTGTCTGCCACAGAAGGGACTGAACACTTGTCTGCAGAAGGAGCCGAACACGTGTCTGTGGGGACAGCTGGGGGAGGGGTCAAAGGAGCAGCCAAACCCTTGTCTTCAGGGGCAGTGGGGGGAGGGGTCGTGGAAGCGGAAGCTGCCGCAGGAGAAACCGAACACGTGTCTCCGGAGGCAGCGGTTTTTGGGCTGACTATAGATTGCTTAGGGTGTTTAAGTCCTAAGCAAATATCCTTTAACTCCTGTATCTCAGCCTCAAGGTCACTTAACCTTTTGGCAGGAGGCCTTGTACATATCCTGAAAATAGTAAATATAGCCATGAGAACCCATGGTGTAGCAAAAATTAAAGCATCTCTGAGATTGAAAGCCTGTCCCAGGAGAGATGGATATAATGTCTGGGACACCTCCTCATAAAACGGAAAAAATCCCATGGTGGAGGGAAACGCGGGGCCACAGAAGTGGGCGGATGCCACTTACCTGTGTCTGGGCGGTTTCGGAGACCTCAGGCCGGGCGTGGTGTGGGTACGGAACACGATGGGCGCCAGATGTTGTTGCGGCGGTCTGTTGTCGGGCTGCACCACGGAGAAGAGAGCGGACGTCCAGAGCAAAGGGGTACACAAATCTTTATTATAGGATGGGGGGAGGTTTGGTTCAGACCACGTGGAGCCAGCCGGCAATGGCTGACCACCATTGGGGGGGATAGCAGGGAGCGAGACCTCAGAGAGGGAGAGCCGAGAGCCCAGAGAGAGAGAGGGGAGGGGTGAGGGGGCTTTTTATTGGGCGACAACCAGGGGTGACGTGTAGGGCCAGGATTGGTTGAAAGGGGGCACTCTAGGATTTAGCGGGGCATAGAAAAACCTGGGGGCGGAGACTGCATCAGAATAAGTCCTCAGCAACAAGACCATAAAAAAGGGATACATATATATCTTTTTTTTTTAGATACATATATTAGGTAGTTGTGGAAATAATAGCCCATATCTGTGACCTTGAAAAAACTACTGCAGCTCCAGTGGAGGGAAAAGGAACACAGAACTCTGGTGGTGAGAAAGATGTGGAATTATACCCATTATTTTATAATTTTGTTAATCAGTATTAAATAACTAATAAAAATTGTAAAAATAATTGTACTTTCCCCAGATATTAATAATGATAAGTATGCTGAGTACATACCTTGGCATAAAATTATTAGCTTGTAATTATCTGTTATAGATAGTGACAACTTTAGGATCTCATATTTATTTACTGTCACCTATTTCTCAACATTATGTTACTGCTAACTGTATTAGTATTTAAGAAAAATCCAAGATTTCACAAGGAAAATTAACCCAGCCTAGCCTACAAGGACAGGTAATGTTTAGGAAATCTGGTTTTCAAGAAAAAGAATTTACTTAAAAAGAACCAAAACAATGAAAAGGAAGAGAAAATGGGTTCTGCATGAATATGCCTTGCAGTGAAAACACTATAATGGAACATGTGTGGTACTGAATAAAATGAAAATATCTCACTAGGTAGAGTGAAGCCAAATCAGCTTAAATACTGGATACTGCATGATCATACAAGATTAGCAGTGAAAACCCCAGTATAAATTAGAAGGCTCTGGCTTATGGTAGTCTTATGGCAGGACTGATCCTGAGGAATCTTTTCAATATGACCATTTCCAATACTTAAAAAGAATCCTAGAGATATGATTTTTGTTTTTTCAATACAAAGTCACATGCTGGATCGTTCTTACTCTCCCAAATGTCTATGTGGTTGAGGCCACAGATAATAAACTGCAGAGCAAAGCAGCATAAGAGGTAAGGACAGAGACTTTGGAGAAGGGTCTTATAACATCAGCACTATACAGAGAATGGCATTTACATGAAATTGATTTTCAGTGGTGAAATTATGCTTGTGATGCTCTACTGTAAAAACTGACACACATTAAAAGAAATGTCTAAGGCAGGCACTAAAATGTCACCAGCAAAAGAGAGGGAGGGAGAGAGACAGAGAGAGAGAACCAGTATTTATGCTAAATTCCTAAAACTGCATCCCCTTGTAAATAAATAGTGATGCCTGATGAAACAAAGCAGATAATTCTCTAGAGCTCTGAAGCGAAAAAAATAAGACATCTATCATGTGGGAAAACACCCTTGGCTTCTCATCATAATGACACAGCTATGCCTTCCCTATTTCCTTGAGGTTTTTCAGATAGAAAAGCTTACATCTTTCCCATATTAAGCTCAGAGGATGACTAGACAAAATAAATCATTATAAAAGTATACTACCCTTAAAAAAATTAATGGGTTCCTCAAATTGACTGGAGTACTGATGGTTGATGGTTGATGGAACAGTGCTGTGTAAGTTTAGCTAGTTAATGAGGAATTAGAGTGGTAGCTTGATAATGATGATTGGGGGAAAAATAAGATTCAGTTGCCTCTCTATAAGCTGTTAAAATAGGCTAGAAAGACACAATCTGAGAATTTTCACTCAACTGAATTTCTGGAAGTTGTTGGTATAGTCCTTTATCATTTTCTACTATGACATACAAGAGCTTCATTATGAACTATCAAAGAAAATAAAGAGAGCCATCTTTGGAACTCCAGATATATTTTTTCAGAATTATATGAAATTATTCTGGAAAAAATTATCCTAAAATTCATTTAAAGAATGTTATTACGCACGCAGTAAATTTATAAAGTAATTTCGAGCCAAATATTTTATTAGATTGCTAATTATATTACAGAACATTATATTATATTTTTGAGCTTGTGCTAAAATATCCTCATAACTCTTAAGATTAATAAACTTACACGTTCTGGAAAAAATAGAAAGGTTTTGTGTGAAATACTGCAATTAGTACTTTGCTTTGCTGTAGATTTGTTTTTTTTCTCCAGTAACTCTGAGAACTGTAATTTAGAGTATTTTGTGTAGAATTTTATCGTAGCTTTAAATTTTGATAAAAACACTTTATATCAAAAGGTAAATTTGTTACAAAACATTAAATGACATAATTTTAAGACTTAGAGAAAGCTAAATGACTTCTGCTATGATCAATAAAATGTGAACTCATTTAGTACAACTGCCATCTCAGAAGAATGTCATTGAATTTAAGTAGCAATCGAAATCAGTTATGTATTGGGATCATGGAAAAAAGTAAAAATAGTTGTTTCAGTTGAATATTTATACCAATGTAGTATTAGAAAAATATTAAAACAGTGCAAATAAAGACAACATTGAAATACCACCTCACCCCTGTAAGAATGGAAGACATCAAAAAGGACAGCAGTAACAAATGCTGGAGAGGCTGTGGGGACAGAGGAACCCTTCTGCACTGTTAGTGGGACTGCAAATTGGTCCAATCTCTGTGGAGAGCAGTCTGGAGAACTGTCACAAGGCTAGACATGGACCTTCCATATGACCCAGAAATTCCTCTCCTGGGGATATACCCCAAGGACTCCATAACACCCAACCAAAAAGATATGTGTACACCTATGTTCATAGCAGCACAATTCTAAAACCTAGAAGCAACCCAGGTGCCCAACAACAGATGAATGGCTAAGAAAGCTGTGGTATATATACACAATGGAATACTATACAACTATTAAGAACAATGAACCCACCTTCTCTGACCCATCTTCGATGGAGCTAGAAGGAATTATGCTAAGTGAGTTAAGTCAGAAAGACAAAGACCAGTAAGGGATGATCCCACTCATCAACAGAAGTTGAGAAAGAAGATCAGAAAGGGAAACTAAAAGCAGGATTTGACTGAATATAGAGTAGGGCACCAAAGTAAAAACCCTGGGGTGAGAGTGAGGGTGGATGTTCAGCTTCCCAGGGTGGGGGGAGGGGGGCTGGGACATAATCTTTTGGTGGTAGGAATGGTGTTTATATACACTCCTATTAAATTGTAGTCATATAAATCACTATTTAATTAATATGAGGGGGAAAATTGATTGTATGTCTCAAACATTTAAAGCACAGACTGAATCTTTTAAATACATAGGCTAAGTCTTTGATATGTTGACTCTCAAAAGCCTAGACCAGGGAGAACAGAAGCAACTGATGTCACAGCTCTATACAAATAATGTCAAAGGACATAAATTATGGTCATGTTGTTTATGATACAGCAAATTCTAACAAAGGAATTTTTCAAAGTTAACCCAACTGCCCAATAATGTGATTATAGCAATAACTAACTGTCTTCATAACCCTAAGACAGCAGGAACCGCACATTTCCACTATAAAGCCTATATTTCCCCCAGTCTTGAACCTCTAGGGTGGGGCTCACTTTCCTGTATGCTTTTCTCAATTCATACCAAATGATACTGCATCCACTGATCCTAAACTAATCAACGCACCGAGTACCACCTCTGCATGCTTCACTTCAGACTTGTCCAGAGATGTCAGGTGTGGAATGTCAACCCTTCAGCCTCAATACTCAGGTGAGACCTTTCCTTTCATGGTATTCTCTAATTCCACTCCAGGCAGTTCACTTCCTAACAAAGTCCCAAAACCTAGATATAGACCAGGTCCCATAAAATAGAGCATATGTTAACATGTATCCATAAATTAGGGCAAAATACATACCTGAAAGCAAAAGTACACAATAGTCTGCAGTGAGTCAGTATAAAGTTCCTAATGAAATAGTATCTAATTAGACTTCAATACCCTCCTCACCTACTTCCTATTTCAGTTCTCTCACTCACTCCAAAGCTAACCTTAGCAAAGCAAGGACTGCAAAAGCTGAATAAGGGCAAGAGACTGGCATACTTTAATCATGACTCTTTAGTCACTATCCGGCCACCCCATCAGCTGGGGCCCTATTCGGGGAGTCCTGAGATTCCCAAACAGACATGATGGGCCTAGATCTCGAATAAATCCCTCTCTCCATTGTTACCAGTCATCTCTATCAGGAACAACAAAATAGACCCCTTTGTGGGCCCCACATAGGACCTTGCCCTCAACTTGGATTGACAACAGTAGAGAATGTTCCATCCTCCTTTTCCAGCCATGACATCATCTCTCCATACAATAACTTGGATCCCCCTGCTTATCAGATTTCAGGCTCAGGGAACAAAAAACAAAACTAGTATAGCCACAGGACCTTTGGAATATAACTAAAATATGCCTACTAGCTATCTACAAAATGGAGGACCCTTCCCAACTCTTCATCTGCACTATTCCAGCCTTTAGGTTCATGATTGTTCGACAATGTTTGGCTTTCTATGTTAACTCTCTTTTCAACCACCAGTTTCCAGATGCTAGCATGATGCCAACCAGATTTCCCTGATACACAACCCCACCAATGTGTCCTGGAGCCCTGCTTCCCCAAAGCCCCACCCTACTAGGGAAAGAGAGAGGTAGTCTGAGATTATGAACAGACCTGTCATTGGCCATGTTCAGCATGGAAGCAATTACAGAAGCCAGACATTCCACCTTCTGCAACCCATAATGGCCTTGGGTCCATACTCCTAGAGGGTTAAAGAACAGGAAAGCAATGGGGGGGGGATCAGATCTGGTGGTAGGAATTGTGTGGAGTTGTATACCTCTTATCCTGTGGTTTTGTCAATGCTTCATTTTTATAAAAAAAAAAAAAGAAAGAAAATATTAAAACAGGATGACTGGTAGAAAAATAGGCCTTTTCATATGCCCTCAGAAAAAATTTGAACTATGAAAAAATTCAGACTTTTATTTCCTGAGTAAAGAAATGTATAAAGAGTCATTCTGTAGATTGACCTCAGGGAGGGAGTTGGCATGGTTACCTGGGATAGAACTAAATTTTGGGTGGGGGTAGATAACATAATGGTTATGCAAAGAGGCTGTCATGCCTGAGGCTCTGGTATCCCAGGTTCAATCCCCCACACCACCATAAACCAGAGCTTAGCAGTGCTCTGGTGTTAAAAAAATTTTTAAAAACTTCTTCTTCTTCTTCTTCTTCTCCTTCTTCTTCTTCTTCTTCTTCTTCTTCTTCTTCTTCTTCTTCTTCTTCTTCTTCTTCTTCTTCTTCTTCTTCTTCTTCTTCTTCTTCTTCTTCTTCTTCTTCTAGCATTTGCCCTTCTTCCGTAGCCAGTCAACAGCGTCAGGTTGAGCCTGATGTAAAGTTTCGAGACCTCCTTTGAATCTGGAGAGGTGGCAGTCGTTGACTATGTGGGTCATAGTCTGTCTGTAGCCGCAGGGGCAGTTCAGGTCATCTCTGGCTCCCCAGCGATGGAACATAGCGGCGCACCAGCCATGGCCTGTTCGATAGCGATTGAGGAGGGCCCAATCATAACGTGCTAGGTCAAAGCCGGGTTGATGCTTACAGGGGTCTGTGATGAGGTGTTTGTTCTTTACCTCAGCTGACTGCCAACTCTGTTTCCAAGAGTCTGGAACAGAGAAGTTCAGTGTAGGCATAGGGGACCAGATTGGGTGACGAGACGTCAAGCGTTGGACAGGGTGGGCGAAGATATCCATGTAGATTGGCAGGTCCAGTCGGGCGTAGATGTGGGAAATAGACTTAGATGATGCCGCATCCCGACGAATATCTGGCGGGGTGATGTTGCTAAGAACTGGCAGCCATGGAACCGGGGTGGAACGGATGGTTCCAGAAATTATCCTCATGGAGGAATATAATTTGGAATCGACCAAGTGGACATGGGGGCTACGGAACCATACTGGGGCACAGTATTCTGCAGTGGAATAGCATAATGCCAGAGAGGATGATCGTAGTGTGGAAGCACTCGCGCCCCATGAGGAGCTGGCCAGTCTTGCAAAGATGTGATTCCTCGCGCCCACCTTTGCTGCAGTTTTTATGAGATGTTCATGAAATGACAGGGTGTGATCGAGAGTAACGCCAAGATAGACTGGCTGGGCTTCATGCTGGATTCTTGTATCGCCAAGCTGCACATTAAGCTCACGCGAGGCTGAGGCACGGTGTAGATGGAAAACAGATGATACCGTTTTTGCAGTGCTAGGGATTAGTCGCCATTTTTTTCACTAATCAGATATCAGAGACATGTCTTTCGTGAGTGTTTCCTCGAGGATGTCGAACTTGGATGCCTGAGTTGCACAGCAGATGTCATCGGCGTAGATAAACTTCCTTGAAGAAGTTTCTGGGAGGTCATTGATGTAAATATTAAATAGCATAGGAGCCAGAACAGAGCCCTGGGGGAGGCCACATGAGACAAGTCTCCATCTGCTACACTTGTCACCCAGATGCACCCGGAATCTTCTGTTTTGGAGAAGAAACGATATAGTGTGGGCCACCCATGGAGGCAGGCATCTTGAGATCTTGACTAGGAGACCACGGTGCCAGACCGTGTCATAGGCTGCTGTGAGATCAACAAAGACAGCACCCGTCTTTAAATTCTTCTGGAATCCATTTTCAATGTAAGTTGAGAGGGCCAGGGCTTGTTCGCAGGTAGATCTTCCTGGGCGGAAACCAGCTTGGGTGGGTGATAGGAATTTCTCTGTAAGATGAGAAATATGTGACAGAAGCAGCCTCTCAAGGAGTTTGTAACACACGGAGAGGAGAGAAATTGGTCTATAGCTGGCGGCCAGTGTTGGGTCTTTCTTTGGTTTCAAAACCGCTATTATCTTCGCACGACGCCAAACTTTGGGCATAGACTCAGATTCCAAGATGTGGGATAGGAATGAAGCGAGCTACTTCTTTGCCGCGGGGCCCAGGTTAAGAATGAGTTCTGGGGTGACGTTATCATAGCCAGCAGCTGTTCCCGGTTTAACCCTCTTCAAAGCATCTTCCAGTTCAGACAGTGTAAAGGGAGAGAGTTTTGGAGATGGACAAGATAACCGGAAGTGGGATGACCACTCATGGGAAATTTTTCTTTTCCAGACTGGGTCGATCTTACCACATCCAACTTGAGTTAGATGACTGGCCACTGAGTTTGGAGATACAGGAGGATGGGAGACAGGAGGGGGTTGGCTACCAGCACCCAGACTGTGAAGAAGCTTGCAGGCCTTCCTACTTGAGTGGGTGAAGTTCAGACTTTCCGTGAGTTGTTGCCAGTGGGCTTGACGTGCTGCATCAAGGGAGGCAATGAGATGGTCAGCCACATCTGGGTTGCCCAACTCATCATACTGCTTTAGTAGTTGCTCACATTCAGCATCAAGACAAGGCGTATAGTTAGCACGTCTCCCACGAGGAATGGTTTGGGAAGCTGCTTTGAAGATGGCTTCGCGGAAGCGTCTGTAGGAATCTTCAGATGGGACAGAGTTAATTGGAATTGCAGGAATAGATTTGTTGGTAAGATCACTGAACAGACGCCAGTTTGCTTTCCAAAAGTTCCATCTTAGTTTCTCCGAGCACAGAATCAGTGGGAGCTGGAGACCAATGTGGATGATAGCTGGGCGGTGATGACTGTGCGGGAAGATCTTGAGAATGTGTCTCGTAGCGGGAAAGGCTTGGCTGTTGACTGTGCTAATCCAGTACAGGTCGGGTGACGAGTCTTTATTCCATCTAGCACTGTGAAAAGAGCCTGGCTGTTTGGGATCGTATAATAGGGAGAGGTCATTCGCTGAAGCCCAGTCGGCTAAGATAGAGCCATCAGCACGAGTGGAGGAATATCCCCAGTCTTGGTGATGACTATTAAAGTCTCCGACGTAAACGGCTGGGTGATTCGGGCTAGGCAGGACCTCATTATCCCATGAGGCACTGGGAGGCTTATATACGTTGACGAGCTGAATAGTTCCAATAGTAATGGAGTCGTAGAAGGTCGAAGAGACCGTATGGTACACGTCGGCAAGATACGATTTGGCGTAGATGGCTCGGCCGTGTTTAGGATGGAGATTATAGCATATTAAATCGAATCCACTGATGGTGAATTGAGCAGCTTCATCGACTGCTATATGTGTTTCTTGTAGGCAGATAACATCTGCCTGATGCTGTATTGCCAATTGACCAATAAGAACATATTTGGCAAAGGACAGCCCCTCAACATTAAGTTGGAGGACTCGAAGAGCAGGACCAACAGCTTGAAAGCTGGCAGGAGCTGCTTGTTTCTGGCTTTGAAAGTGACTGGGATCCATGTGGATTCAGTTGGCTAGGAAGGATTGTCAGTTTCCCCAATGAATGGGTACTCACGGGATGTACCATGGGAAGGTCGATCCAATGCATCCCATTTAAAAAAAAAAAGAAAAAGAAAGTCTAAAAAAAAAGTTTAAAAAAAGTCAGAAAAAAAGAACTAAATATTGAGTCCAAGTCTCACTTCTACATATTGTGATTCTTATGACTTTCTCAGAAAAGAAAATTTTTGGTTTTTATTTGTTTGTTTATTTTATCATTTATCTATGTGCTTGTCTGTACTTCATGATTATAGCCTGGGGATGTGTTAATGGCTACCTCAAGGATAAGAAGTTGAAACCACTGATTGAGAGCTCAGGGTGGTCTCATAAAAAGTTTGAGTTGGAATCTAAAGTCCAAGCTTAGAATCTGACTAATGGACTATATCTATTGATCAATGGAGCTAATGCCAGTATGACATGTGTACTAGAAAAGTATGTGGGTTTTTCTGAGAAGTTAAATCTGAACAACTAGATGCCTTTGGGAAAATACTTGGACTCTAAATCTCTAATAAAAGGAAAGCACTTAAAAATAAAATTATTATACATGATATTTTACACATGTTCTATTTAGAAAAAAAAACAATGAAGCATGATTTTTAACATGTCTTCTCTTTTCTTTAATCAAACTATTTCAGATATGTTGAGCCATCCTTTGTCTGATAGAGATATTATGCTTCATAAACATGAAGCTCTCAGTATATTCAACTGGTTGATGAATGAAGTTATTCTGGAACAAACCAATATGTGAAACATTTTTAATAGGATATCATTTTGTAATTAATAAAGTCAACAGCAATCAAATTGATAATTCGTGCTATACACCCTCCCTTCCTTTCTTTCTCTCTGCCTACTCTCTCATGTTTTATTTTTATTATTATTATTTTAACCAGATTACTGGTCAGCTCTGGTTTATAATGGTGCTAGGGATTGAACCTCTGACCTCAGGGCCTCAAGCATGGTAGATTTTTGCATAACCATTAAGCTATTTCCCCTGCCCTTACTGTTCCTTTGTGACTATATCTTACAGGTCTATTTAAATATAAATACAATGTAGTTATTCTTTCCAAAATCCACTTAGTCATTAATATTCTTTTGCCAACCTCTTTGTTGGGTTAATTTATGTTTATTTATTTGATGTATTAAGGACTTTATTATGCATTACTTTTTTTTGAGACATAGAGAAACCAGAGTTCCACTTAACCCTAACATATGGGGTGCTGTATACTGAACTTAGTGTCTCAGACATGCACATTGTATGTTCTCGCACTGAAATTTTCCCTTTACCTTTGTCAATTACTTTAAAAATAGCATGTTCTGGGGATGCAGCCTGTGTATACCACTTGTAAAGTGAGGACCTCCCACATTTGTCAGCTTCTAAAAGGCAAAAAATGCATTTTTGTACATATCTTTAAGCAATTAACTGTATATTAGGTTGTTTGAGAAGTAAACAATTAGTATAATTGCTAAAGAATTTTATATCATAATTTCTGAAATTACCATCTAAGAACACCAAAAGGTAGATATGGTGATATAATTGCCATTCTGATTATAAGTCATGTTGCCTAAAAGTGTTTCCAATAAATTGCTGTGAGATTATCCTAAAAGGTTTGAACTGATAGAATTCACCCATGATAATAACAAAATGTTACACTAGATCATAGTCAATGTGATTTCATTTTGTCTTACACTCTGGGTCCAGTTCACCAGACCCCACACATTAAACTTGATAAGAGTTCAGAGTAAAAACTGTTTTCAGTCAAGAAAAAATTATTCAGAGTCCATGATACTGCATACATTGTTGGCTCAATACCAAGGGAAACTAGACTATCATGAAAGCACTGAGAGCCCAGTAAACTAGGTACCAAGAACAGATATGGAAACTCTCAGTGGAAAGAAGAGAAATCCTGAAAAAGTAATCTTTATCCATTTTATATTCTTCTAAAGACTAACTCAAGTCATTGAGTGTATTTTAATGATTTTAAGTCTTACTTACTTTTATCTTTGAATTTTACTATCGGTATTTATTGGACAGAGACAGCCAGAAATCAAGAGGGAAGGGGATCATAGAGAGGGAGAGAGACAAAGAAACACCTGCAACACTGCTTCACAAAGCTTTTCCCCTGCAGGTGGGGACAGGGGTTCAACTGGGGTCCTTCCACACTGTAACATTTGAGCTCAACCAGAGGTGCCACTACCCAGCCTCAGATTTACTTACTTTTTTAGGAGAGAGAATGAAAAAAGAGGGAGAGACCAGAACACTGCTTAGCACTGGCAAAGGTGGTACCTGGAATTGAATCCAAGGCCTCAGGCACGCGAGTTGGAAATCTAGTAGACTGAGCTACCCTTCCTTAGCCCTCAAATTATTGCATTTAAATATAATGTTTATCATTGGATCATAACTCAACTCATAGGCCATAGAGATAGGGACTTCATACAACTGGTTGAGGACTAAATTGAGTGTTTAAGTTCAGATTATGTATTATCTACCTTAATTTTGTCTTGATTTTTTTTTTTTTTGCCTCCAGGGTTATTGCTGGGGCTTGGTGCCTACACCAGGAATCCACTGCTCCTGGAGGCCACCCTTACCCCTTTGTTGTCCCTGTTGTCCATCGCCGCTATTGTTAACATTATTGTTGTTGTTGTTCGATAGGACAGAGAGAAATTGAGACAGGAGGGGAAGACAGGGAGGTAGAGAGATAGACAGGCACCTGTGAAGCGACTCCCCTGCAGGTGGGGAGCCAGGGGGCTCCAACCGGGGTCATTACGCTGGTCCTTGCGCTTTGCCCCACATGTGCCCAACCTGCTGCACCACCGCCTGGCCCTCACTTTATTCTTTTTTTTAACCAGAACACTGTTAAGCTCTGGTTTTTGGTGGTGTGAGAGAGTGAACCTGAGACTTCTGAGTCTCAAGGATGAGAGTCTCTTTGCATAACCATTACGCTATCTACTTTCCACCCTGCTCTCTTTCTTAGACATAAACTTCGTCAGTTTTAAATAATGTCAGATCTTGATAACACTGTAGATCATGGGTTACACATTAGGATGTGCCTACTAGTCTAAAACTGAGAAACAGAGAAAACTGAGCTTGTTTTTCCTGTAGCACAGTCTCAATTTCTTTTAACAACCTAGAGACATAAAGGTGAGAGTGTGTATGAAAGTAGTTTAGCATTGGAACTAGATCAGCAGACATTAAATTGAAGCCCAGCCATTCAGCATTTAAGCTACTTACAAAGTGGCAAATGCTTAAAAACTTAATGGTTTTAAGTGGTTTCATCTAAAGTAATAGTGCTTTTAGCCAGTGTCTAACAGAAACTCATTTGGAAAAGAGAGAGAAATCTACACTTGGTTAGTCAAAAACAATACGATGCTGAGCTAGGAGATAAAGAGATAATGTAAAATAGAACTTTGCACTGGCCAGAAGGAGTAATACGAAACCATATGTTCTGTGAAAACAGATCTGCATATGGCCAAGGACCCAAATTACTCTAATTGGAATAGAATGTATGTGGGGCCAGAAGGGTAAGAAAGAAGAACATAAAGAGGACAGAGAAGAGAAAAGAATGTCTGAGGAGATTAGTTGGTGGGTAATCTAAACAAAAGAGGAAACCAGTATTACAAAGAGAGAAAAAAATCATCAGTAAGCACCACATGTTCAAAACGTAGCCACTTATATATTTCAACTTTAATTCCCCTGCAGCTATAAGTTAAGTGTGAATCATTTTTCTAGTTATTATCTTTCCCTTTAATTTTTAAAAGTCTAACTGAAATGTCACAAAGATTTTATTTATTTGCCTCCAGGGTTACTACTGGGGCTTGGTTCCCGCATTATGAATTCAGTGCTCCTAGCAGTCTTTTTTATTTTTTTTCATTTTTATTCGATAGAACAGAGAGAAATTGAGAGGGGAGAGGAGAGATAGAAAGGGGTAAAGAAAGAGACCTGCAGGAGTCGGGTGGTAGTGCAGCGGGTTGGGCACAGGTGGTGCAAAGTGCAAGGCGGTATAAGGATCCGCGAGCCTCTGGCTCCCCACCTGCAGGGGAGTCACTTCACAGGCAGTGTAGCAGGTCTGCAGGTGTCTGTCTTTCTCTCCCTCTCTCTGTCTTCCCCTCCTCTGTCCATTTCTCTCTGTCCTATCCAACAATGATAACATCAATAACAACTACAACAATAAAACAACAAGGGCAACAAAAGGGAATAAATAAATATTAAGAAAATAAATTTAAAAAAAAGAAAAAGACCTGCAAGCCTGTTTCAACACTTGTGAAGTGTCCGCTGCTGCTGATAGGGAGCCATGCGACGGACCGCTATAGCGGAAGAGCAGCAGGAAGGATCAGGGAACTCCAAGGCAACCAACCACCTGGTGGGTCTGGAGTCGGCGCAGAGAGAACAGAATACACCACACTCTGTTGGAGGGGGAATCTGAGCTCAGTTTTTTTCAGCAAGTGAGAGTTTATATATCTTTCAGTCTTACATAAACAATATCTGAAACAGAAAGTAAAGCTCATTTCTTGATTAGATGGCCTTGTGGTTTTACAGAAATGTCGTACTTCATGGGGTGATGTAGTTCTGAGTAATAGGCTTAGCAGATAGTATTTTATGTAGAGTTTTAACATATTTTATAAGAGGAGGTGAGTATTAAGAATTTTTCTTAAAACTTTATGTATTTGATGACCCATAACTTCGTCCACCTCATTTCCTGTTCATCTGTATCTAATCTGGGGAACAGGGACTGTTCATCCCCGATTACACGGCATCATTACCATGTACATAATGCAAACAATAATCAGAGTTTCCAATTTAGATCTGCTCAGGATGCCAAGACCCACCCCCAGAATTCTTCTTCTTTGAAGAGAGCTTTCTGGGGTGCTGACCCTGTCAGACCCATCATTCTAGATTTGAGTGGGGCATGGCAGAGCCAGGCGCTCCTACTTGGGTAGGAGGTCTTACCCAGCGGGGTCCTTGCACGGGATCTTGGGCTTCATACTTTGTGCACCACTGCCCTGTCCCTTGTTGTAAAGAATTTTTAAGGAAATCGTCAGGTGGCACACAGCTACTCAGCGCTGGCATGGTGTTTTTTCCTCGACAGCCTATTGGTACGCCACATGTCACATTAGAACAAATGCAGCTCGGGAATTCTATGAGCAACCTAGAATATATAAAGAAAAGAAAACAGGATGGTTTTCCCGCATCCTCTAACCACCAAGGACATCCTTCAAAGTTTATGCTCATCTTACTCAATTACTTTGTGTGTGTGTGAGAGAGAAGCACGGTATGCTAGGGAGTTGAAAATAAAATAAAATATTATTTTTTAAAAGAATTTATTCATGAGAAAGACAGGAGAGAGAAAGAACCAGACATCACTCTGGTACATGTGCTGCTGGGGATTGAACTCAGGACCTCACACTTGAGAACCCAATGCTTTATCCATTGTGCTACTGTTGCGCCCAGAAGTTTGGGTCCCGACCACACACAAGGAAGTCCAGAGTCACATGCAAGTACAAGAGCCTTTATTAAGCTTGGGTCCCAAGAGCCTCCATTCAGGGGAAGTCTTGCAACCTTGAACATTTTTCATCTCAGCTTTTTATAGTTAGCACAGGGTGGGTACAGGTGGGGATATTTACGCTGAACAAGGAACAGTTGGTTTCAGGTCAACGGCTGCTCTTATTTATCTCCTCACTACCTCACAGACAACTAAAATAAATCATTTTTTAAGGGATTGCTTTTCCTTTATTGGGGAGATAAATGGTTTACAGTGGATAGTAAAATACAGTAGTTGGCACATAGGTAGCATTTCTCAATTTTCCGCCTAGCATTCTAAACCCCAGCCTAGATTCTCTTCCACCATCATGTTCCAGGACCTGAATACTCCCACCACCTGAGTCCTTTACTTTGGTGTAATACCCCAACTCCAGTCCAGGTGCTGCTTTGTATTTTTCCTTCTGTTCTTATTTTCCAATTTCTATGAGTGAGATAATCCCATATTTGTTTGTCTCTTTCTGGCTATCTCAGTTAACATGACTCCTTCAAGCTCCATCTAAGATGAAGTGAATAAGGTGAATTTGCCATATTTGTACCTTATTTTATAGCAGAAGCCTGAGTCTGGAAGACACTAAGTGAGTTGTCTAGATCATACAAAAGTCTGGTGATGCACACAGGTACCACGTAATTTTGCAAGCTTTTTTTTTTTAACAGAATTAAGGATGGCATCTATGCACACTTACATACACATCTTATGTCTTATTTGCACAACAGTACAAGTTTTAAAGAAGCTGTTAATTCATTCTGACTTAGAGAGAAAAAAGTGCTTATAAACAAGTCTTAGAAATGTGATTTTTAACTGTTTATAGTCACAATGCAGTATGTACTGCAAAATGTAATTACCATCAATCTTAATAAACACAATAAAGAATTCAGGTTTTTCTGTCTTATTCAGTGAACCAAAACTTCATAACTTTTCTTTTTGTTGTTAAGATACTTTTTTCATGAGATACAGAAAAAGTTTCATACAGAGAGTAGCCACAGAATTGTTCTAGTACACACAGTGCAAAGGATCAAACTAGAAGCCTCAGGCATGCAAGTACTACACTCTGTCAGCTTGATCTAGTTCCCCAGTCATTCATAAAATTCCTTAAATGGAAATAAGTAAATGAATAACCATAGCACAGAGTTGCAAAACTGTATTTGAAACTTTTAGTGAAAGTGTTTGTGTGTTGCTTTCTAAGACTTGAATAGTCAATGAAAATACATTCCACTTAGAAAGCCTCAAATAGGATATGAAAGAACAAATACAAGCCAAAACCATAATGTTATTATGTCATACTACTACATGTTTCCTTACTAAATAGAAAGTTCCTGTGAAACCTTTAATAAGACATTCATAAGGATGAATGTCTCCTGTTACACCTCTCCAAACACATTGATTTCTACTGAGAGAAATTTTCTTCTGTCAGTCTTTACAACCCAAATCAGATTCCATGAAATGATTCTACCACAAATAGAGCACTTTCTATAAAACCTTTTTTTTTTTAATTGCCACCAGGGTTATTGTTGGGACTCAGTGCTGGCACTTGCATTACAGTCATTTTTTCCTTATTTTCCCCTTCCTACTCTATTTGATAGAGAACAGAAAAACTGAGAGGGGTATATGCAGTGGGGATGCAGGTATCTATATTTATTTCTCTCTCCCTCTTTCTCCCGCTCCCCATCTCAATTTTTCTCCTTCTTATCAACCAAAACAGAGGAAAAAAAATAAACAGGAAAAAAAAGAGGAAAGAATTGCTGCCAGGAGCAGTAAATTCATAGTGCAGCACTGTGCCCCAGAGAAAACCATGGTGGCAAAAAAGGGGGGGTAGGGGTAGAGGGGGAGAGAGAAAGACAGACAGCTACAGACCTGCTTCACCAATCATGAAGTGCCCCCTTTGCATGTGGGGAGAGGGGGCTGAAACATAGGTCCTTATTCATGGTAATTTGTATTCATAACCAGAAGCACCACTGCCTGGTCCCTATAAAATCTCTTATAAGTAAAATCATAATAATAATGACTTATCATTCATTACATTCAAAAGTTATTTTTTTACCATTCCTAGACAAATAATAATAATAATCCTTCATATACTACAAAAAAAATCTAAAATCACACTCACATTCACACTTGCACTTAGAAAATCAGAATGCTATGGCATCAATGGCCAGTACATAGTAGTTCCTGGGGAAAGAGCTCGCCACGGCCACTCCATGGCTGAGGTGCACTTTGCCTCCATAAACAGCAACTGCAAAACCAAAGCTGAAGGCTAGATTCACTTCTAAGTTGTTGTTGTTGTTGTAAAAGGAAAGTACCCTCTGGATTCCTTTTGGTTAGAAAAAGAAGGTACTAATATAAGTCTTTCATAAAAAAAACTAAGTGGTATAAAGGAAAATTCCAAATAGCAGGGGATAATAAGAAGTATGGCAAAATACATCATTAATCTTTTGGTTAAGGAAAAAAATATGGTTTCTATTCAGTTTAGTGCTGTCATTAAAAACAAAAGAAAAAATGTAATTCACAGTCAGAAAAATTTCTACTGATAAAATGTGTACTTGATGTAAAAGGTACAGCTTCAAAATGCAAAGCATAGGAATTTACTGCCATCTTGTGGTATATTTTGTTATACTTGTCTATATGGAATGTCCTTTCCATTGGCATTGTTAGTTACAAAATGACACAAGAATTTCCAGCAACTAACCAAAATATCTATCTATAAAACAAGACATGAGAAAATCCATGTATTTAGCATCATCTAGATGTTTAACTCATATAACCAGACATTTGCTGTTTTCATTACTGCCGTTTCCATTTTTCTTACCTTCTTTCCCCGTGAAGTATATTTAGCATTTAATGTAGTACATTTTCCTTCTGAAGGATTCATAATAGAAAAGAAGCAATGTTAACAGAGTTCTAACTAGTGAAGAAAAAGAACAAGAGTGTTGGCTCACCTGGTAGAGTTCACACATGACTAAGGGTTCAAGCCCCTTTGCCCAGCTATGGGGAGGAAGCTGCTGGAGCAATGTGGCAAGTGTCTCTCCTCCTCTCTGCCCCTCTTTCCCTCTCTATGTCTCTCACACTCTATAAAAACTAATGGTTGCAGGGAATGGTGGAGTCATGCAGGTACTGAATCCTAGCAGTAACCCTACTGGAGAAAAAGAAGAGAAGGGGATGGGTAAGAAGGAAAAGGAAGAAAAAGGAAGTAATCACACTACATTTAAGGAAGTTTGTGGCAGTTCAAGCATCTACAGTGACTGGTGGAAGACAGGCTTCTACTAGCTGGCGTCTAGTCAAGAAGCTGACATCACCTTGGAGCTTTATAAATGCAGAGAACGGCCCCATTCCATAACTATTTAGTCAGTTTTTTTTAACGAGTTCCCTGATTTATTTACATGAACAGGAAAATGAGAAAACATCAACAGTGCCTACTACATCTCATTCCACTTACACATACGTGCGTTCATATATTTATGTACAAGGTTGTGATCATCTGAGAGAAAAAGTGAGCATCAAAATTTGGATGATGATAACACATGGATCCAAGTCCATGTTGCTTTATTTTGTACATTTGAGTTCTAGTCCTAACAATTTAACTTTTGTGCACATGACAGGGAAGTGTTTATGAGATAACTGTAATGTCCCTTATCTTTCAAAAATACTTATAATTTCTGCAGCAACTATTCACTTGACATCCACACATTTACTACTCATGCAGCAATTATTCGTTTCATGTCCATATGTCATGTATTCATGCATCAACAAATATTGTCTTAATACTCCTGACTGCAACCGAATGCGTACATTTTAAATTTGTACCTGGATAAAACAACGTTTTGTCTAGAAGAATTGTTGTTAGTAAATAAATACTTAGAATTTTTATTAGCCTTTAACAATTGCAAAGGTTTACTAGAAGGCTTTGGAATTTCTGAGTCAACTCTTTGAAAAAAATTAGGAGAATTGCCTGTCAATCCTGAGCTCCTACTTCTACATAGAATTAGTTACCATGGTTGAAATACAATTATCCTCAGTCCCCACCAAACTCTATTTATTTACATTAATCCTGGTCCCTGTGGCTCTGGGTTAAAGTGGGTTCTTAGCCAAGGTTTTCATCATGTCTAAATTTATATTAGAATAAATGAAAAAGTGTTCATATACTCTAGTACTCAAAACTACAAGTATACTTCCTTGTGATACTGATGTTATTTTAATTTTTTATCTATTAAGCATTCAGAACACAAACAAGTTTACTGATTTACGATAATATCCTAGCCAACTTTCATGTGTATAAAAAATAATTGATGGGAGTCAGGCTGTAGCACAGCGGGTTAAGCGCAGGTGGCACACAGCACAAGGACCGCCATAAGTATCCCGGTTCAAACCCCGGCTCCCCACCTGCAGGGGAGTCACTTCACAGGCGGTGAAGCAGGTCTGCAGGTGTCTATCTTTCTCTCCTCCTCTCTGTCTTCCCCTCCACTCTCCATTTCTCTCTGTCCTATCCAACAACGACAACAACAACAATACAACAACAAGGGCAACAAAAGGGAATAAATAAATATTAAAAAAAAAGAAAAAAAAGGATTACTTTAAAAAAAATAATTGATTATTTTCACATTCAAGGTTTATCTAAAAATATATGTAAACAAATAGAAGCATTTTCTAGAGAAAAAGAAACCCTTCAGTCATGAAGGTTTTATGAAATACGCATTTTTAGAATCACAATAGTACAGTTTTAAACAAGATAAAACCATTTCTGCCCTGAAAGAACTTGTAGTCTTAAAGGAGACACACAATTTCAATGGTATTTCCTATACCAAGCTATGGTAGTTATAACAAAGGGGGTCATGTGGCTAATAACAGAGAACTGAGCTACTCTCAGAACTGGGAATGTTTAGAGGGTCATAAGAGGCTTTAAACTGAGACCTAAAAGACAACAGAAGTTCTCTGATGAGTAAGATCCAGAAAGGGAAAACATGTCAAAGTCCAAGGAAGAAAGGAGGATGGCAAGAAACAAGCAGAAAGACAAGCACGTGACGCAAATGAAAAGGAAGTGGAAGGAACTTGACTTGAAATGAACATGAAGAGGCTGAGTAGTAATCTCCAGAAGCAGGGAGTATGGAGCACTGAAAAAGTTTAATGGAAAGATTATCATTTGTCATCTTTGAATTGTCTTAAAGTAACACTCTATCCACTTAAAAGCTTGGATAGTCACAAAAATTACAGATATAAAATATGTTAATAAAGGCACCACTATCAGATTCATAATGTATGCCACCTGATTAAAATTGTGTGTGTTTTCTTTTTTTGTTGTTGTTGTTCATTTTTTTTTACTAGTGATTTAATATTGATTTACAAAATTATAAGATAATGGGTATAATTCCATACCTTTCCCACTACCACTGATTAAAATTTTAATTTACCAGGTCCTACTCTTACTGAGGCAAGGCAATAGAGCATATGTTTCATATCTTCACCATATTCCTTTTTCTCCCAGTCTAATCACAAATCTGAGATAGTATGTATAATCTCATTGAGGGCTGACACTAAGAGTCCAAATTTGAGTGGCACTGATTGTAAGGCAGGTTGAGTTCAGTGGCTTCCTGGCCTCATAAAGACAGACTCTAACCATGTGGCTGAGCCAGTGTTACAGCCAGAGACATTTAATCCTGCGTGAACAGGAGGTTGAACGCATAATCCTTGACCTGCAGGCTGAACTCCAGTGTTGTTTGGCTCATCCTGCTGTTTTCAAGCAGTCCTCAGCTGGGTGACTCATTTAGGATAGCACTTCAGTATTTTTAAAGCATTCCTTCTGTTCAACCTACTTATTTTATCCCACTTAATGCACTTCTTGGGCTTCCTGCTGTTGGACATTCACTGCACATGTCTGGTATGAGTGGAGTTAGACTGTGATTACAAATAACTTAGAAAAGTGGGAAAGCTCCCAAAATAATTTGAATTCACTCATATCTTTAAATCTACACCAAGTTTGCCTACTTGTCCTCAACCTCATAATTGCCCTTCATTACCTGATTTTATGGGCCACTATAAAATATAGTTGTTGCTTTTTCTTTTTTCGTGCCCTTATTACATGTACTAACAGCTTCATGCCAATTGCCTTTCATAAAAGCCTTAACCTAGTCAAATTGTGAAAGGGGTGTTTCTTCAAATGAGAAAATGTGATTTTTTTTTTTTTCTGTTTTAGCTCTAGACATCTGAACCAGAAAAAATCAGCGTAAATGATGAAGAAAGTATGGTGTGCAAATGACTCTCTGGGTGCCTGTGGAGAGATTCACATCCCAGGTAAATAACTTTTCAGGCCCCCTGGTCAGGACTTATCAGCCGAGTCCCTTTCAGGCAAGTAGAAGATGAGATGCAGGTAAAAACTGCTGTGTGTCATGTAGCTTCAAAAGGCAGGCAGATAACTAGACAGCTCTGCCTCAAGGCAGGTCCTTTACAAGAGAGAACCTACCAGACAGGAAACAGTTCTTGCCTGCATAGATAATACAATGGAAGCCACAGGGGTTGGAGCTCTGAGTCTGGAAACTCCTTCCCTGGAAGGTAGGTCAGCATGAGTCAGGCAGCGCCAGTGGGTATGCAACTAACACAGTCCACCCTAAGGCACCTTTAAACATTATGTCTTTCAGTGTAGGGTGTTTCTAGAAGAAAAACAGTTTCTTATAATCAAGTTTTGACATAGACACTTGAGGTAATGCTCAGCCATCTTGCTCTGAAAAAATGAAGGGTAAAATAAAAAGGTATGTTTGGTGTGTGGAGTGTAAATACAGCTGATTGATCTGTGTGCTCTTCAGGGTTCCATTCACACAAATTAGGGAGTTTCATTACATCACACAATGAAGTTCTTAGGAGTTTTGGACTATATTTTCCTGATGTCAATAGAATTCAAGTTCCTAATGGTAACCAACCCAAAGTTTGTATCCATCTCTGTCAGCAGCAATAACCACTTCTAAGAGCTTATCTATATTCTAAGGGAGGGCTGTTTTCAACAGTGAAAAAAAAAATGGTGAAGGAAGATAAAGTTCCAAGACATCAACCACTCTGTAATATGAGATAAAGTCCCTGGATAGAGTTAGAAATTTGTCTTCAGGGACCAGGTGGTGGCGCACCTGGTAGAGCGCACCTTACAATGCACAAGGACCTGGGTTCAAGCCCCTGGTGCTCACCTGCAGGGGGAAAGCTTTGCAAGTGGTGAAGCAGGGCTATAGATGTCTCTCTGTCTCTCTCTCTCTCTCTGTTCCCCCTTCCATCTCAGTTTCTGGCTGTCTCTATTCAATGAATAAGGATAAAAAATAAAATAAAATAAAATTGTCTGTATTACTAGACATGTGAATAGAATGCTTGAACATGAGAAAATCAGGTACAAGAAGAGATGAGTATAAAGAGAACAGCACAGGCAAAATTTTTTGCACACTTAATAGCAACTTCTCCAATGTAACCTATAGACCCACTATGAAAAATATATTTAAGTTTATGAAGTTTATAGTTTATTGACAAGAAAGTTAGTAAAGACATAATTATTATACAACTTCTTCTCAAACTATATAGGGTCTTCCAAACCTGGTGTTCAAAGATTAGGATTATGGAGAGGCAGGTTACTGCAAAAATTCAATGTAGAACTGAGAATTGTAGAATTAAAAATAACATTAGCAAGATGAAGGATAAAGGGAATTTCAAAAAAGAATGTGGAGATGACAGTACAAGCTGAAGTATAACTAAAAGATTCCCCTAGCTGTGTTGGAGATAAAAGAACAATTTGATGCTGTAAGATGAGTTGAGTAACAAGAGATGAGGATGAAAAAGTGAGTAGAATCTAAACACTTCTGCACCTTAAATGGCAGGCTAAGAGACCAAATATATCTAAATATATCTAAAATGTTATTAACAGCACACTAAATGATTCTAGGTTTTAATGTTAGATTGTCCTTTTTTTTTTCTTATAATACCACAGAAAACTCACCAGATGCCTGAACTTTGTTATACTGTCCTGAAGAAAAATATTTGTCAGTATGCAGCAGCAAAATTTTAAATGTACAGTCATAGCCGAAAACCTTGTAAGATACTGTTGTAGCTATACAATATTCCAGAGAGGTTGAGGTAAATGAGAAATCACTTCTGACTGAAGTATTCAGAGATAGTAAATGGTATTACATCAAAACAAAAAGCTTCTGCACAGGAAAAGAAACAACTACCCGAACAAAAATCCATCCTGTTAGATGGAGAGGACATTCTCTCTCTCCCTCTCCCCCTCTCTCTCTATCAGTTACACACACACACACACACACACACACACACACCAAAGGATAATAACTAGGGTAAGAATCCACCTCAAAACTCATCAACAACAATAACAAAATAAAAAATGTGAAGCGATCTGAGTACATCACCAAAGAAGATGCATAAATGGCCAATGAGTACATAAAATGTTTCCATTAACATTTCTCTGAGAAATGCAAATAAAGACAACTTTAAGATCCCACCTCATAACTGTGATAATAGCCTACATCAACTAGAGTAGAAACAACAATTGCTGACTAGGATGTAGAGAAAAACTTACACTGATAGTGGGTATATAAAGTGATCCATCCCCTGTAGAAAACAGTTTGGAGGTTCCTCAAAATATTAAAAGCATATATATCATACAATCTGGCACTTTCACTCCTAGCTATCTTTCTGAAGAACACCAGAACACTTAACTGGAGAGAGAGAGAGAGAGAGAGAGAGAGAGAGAGAAAGAGAGAGAAGAGAGGAGAGAGATAGCGCTAGGCTCATCACAATACTATGTACAATAACCAAGGTTTAGAAAAAACCCAAATCCCAATCAACAGAGGGGTGGCTAAGGAACATGTGGTATATAAACCCGGTAGAATGTCCTTACAGTACAGACGGATTGGGTGGCAGGGTTAAGTGAAATAAGCCTGAAAGAAAAATACAAATATTTGATTTTATCTCACTCATAAGTGAGATTTAAGAAACAAAATATGGGAAAGGACTAGGTGAAACATTAACAAACCTTTGGTCTATGTCAGCAGAGTTGAGGAAAGATGAGGAAGTGGCTGAGGGAGGGTGTTGGGACTTCGTGCCCTCTGGTAGAAGGAGATGGGACACTGTTGGTAAGCAAGATATGCCGGTATCTATTTTGAAGGAAGGTGAAACCACAGCCATGAGGCCATAGTCCAATAATGTGATAATTCCTCAATAAAACACATTTCACAAAGGAATCAGGGGGGAGTAACAACACACCCAGTTGAGCACACATGTCAAAATGTGCAAGGAACCAGGTTCAAGCTCCCAATTCCCACCTGCAGGGGAAGCTTTGCAAGTGATGTTACAGGTATGTCTCTTTCTCCCTTTCTCTTTCCCCTCCCTTGCCCTCTTGATTTCCCTCTGCCACTATTTTGTGTGTGTGTGTGTGTGTGTGTGTGTGTGTGTGTGTGTGTGTGTGTGTGTGTGTGTGTGTGTGTGTGTGTGTGTGTAATTGAAAAAAGTTATATAGAAATCAGAGAGGGGGTAGTCCGGCGGTAGCTCCATGGGTTAAACGCACGTGGTGCGAAGCACAAGGATCAGAGTAAGGATCCGGGTTGGGGCCCACCTGCAGGGGCGTCACTTCACAAGCAGTGAAGCAGGTCTGCAGGTGTTTCTTTCTCTCTCCCCCTCTGTTTTACCCTCCTCTCTCCATTTCTCTCTGTCCTATCTAACAACGATGACAACAATAGTAACTGCAACAATAAAAAAGGGGGGGCAACAAAAGGGAAAATAAATATATATTTAAAATAATTTTTAAAAGTTCAAAAGAAACCAGAGAGAGAGCACAACAGCAGTGCCTAAGACTTGCATATCAGAGGTCTGTTTCAAACCCTGGCAACACCAGTAGGCAGAATTATGAAGTTGACTGGTTTATAAAAAAGGGGGAGGAAGAGTCGGGTGGTAGCGCGGCAGGTTAAGCGCAGGTGGCGAAAAGCGCAAGGACCGGCTTAAGGCTCCTAGTTGGAGCCCCCTGCTCCCCACCTGCAGGGAAGTCGTTTCACAGGCAGTGAAGCAGGTCTGCGGGTGTCTTTCTCTCCCCTCTCTGTCTTCCCCGCCTCTCTCCGTTTCTCTCTGTCCTATCCAACAACGATGACATCAACAACTAAAATAAAATAATAAAAATAAACAAAAAAGGAATGTCTTTTTTAATTTGCATACAATGTCTGAAAAAAATATGCTTGTCAGTAAATTAAAATGTAAATGCATATATATCATACAGTGATGCCAAAAATATAAACATATTGGCAATGTTCCCTGAGTTTGTTTACATACTTTCTACTCTTCACGTGGTTCTGTGTGAAGTCAGGCTGAGATTCACGGCCTTATCTGGCACTTAGTAAAAGTGAATTCCCTTTCCTGGACAACACAGGTGACCAACTCTAATAAGAGACCAAAGTGGCCCTCCCCACGACCTCCCCTCAATCTCAGCCAAGTCAGGGTACCTCTCCCATAGTCCCCCAGCCCCCTCTAAAAAAAAAGTAGAAGTGTTTAAATCTTAAATATTGGTGAAAAATTAAAGTTAAGGACTAAGGCAACTATCTTAACAACATATAGGTGTGAAACTTTGTAAAACAGCCATCTGCCTTGAACTGTCCCTACATCCTCTATAGATTGATCTCACTGAAAAATTAATCTCATTCTCACCATTTTCAGCCTCAATAAGACACAGCCGCACTGATGTTCTGTTCAATTGATGAAGAAGTCTCATCTTTATTCAATGTGAAGCAGCTGCCAAGAGAAATGGCCTTTGAGGGAGGTAATAAGTTCATGAGTATCACCTGTGTTGTGCAAAACAATATTTGAGTTTTTTTTTTTGAAAGTTTAAACTGATTGGAAAGAATATATGAATCAAGTGTCTTTTCTTTGTGGATGAAAAGTTTTGCTGCAGGGTGATAGAGTGCACCATCGAGGTGATACATTTCAAGTATTGCCTTCCTGTGACACGAGGGAATCACAGAGCAAATGGAAGAGAGGAAATTATGGCCCACTGGTCAGAATGAATTTGTTACACAAAAATGCCCCACAAATATCCTCTATTCTTATCTTGGAAAATAGAAACTTTGAGCAAATAAAACAAATGACAAAGTACTGTTTCTCTCTATTTGAAAGTACTCTGCAAAAGCAGGCTATTCTAGAAATTTGTGATATAGTTGAAAACTGTCAAGAGAAAAAAAAAAGACATGTGGCTTATGAAGAATCAAAAGAGAGAGTGTGTGTGTGTTTTCTTTTTTTCCTTCCACAAATGTTTCAATATTTGAAAATTATGATTTCCTCTGTTATTCCTTTTCTGTGTTGTTCAAGAGTTTCTTACTCAAGTGTTAATCAACCCCCTTGTCTTCTATGCCAGAGGAGGACCTCTCAGTTCTCTGTAAAACAGATGGAATGTATTTTGTCTAATGGGATTACTGCCAAGGGAAGACATAACGGTCTTTCAGAATTGGAAAGTCATTCTCCTAGACTCATCATGGTCTGACCTTGCAATAGAGGATATTGTTTACTTTAAGGTGACACTGTAGGAGAATTTGGTAATGAAACATTAAGCTCCTTCTCTCTTTCTCACACACACACACACACACAGACACACACACACACACACACACACACACACACACACAATGGATTGAGAAATAAATAAATAAAAAGCAGAAGGAATATAAACATGACTAAACTTCTAGTTGCATGTCAGGGAGTCACTAGTAATTTCACATACCTATTAATTAACTTTTTATAGTAACTCTTTAGAATTCCATTTTAAATGTGACAGAAAATGGAAACTAGAGAAATCAGAGAGTGGTATTACCCATTCCTAATAGGTGATAGAGTTAGTATCTGAACCTAAGTGGTGTGACATTATACTCCTGATTATATTTCTTAAATATATTATGGTCAGCTTCTAAACAGGGATTTTAATTTGGCAACACTAAAACTCATAAACCTTTGAAGAATTTATGACTGAGGTGATAATTTCTCTAATATAAAGAGTCTAAAAAACTGGCATATGAATGCCTTCCTAAGATAACTATAAAGTATGCCATATTCTTAGTTAGTTATTATACTCCTTACATCCTTCCTGCTGTATTGTGATAAATGATAGCTAATACTGAAATATTCTTTTAGACTATTCCACACCACATATTTACATTAGTTATTTCCAGCCTCAAGTTAGACTTTGTGGTTGACTTTCATCTCAGACAATTTTAGATTTATTAATTAAATTATTGAACCCACCATGTCTCTCATTATAAATAGCAATACTAAGATCTCTGTGTAAATTATGGCATATTTTGTGGGGTGTGGGGTTGCACAGTGGGTTAAGTGCATATGTTGCAAAGCACAAGGACCTGCGTAAGGATCCCAGTTTGAGCCCCTGGCTCCCCACCTGCAGGGGAGTTGTTTCACAGGCAGTGAAGCATATCTTCTATCTGTCTTTCTCTTCCCCTGTCTTCCCATCCTCTCTAGACTTCTCTCTGTCCTATCCAAAGACAATGACAGGAATGACAGCAACAATAAACAAGGGCAACAAAAAGGGAAAAAATAGCCTACAGGAGCAGTGGATTCTTAGTGTAGGCACTGAGCCCCAGTGATAACAGGGGAGGCAAATAAATAAATAAACAAGTAAATAAATAAATTGTGCTGTATTACAGAATGAGTTAAGTATGCACTGACTTAGATACACAGAAAGGCCTATATTGTTAAATATTCAATATAACTTTTGGTAAGAAGTATATACAACTACAGAGGGAGTACTGGGCAGGTTGAGCTACTGGATCTGAGTACAATGCAAGATATGATAGATGAGCAGGTTGAAAAATTCCCATAAAAGTAGTTAATAAATTCACTTTTTTTCAAAGCACAAACACATTTATGTCAAACCAAAAGTAACTCTTCAAATCCTGGTAACATTCTTGCATAACTATGTACCTTGATCCCTAGGCAAGAAAATATAGAAGAAAGTTTATCCTCACTGTTAATTAAAAATCAGTCCAAAGAACATGTTTTACGTTCCAGTTTATATAACATATATAACACCCTACGTGCCTAAAATACAAGCAGATACAGCCAAACTTGACAGGTTGGATCCAATAGAAATGCACTGAAGGATAAGGTGGTGATAGATTATAGGCCATAGGGGGAAACTGGTCCATAAAAAAGATGAAAATTCCTGTATAGACTCATCCCTCAAGTCATAGAAAGAAAACCAAGAATGGAGGAGAAACAAATATGGCACTCTTTGACATAAAATTAATAAATTTAAATAAAATTAATAAGTTTTCCAGACTGTTGTCTGGGATTTAGGATTTAGAAAGAACTGACTGGGTCGTAGGGCACAGCTCCTCTTGTTTATGAAATAACTGGGGGGAGGGGCATCCTATAATTCAGAGGGAAAGGGGTGTGTGCTTTTATACTGTGCAAACTGCATAAGTGAACTCTCATGGGATATCCACAACTCATGCTATTACACTACCTCTATATCTTTTTAAAAATTTTCTTTATTGGGGAATTAATGTTTTACATTCAACAGTAAATACAATAGTGTGTACATGCATAACACTTCTCAGTTTTCCATATAACAATACAACCCCCACTAGGTCCTCTGTCATCTTTCTTGGACCTGTATTCTCCTCCCAACACCACCCCAGTCTTTTACTTTGGTGCAATACACCAATTCCAGTTCAGGTTCTACTTGTGTTTTCTCTTCTGATCTTGTTTTTCAACTTCTGCCTGAGAGTGAGATCATCCCATATTCAGCCTTCTGTTTCAGACTTATTTCACTTAACATGAATTTTTCAAGGTCCATCCAAGATTGGCTGAAAATGGTGAAGTCACCATCTTTTATAGCTGAGTAGTATTCCATTGTGTATATATACCACAACTTGCTCAGCTACTCATCTGTTGTTGGACACCTGGGTTGCTTCCAGGTTTTGGCTATTACAAATTGTGTTGCCAAGAACATGTGTACACAGATATTTTTGGATGGGTGTGTTGGGTTCCTTAGGATATATCCCCAGGAGAGAACTGCAGGATTATACAGTAGGTCCATTCCTAGCCTTCTGAGAGTTCTCCAGACTGTTCTCCACAGAAGCTGGACCAATTTACATTCCCACCAGCAGTGCAAGGGGGTTCCTTTGACCACACAACCTCCCCAGCATTTGCTGCTGTTACCTTTTCTGATGTATGACATTCTCACAGGAATGAAGTGGTATCTCATTGTTGTCTTTATTTGCATTTCTCTGACAGTCAAAGACTTGGAGCATTTTTTTTCATGTGATTGCTATTGAGCAATCATAGACCCAAAGGTTGGAATAGTGGAGAGGAAGTGTTGGGGGGGGGTACTCACTGCAAACTCTAGTGTACTTCGTGCAGAAGCTTTTTAATTTGATGTAGTTCCAAAGTTTTATGCTTGCCTTAGTCTTCTTTGTAATTGGATTCCTTTCATTTAAGACGTCTTTAAAATTTATGCAGAAAAGAGTTCTGCCAATATTTTACTCCAAGTATCTGATAGTTTTTAACATCTGATAGGTCTAACATCCAAGTTCTTGATCCACTTGGAATTTACTTTTGTATTTGATGAAATATAGTGGTTCAGTTTTATTCTTCTGCATGTTTCAACCCATTTTTTCCAACACCTTTTGTTGAAGAGACTCTGCTTTCCCCATTTAATAGTCTGGGCACCTTTGTCAAATATTAGATGTCCATAGGTATGGGGGCTTACTTCTGGGCTCTCAATTCTATTCAGCTGGTCAGTGTGTCTATTCATATTCCAGTACCAAGCAGTTTTGATGACAATGGCCCTATAACACAATTTGAGAGTGTGATGTCTCCAGTTCTGTTCTTTCTTCTCAAGATTGTTTTGGCAATTCTAGGTCTTTTCGGGTTCCAGATAAACATTTGTAGCATTTGTTCTATTCTCCTAAAAATGTGGCTTGGATCTTGATGGGGATAGCACTGAATTTGTATATGGTTCTGGGAGGTATATTCATTTTAATGATGTTAATTCTTCCAACCCATGAACATGGAATATTTTTCCATTTCTTTGTGTCTTTTTCTATTTCTTTGAGTAGTGACTCATAATTTTCAGTATACAATTCTTTCATTTCTCTGGTTAGGTTTATTCCTAGATATTTTATTGTTTTTGTTTCTATACTAAAAGGAACTGATTTCTGGATTTCATCTTCTTTTAACTTAGTGTTTTCATAGAGGAATGCCACTGACTTCTGAATGTTAATTTTGTAGCCTGACATCTTGCTGTATTGCCTGATGTTTTCCAAAAGCTTTTGCTGTATTCTTTAGGTTTTTCTATGTATATTATCATGTCGTCTGCAAATAGGGAGACGTTCTCATCAGGAGAACAATGTGGAATGGCTCCCACTATACAACCCCACTGTTAGGCCACCGAGATGTAGCTCTTCTCCTGAGTTTCCTGGTCAGTTCTCTGTTCCCAGATGTCAGTTCAGGGCCTCCCCACTGCTGCTCCAGCTTCTGAGGGCAGTAGCAATGGAGACTCACAGTTGCAATTCATGAGTCTTAGGGGAGTCCTCTCCTCCTTTCAGCAGTCTTTTTGTTGGTAAAGCAGAGCAGACTAGAGGTCATGTCTTAACCAGTAAACTGCCAGACTGTTACCAGCTACTCAGTCTCTCCTTAGGTTCCTCCCTGTCCACGAGCCACACGTGTTTGCACTCACCAGTGATTTGGTGGGTTCCTGAAGTCATTCTAGTCCTGCCTTGTTGCAGTCCCAGGTGGTCTCCTTTGGTATTCCTAGTTGACCAGGGAGAGGAGAGATGAAATACTTTCTACTTAGACTTAGATACCCTCCTCACCTACTTCCTAGTACATTTTCCTCAGTCATTCCAAAGCGAACCTTATCAAAGTAAGAATTACAAAAGCTGAATAAGGGCAAGAGACTGGCATACTTTAATCATGACTCTTTAGTCACTATCAGGCCACCCCATCATCTTGGGCCCTTGTTGGGGAGTCCTGGGATTCCCACACAGACATGATGGGCCTACACCTTGAATAAATCCCTCTCTCCATTGTCACTGGTCATCTCCAATAGGAACAACATAATGGACGCCTTTGTGTGCCCCTCCCCCTCATAGGACCTTTCCCTCAGTGTGGATCAACAATGGTAGAGAACCACCCTTCAGAGGATGGATAACATACTCTATCTACTACCTGAGGCAGATGGATCCTGAAATTGGTGCAACTTGGAAAGTTCCTACTCATGACCACAAAATGTGAGTTTGAACCTACAGGGATGCAGAGGTTACATAGGCTCCTATGCTGAATATCGGCCCCAGATCAAATTGGTGGGGTTTACAGTCAACAATACTTATATACTTTTCCCATATTTGGGAGCTACTCTCTTCCCTGATCCAGATTTTTAGCCCTTTTTCCAGCCATGACATCATCTCCCCAATAACTTGGGTCCACCTGCATATCAGAGGTCAGGCTCAGGCAAAAACTAATAAAATCATAAGCCCTTTGGAATATACCTAAAATAGATCTACTAACTTTTTTCCAAAACAGAGACCCCAAATCTTCATCTGCAATATTCCAGCCTTTAGTTTCATGATTAGTCAATGATTTGTATGGCTTTATATGTTAACTCTTTTTTAGCCACCAGGTTCCAGATGCTACCATGATGCCAACCTTGGGCAGAAGACCCTACTAATATGTCCTGAAGCCCCACTTGCCCCGAGCCCCGCCCACTAGGGAAAGGGACAGACAGGCTGGGAGTATGAATCGACCTGTCAATACCCATGTTCAGCAGGGAAGCAATTACAGAAGCCAGACCTTCCACCTTCTGCATCCCACAATGACACTGGGTCTATACCCCCAGAGGGTTAAAGAATAGGAAAGCAAACAGGGGAGGGGATGGGATACAGAGCTCTGGTGGTGGGAATTGTACTCCTCTTATCCTATGGTCTTGTCAGTGTTTCCATTTTATAAATAAATAAATAATTATATTCAAACAAAAAAAGTGATTTAACAAAAAAAGAGGGGGTTCAATAGCCCACAGTAACCCAAGAGATGCAACAAGCAGGTAGAAAGACCTAAAAAAAGATACCATAAAGTACTCAGATATTCTCTGCTATGACCTAAATATCCTCCTCACCTACTTCCTATTTAATTTCTTTCAATCACTCTAACAGTGTCAGATAAAGTAAGGACTAAAAAAGCTGGATAAGGGCAAGAGACTGACACACTCTAATGATGGCTCTTTTTTATCACTACCAGGCCACTACATCATCAGAAAGTCCTGAGATTCCCACATAGATATGATGGGCCTAGACCACTAACAGATCCCTTTCTCCATTATCACGGGTCATCTCTATCAGGAACATGTTTGTGGACCCTCTTGTGGGCCTCTGCAGGACCATGCCCTCATTGTGGAAAAATAATGCTAGACATTGCCCCATTCGCCAAAGGGAGGCTGGGTGAATACATTGCTATTTAAGGAAGACTGGTCCTGAAAGGAGTGCAGCCTATAATATTCATAGCTGTTACTATGGAATGTGAGCTCAGAATGACAGGGATACAGAGGTTATACAGGCTTCTGTGCTAAACATGAATGATATGGGTCCTAAATCAGATCAATGGGGTTTACAGTTAATGGTATTTATATATTTTGCCCATATTTGGGAGCTTCTCTCTGCCCTGATTCAGCTTTCTAGTCCATTTCTAACTCTGACATCATCTTCCCAAACAACACTCTCTATCCAACTGCATTTAAGCTGTCAGGCTCAGGCAAAAATTAGTAAAGTCTGGGCCCCTTAGAATATACTTAGAATAGACTTCCTAACTTCTTCCATAATGAAGACTCCAAATTTCACCTTGATTATTAAAGAATATGTTCTTCTTTACATCTTAATGCTTTTCAGCCACCAAGTTGCAGATGATACCATGACACCAACCTGACTTCCCTGGGCAGATGACTTCACCAATGTGTCCTAGAACCCTACCTCCCCAGAACCCTGCCCCACTAGGGAAAGACAGAAAGGGACTGGGTTATGGATCCGTCTATCAACACCAATGTGCAACAGAGAAGCAATAACAGAAGTCATACTTTCCACCTTCTGCTCCCCATAAATATTTCTGGCCCATTATCCTAAAGGGATAAAGAATAGTGAAATTTCTAAGGAGGTGGGGGGATATGGGATTCTTGTGGTGAGAACTGTATGAAATTGTACCCCTCTTATCCCAAAATCTTCTCAATCATCATTAAATCACTAATAAAATAATAATACAACTTCTGAATATACTAATTATAAATTAATAAAAAAATTTTAAATGAGAGAGAGAGGGCTTCAAGTACATATTTTTCACAATAATCAACACCAGACTGGTTCTCAAATGTGCATATCAAGACTCTGGTGCTTTTGTCTTGGCTCATTGTTATTTTCCAATAGTAAGGCAATTCTCATACTAAGAGTGAACTGGGGAAAAATAAAAACAAACAAACCAAAAAAAACTGGAAAAAGGGAGTCGGACAGTAGCGCAGCAGGATAAGCACACGAGGTGAAAAAAAACTGAAAGAAAAAAAATTTAATTGATTTGATCAACAAACCCAAACCCGCCCCTATTTAGAGAGAAACCAATTGGATTATTTTCTGACTGCATTCATATCCTGCCTTGCTTTAAGGGCTATGCCTAGCAATGCCATAATACATGACTCTGTTTCAAATGAGACTGTAGTTACTGAGGCAGAGCAGAAACATTTGCTGTGCTTATTTGCATTAACCAATAGTCAGACTGGCCTTGGGGCTCAAAGCTATTTATGGGAGGGTCTGTGGTCTACTGAACTGATGAAATGACATGGCGTTCTGTATATACAAAGATAACTTTTTGATATCTGTGATCACTAACTAATGCTATTACAAAGAGATTTAGACAAGCATAGTCCCACTCTGATTAGAAGTGATTTATACTTTAACATGGTTAATGTTAGCAAAGTTCAACATACAGAAGACTTTTTAAAGACAGATGGAAACATGAACCAATGCATAAAATGATAAATTTCAATTCTCTATGTATCCATTTATGACAAGCATACTTGGGAGTAGTGAATGTTACAAAAATTGTCAGGGGGTATGAATAATGCCAAGATAATACAACCAAATATGCTTAATATTATTACTTCTTCATTTACTAAGTAATAGCAAGGGGTAGCATCAAAAGTGAAATTCACATCCAGAAAATTAGAACAATGCAGGCTACAAAAATTCTTGGCAAGATTTTTTTTTTCATGATTGCAGTTTTATTAGTTAATTAATATATTGTGATTTACAAAATGAATGTCAAAAAGTAATTCAGAAGAGTGCCTTAGATCTACTAATGAATATGTAGATATTTTTTAAATGTTGATTAACAGAAGCTTGATATACATATATATATGCATATATATATAATATGATGCATTTGGTTATATTTTAAAGTGCATGTTTCCATTCTGAAAATAGAAAAAAGGGGAAGGGATAATATTTATTTCTCAAAAAAATAATAACAAGCTTGAGCCTGGCAACCACTGCATGAAAGAAGCTTAGGAGCTGGGTTCTCAGCCTCTCTCTCTCTCTGCCTCTCTACCTCTTTTCCTCTAGGCAAAAAGAAAGAGAGAGAGAGAGAGAGGGAGAGAGAGGGAGAGAGAGAGAGAGAGAGGTAGGGAAACAAGGAAAGAAGGAAAGAAAAAAGAAAGAAAAGAAAGAGAAAGAAAGAAAGAAGGAAAGAAAGAAGGAAAGAAAGAAGGAAAGAAAAGAGAAAGAAAGAAAGGGGGTGGCAGGTGTGGTGCACCTGGTTGAGCGCACATGTTACAATGTGCAAGGACCCTGGTTCAAGTGGTGAAGCAGTGTTGCAGGTGTCTCTCTCCCTCTTTATCACCCTCTTCTTTCTCGAGTTCTGACTGTCTCTAGTCAGTAAATAAATAAATAAATAAAGATAATTTTAAAAATTTTAAAAGAAAAAAAAGAAAGCATAGAAAAAAAAACCTTAATATCCATTTAAACTTACAGAGTCATAAATAAAATGTCTGATATATTCTGTTTTTTTATTTGAAATTTTTTACATCTTAGATTTTCTGATATATTAAGTGATTACTGTATTAATATTTGTATAATAATTTTATATGTAACTAGCCTACATATCAAAAAGATTCAGGATTAAGACCATGAATCAATCCATCTCTCTATCATATTAAATAAAATAGAAAGAAAAAGAAAAAGAAAGAATGGTTTCCAGGAGTAGCGGATTAGTAGGACTCGCACCCAGCCCTAGCGCTACCTGTCCCTGTCCTATAACTAGAAGTTGGCTTCTTTCATAATGGATTAATTCTTCTCAGTTTGTTTTATTTTCCCACTTTCCTAAGTACTAGTGTTTTTCTAACTTTTAGCTATGTAATGTGTCTCTTAGAGGAGAAAAAACCTGAGGAAATCAACAAAGGAAAAACCCAAATAAAACTGTTTCATTTCCTCTGAACCTGGAGTTGTTTGCATTGAGAGGTGTTACCCAAATTCTACATAAGAAGTTTGATCAATACTTTTCAAGTAAATATGATCCCTTCAGACTCCTAAAATGTTTTCAAAGATTAAAATAGTTTGATGACAGTGTGTATATCAAACTCATCTAAGCTTCTTGAGAGAAATCTACATAAGCTAATTTCTTAGACATATTATCACATTTAGCTCATAGCAAACTCTGAATCTCTAAACCAATGTCTCCTGTTGTTAAGTATATGACACTTTTCGTTGATACATTTTTATGTGCATTCACTACCCTACAGACTAGTCCCCCCCACCCCCGGTGTTCGGGAATGCTTGTGTGTGTTTTTTTTTTTTTCAAGAACAGTTTGTGCAGTAATAATAGCAGTAGTATAGTAATTGTATGGTGCTCTCTAGTGTTAAATACTCATATACAATACCTAGCCTGAATTTCCATACACTATGGAAGTCACCACCAGACAGGTCACCTCTGACATTTGTGCTCTTAGCCAGACCACTGTGCTGCTTTCCAGTGCCATGGTTTATTATATAGAAGTTTCAGACTCTCTAAAATCATACTAGCCTTTCCAGCAACTAAAACCTCTGTTGACTTATAAGATTCAAGTTTTTAAGTAATATACTTGTCAGTCAGGGTCTACTAGCACGCTCCAAATAAGAGTAAAAGATATATATATATTTATTTACAGAAAGACTACTTGTAAAACCTAAGGTGTTATTCCACAGGGAATTCTTTTGTAATGTGCATGCTTTAGTCGCTGTGGTCATTATTACCCCTCTACATCTGCAGAGAATAATGGAGTTCAATTTCTGCGCATCAGGGAGAAAGAACTGCAAAGTAGCTCACTGTGATAATCCAAGGGCCACAATTAGCTCAGGGTGACCTTGAAGGAAGGAGTCAAGGAAAGAAATACTGTGAGTCCTCACCCCAACCTCACTGCAATCTTCTACAAGGGGTACACACTTGATAAAGCACAGTTGAAAGTTGATAAGTGACAAAGACTGTTCAACATGACTGAATCAGAGAAAAGGATAGAGATCTGGGCATGCAGGTAGATTCTGGTACATGCCTATTTTGAAAAATTATTAAAGAAAAAAATATAGTGCATCTCTCAGGCTCATCGCTATTTTCTTCCCTGAGATGAGAGATATTTGCTTTTCACAAGAGACAAATTAAAGCCCTATATATTGAGTAACAAACAGTACAGAGAATTTCCCTAACAAGTAATTAAACTTGATTTACCTACTGGTTTCTGACACTTACTATACATAAGCTATAGATTTAAAAGTTATCTCCATTATTAGTTGAATTTCCACATAGTTCCCAAGATGCCTACACCACACATACATGACTCAATTTCACTCCACGTTCATCCTGATGACAGCTGTTTTTTTTTTTTCCTAAGATTTAGCTGTGTCGTTTAAAGCAAATCTCCAGATAATCACATCACACAGAAAAAGAAAACAGTTCCTTTCTCCTTCATGCTACAATCCTTTGCATTCTTACTTTGGAAATATGCCATGCATTTTACATTAGCTCTGTAGCAAATGTCTAGTGTTACAAACCAAGCAGCAGTATTCATTAGCCTTTTCAGAAGCTCAGACATAAGAGTGGGAAAGGTACAACATGGAGAAATAATCCTCAGTGAGCAAGTAGCAATTTTCCAAGCAGGGGAAAAAAACACCAAGAAAGAGGGAGGGGGAAACTCAGAGAAAGTTGTCTACCTTAATGAACCAAATTCTGAGTCTATGACAGCAAGAAAAAAGAAAAGAAAAAAAAAACAGCTATATACAAGATACTGGATACTGTACAGCAAACCATAACAAAAGGACTTTTCAAAGTTAACCCAATTAACAAATAATGTGATGATAACATTAACTATCGATTGTCTTTTTGAACCCTAAGACAGCAGGAACCTCACATCTTCACTATAGAGCCCCTACTTCCCCCAGTCCTGGAACCCTTGGATAGGGCCCACTTTCCCGTATGCATCTCCCAATCCAAACCAAATAATATTGCATCCGCCGATCACAACCTAACCAAAGCAACGATTGCCATCTCAACATGCTTCACCTCAGACTGTATCCAGAGACTTCACGTGTGGAATGACAAGCCTTCAGCTTCATTTCTCGGGTGAGACCTTTCCTTTTATAGTATACTCTAATTTCATCTCAGGTAGTTCACTTTCTAACAAAGTCCCAAAACCTAGATATACACCATTTTCTGTGAGAGAGAGCTTATGTTCACACGTATCCATAAACTACTGCAAAATATATACCTGAAAGCAGAAGTACACTAGAGTTTGCAGTGAGTACCTCCCTAACACTTCCTCTCCACTATTCCAAGCTTGGGATCCATGATTGCTCAACAAATTGTTTGGCTTCATATGTTAACTCTCTTTTCAATCACCAGGTTCCAGATGTCACCAGGATGCTGGCTAGGCTTCCCTGGATTGAAGACCCCACCAATGTGTCCTGGAGCTCAGCTTCCCCAGAGACACACTTTACTAGGGAAAGAGAGAGGCAGACTGGGAGTATGGACCGACCAGTCAACGCCCATGTTCAGCGGGGAAGCAATTACAGAAGCCAGACCTTCTACCTTCTGCAACCCTCAACGACCCTGGGTCCATGCTCCCAGAGGGCTAGAGAATGGGCGAGCTATCATGGGAGGGGGTGGGTTATGGAGATTGGGTGGTGGGAATTGTGTGGAGTTGTACCCCTCCTACCTTATGTTTTTGTTCATTAATCCTTTCTTAAATAAAAAATTAAAAAAAAAAAAAAACAGATGAAGAGTCAGAACTCAGCGAAGAACAAAAAAAGATGTGCCGGTTAAGGTTCTGTGACCTGTTTTCTGTAAAATTATTGCTGCTTAGCACCTTTGTGAAAAGAGAAAAGGCCAAGCAGCTGGGGAGTGAGCCAGGAGCATCATGACAGGTGCATAGAGAGAGGATCATAAAGACACTGTAATGTTGAGAAATGATTGGACAACTGCCCTGCCCAGATACTAAAGCTTATGTCCATCCTGGGCATCTTGCCTCCGACTAAAAGACTGTGGCTTAGATTATACAGCATCTGTTAAAGACTAGTCTATACCTGTTTTCTCCCAGTCTTCAGTCAACACACATATATTTAAATCATGAATCCCCCCTTTATCTCTCCCCCCTCACAATTTCCCTCTGTCCTGAGGAGAGGAGAAAAGAAGAGTATTTTAAAGTAGTAATAGGTGTGACTTAGAAAGGAAGAGAAGGCAGGACCATAGAAAACAATGGGCAAAAATACATTCATATATGTGTAAATATAGACAGTTATAGAAATAATAGTCAACCCACATCTGTGACCATGGGAGAACTACTGCAATTTCCAATGGAGAGAACGGGACACAGAAGTTTGGTGGTAGAACCTGTGTAGAATTATACCCCTATTATCCCATAATTTTGTAAATCAATATTAAATCACTAATAAAATTATTTTTAAAAAGCACTGGGACCCCAAAATAAATCAATAATAACTGCATAAATATTAAAATTATTAAGCTGAATGGGTATGCCATTACAAAAATTATTTTAAAATAAGTGTCAGAAACCAGTAGGTAAATCAACTAGCAAAGCATACACAATACCATGTGCCAGGACCCAGATTTGAGGCCCTGGCCACCATGTGAGATTGCCTGCAGGGTAGAAGCTTCACAAGCAGTGAGGTACTGCTAAGATATCTCTCTCTCCCTCTATCTAAAAGGGGAAAAAATGGCCACCAGAATAGGTGGAGTCATGTACTCACTTTTGTGGCAAAGTTATTTAACTAATTACATTAATAAGCATCTACATCACATCGGAGTGGTGCTTTACCAATAAGAACATTCAGGGAAAGTAGTGAAAGAACTCTCTACTTCTGCAATAAAGAGAACTTAATAGAGGCTGTTGTCACTACCTCCCCAACTTTCCTTTTTATTGAGTTGAATGAGGTCAAGGTTTTGCTAACAAATATTTTGATAGCTCTAGAGAACATTGAGAAGTATTTGCTTCATTAACTGGCTTTCATGCTTATTATTTTCCCTGTTAACACTCCCCATAAGAAGTCTCTGTGACATCATCTTATTTATTACTTCTTAAAGTTTATGCTATCTTTCAATCATTTCCCCCAAGTTGCCAAAAATTTTTTTGGCTTACACACCATTTTCAAAGTTTCACTTTCTGAGAAGTACTTCGACAAACAAATTTTGTGGATTGGATTTAAAATGCATATATTTTAGTTTATATATTCTTCATGTTTAACTTGTTTTATTCTGGAATGATGGCTATTTATGTTGGTGACTGTATACTGTTTCACATTAGTTAATTAGGAATTGGGTAGACCACTATATTCTTGCTTGTGTTGTACTGGGTTGTAGTGGTCACAGAGAAATAATCATGTCAGTTGAAGGGTAAAATATAAAAGGCATCACATTGATACTTGGGAAGACAGGAGGTGTTGCCAGCGATGTATAACCAGGTTTGCTGGTACTAGAAAATCCAGGCCTCAGCACCTTCTTCTCCTGTCATGTTTCCTCCTGACATTTCAAAGCCCTAGGCAGGGGGCTGGGTGGTGGCACACCTGGTTGCATGCACATGTTATAATGTGCAAGGACCTGGGTTCAAGCCCCCAGTCCCTACCTGCAGGGGGAAAGCTGTGCAAGTGGTGAAGCAGGGCTGCAGGTATCTCTGTCTCTCCCTCTCCATCTCCCCCTTCCTCTCAATTTCTGGCTGTCTCTAGCCAATAAGTAAACAAATAAAAATAATGAAAAGTTAAAAAATATAACCCTAGGCAGAATGTGTGTGCAATTTCATAGTGATAGCATAGGGATAGCATAGCACCTGCTTTTCTTGCCAGGTGACTGCATCATGAGGTATTAGGATCAATCTTGAGATGTGTCTTAAGTTTTTTCTCTTTTGGGTTCTTAATAGTACTTGGGGATTTTAAATTTCCCTTGTTCTTCCAAAACCCAGATTCTAATCTCCTGCTTGGCAGCTTGGCAGTGGTGTACCAGCTTGAGCACACATGATACCATGCACAAGGGCCTGGGTTCAAGCCCTGTTCCCATCTATAGGAAAGAAATTTCACAAATAGCAAGGCAGTGCTTCATGTGTGTCTCTTTTTCTCCTCTCTTTCTGTCTCCCCTTCTTCTATCAATTTCTGTCATATGAAATATAAGGGACAAACAAGGAAGGAATAACTGCCAGGAGTGGTAGATACATGGTGTCGGCACTGATCTCCAGTGATAACTCTGGTGGCAGTAAAAATAAATAAATAAAAGAACATTAGGTTCTGATGAAACACTGGCTGCTGAGTGAGATGCAGTTTTGACAATTAAAGTTATTCTGATTCCTTCCAGTTTTTTAAAAATATTTATTTATTTATTTCCTTTTGTTGCCCTTGTATTGTTGTAGTTATTATTGATGTTGTCATTGTTGGATAGGACAGAGAGAAATGGAGAGAGGAGGGAAAGACAGAGAGGAGAAGAGAAAAGTAGACACCTGCAGACCTCTTCACCGCTTGTGAAGCGACTCCCCTGCAGGTGGGGAGCTGGGGGCTTGAACCGGGATCCTTACACTGGTCCTTGCACTTCATGCCATGTGTGCTACCGCCTGACTCCCTTCTTCCAGTTTTAAAGTAGAATATTTGGATAAATCTTCAGTTTAAAAATCAAGAATATTTCTTAAATATCCAGGCATTCCTTTCCCACAAAAGTGAGTCCTGGCGTGCGGGGTGGGGGGCAGCCTGGGGCACACCGGATTAAGTGCACATATTACCATGCGCAAGACAGATTTAAAGCTCCCCAATGCTTCATCAGTGAAGACACAGGTCTGCAAGTGTCCATCTTCCCCTCTTCCCCTGTCTGCCGCTTTTCTCTCAGTTTCTTTTTTGTCAGTCCTATCAAATAAAATAAAATTTTAAAAGGGAAGAGAAATGAAAAATGGCCACTAGGAGTGGTGGATTCATAGTGCTCGCACCACAGCGATAACCCTGGTGGCAGTGAAAACAAATGAAGTCTCGAAGTAGAGAGCAGGTAGTGGGGTCAGGTGGTGGCATACCTGCTTAAACGCACACATTACAATGTACAAGGACCCGGGTTCAAGCCCCTGGTCCCCAGCTGCAGGGGGAAATGGTGAAGCAGAGCTGCAGGTGTCTTGGTGTCTCTCTGTCTCTTTCCCTTTCTACCCCCCTCCAATTTCTTTCTGTAAAAGAGAGAGAGAGAGAGAGAGAGCAGGTAGTGTGCCCACATACCTACATCTGCACCTTGCTGACACAAATGATAGGCTTATGCCAGGTTTCTCGGTCTCCATGGAGCTACTAGCAGGATATACAGTACGAGGGATATTGTAAGAAAGACATAGAGTACATAGGAAAATGACACGGCTTAAAATCTTTCTAGACCCTGCCTTCAGCCAGGTTTCCCTCTATCCCTTTGCCTGCTGGATTCAGCAATTTGTCAAAACAAGATTTTTTGAACAACAATCCTATTCTCAGATTATCCTTCATCTACCTGAAGATCTGCATTATCCTCAGTTCAGAGGATTTAGAATTATAAGAAAACCCGAGTACTCAAGTCCACATTCATTCTTTTCTCTCTCATATCTACAAATCCTACCAGCTGAAGAAGCTTATGATCTTTCCTTTATTAGTGATAAAAGAGTACTTCCATTTCTTTATAGTTTTCCCTTATATTCTATGACTTCTATAAAAACACTATTATCTGAGTTAGCCAGGCTTGGTTCTTTTTAGATGAAGGATGCTTTTGGAATTTAGTAAAACTGCCTCCATCTCTCTCTCTCTCTCTCTCTCTCTCTCAATAAGGCCTTTCTCTGAAGACACTATCTTGGTGGAACGTATGAAATGTCATCTGAAATAACAGTTGAGCAGTGATCTCTTTGTTCTAATCTTCCCTGAATGAAATAAATAATTGCCCCAAACCAATATTATTTGGGTACTAGGGAAAAGTCAGAATAAATATGCTTAGTGTCAATATTACCCTGGCATTCTACTTTCCAGTATTTTAAATGCTAGATGCGGTCTTACCTTTATAAAGGTAGTTAAGTGGAAGCAAATTCTTGAATTCATGGATTCTTAAAACTGAAAAGACCACAAGGTTGGGTGGTAGACTATACATGTTTCTCAGAGGGATTGCATTTGACTGTTAGTGAGAGCTATCAGAATGGCAGAAGTCTATAAAGTAATGGAACTTATTTTTTCTTTCTGGCTACAAACAAAAGGTGATAGGGAATTCAGGCTGCTCAGGTCACCAGGAACTCAGACTTCCCCTGTCTCTCTGTTCTTCTACCAAATGCGACTCTTTTACACTCAGAGTCAAGTCACGATCACAAATACAGCTGTATCTTGGAACTACAATATATTTGCATTCTGGACAGGAGTCAGAAGAGTAAGGGGAAAGTCAAGAAGTCTTAGCCAGAAGTTCTGTGCAGTGATGTATTCTTCTAATACCTCATTGATCACACTTACCTACAAGGAAATTAGGACATTTTTATCTAAAATAATGATTTCAGATCCTGTAAGAAAACAGAGGATGATAAATATTGATGCTGTCTTTATCTGTCTCTGACATACTATATCACTACCAGATTCTTATCCACATTCAGGACAGTGACCCCTAAAACACAGAATACCATCACAATCCAAAGCAAACCAGTTCAATAGCAGACTGACTCTTTCCTAGTCTTACTGCAATCTGTCTTCACTATTGCTTTTCCTAACCTCTATGTTCTGGCTTTGGTAAGAATGAATAGATTTTTTGTTCTATGTTTGTCCATTAGAAACTTTAAAGTACTTCCTAGCTTTTTCCAAAATGGAGACCCCTAAATCTCATCTGCTCTATTCTTACCTTTAGGTTCCTCATTATTAACAATTTTTTCTGTATTACATTTTAATGCTTTTTAGCCACCAAGTTGCAGTTATTACCATGATGTCAACCTGACATCACTGGGCAGATGCTCTCACCAATGAGTCCAGGAACCATATCTCTCCAGGGCCCTGACCCACTTAGAAAAGATAGAAACAGGCGGGGAGTATGGAACGATCTGCTAATGCCCATGTGCAGTGGAGAAGTAAATACAAAAGCCAGACCTCCCATTTTCTGCACCCATAAATATCTTTGGTCCACACTCCCAGAGGGGACCTTCCAGTGGAGGGGATTGGATATGGTACTCTGGTGGTGGGAACTGTATGGAATTGTACCCCTTGTATACTACAAACTTGTCAATCATTATTAAATCAAAAAAAAAAAAAGAAGAAGAAAGAAAGAAAGAAGAGAAAAGAAACCTTAAGGTAATTTCCAAGTTTTTGTAAAACTCCCCTTTATTGCTTCTGCTATTTTGCTTTGTTGTTTTTGTTTTTAACTGGATTCACCTGATATAATCTGGTCTAACTCTGATCTTGATTCACTTTCATTTGTGAATGTTCTTCTTGAAACAGCATTGCCAAGTTGAATATGATGCTCTAGTCTTTATTGAGCCAATGGTATTGATCCAGAAAACTTTCTATTAAATTGGAAATTCTGCAGGTCATAACACATTGAGTCTATTCTTTGCATTTTAACATAAATAGTGCCACATAGTACTTCATCCACTGAAATGTAAAGTTAACCAAAAAAAAAAAAAAAGCACAAATAGCACTCTCCATTTTCAGCGCAGTTATATAATTGAGAATAGTGTTCTACTATATTGATTCCAGTAATATGTACAGTAAGGCTAGAAAAAATACTCTCAATCAGATTGCCAGAGTACCTCCTACTCTGGCTTAGGCCCTTCCCTAAACCTCAACCAGACTATTGTTCTGCCATCTGCTGCCTGGAGTTTGAACATTATGCTTACTTCTATCTGACAAGGGAATGGCACTCAAGAGGAACTAAGTGTCTTTGACTTAAACAACAAAGTGAGAATTTGGAGGGAAAGGGTCCCCAGATGCAGATGGAAGAGGCAAACACACACAGCTCAGATGTAATTGCTACAAGGCTGATTCTGCTGAGGAACAGAGAAGCTAACAATAGATCCCTGCATAAAAACTAGGGGTGCTGAAACTTCTCATCTTTAGATTTCACCGAAGAGGCAAAGAGGGACAATATTCTCCACCATATGGCTGCCATCGATCTCTAAATTAGCAGAGAAACTCAGCCAATTCCACAAATCCAAGTCACCAGAAGGAATAGAAACTCCATGCATTTCTGTTTACCTGTGGCCCCCTGAAGCAGTGATTGATGCTGGTTATTCACATTATATGGTGTGCATAGGATTCTTCAGTCACAAGCAGTGAAAGAAGTCTTACTTATTAGAAAAACAAGCCCCAAATCCATTTATATAAGGAAATGTACATTTGGCATGTTCTGCTCCAGCAGAAGTTGAATATATCAGTCAAGTAAATCTATTTATTAAAGCTATAATAGCTATTGTGTGTTAGTATTGCTTTCCCCAATAGTTTGCATACATGAGTTATCTCTTTCTTGTGTTGATCCCAAAACTTTTAAATTTTTATTTATAAAAAGGAAATACTGACATAAACCAAAGGATAAGAGGGATACAGCTCCACACAATTCCCACCACCAGAACTCCATATCCCATCCCCTCCCCTGATAGCTTTCCTATTCTTTATCCCTCTGGGATCATGGGCCCAGGGTCATTATGGAGTGCAGAAGGTGGCAGGTCTGGCTTCTGTAATTGCTTCTCCACTAAACATGGGCACTGACATGTCGATCCATGATCTTAAAACTTTTTTTTATTTAAATTTTTTATTTAAGAAAGGATTAGTGAACAAAAGCATAAGGTAGGAGGGGTACAACTCCACACAATTCCCATCACCCAATCCCCATAACCCACCCCCTCCCATGGTAGCTTTCCCATTCTCTATCCCTCTGGGAGCATGGACCCAGGGTCGTTGAGGGTTGCAGAAGGTAGAAGGTCGGGCTTCTGTAATTGCTTCCCCACTGAACATGGGCGTTGACTGGTAGGTCCATACCCCCAGTCTGCCTCTCTCTTTCCCTAGTAGGGTGTGTCTCTGGGGAAGCTGAGCTCCAGGACACATTGGTGGGGTCTTCAATCCAGGGAAGCCTAGCCAGCATCCTGGTGGCATCTGGAACCTGGTGATTGAAAAGAGAGTTAACATATGCAGCCAAACAATTTGTTGAGCAATCATGGATCCCAAGCTTGGAATAGTGGAGAGGAAGTGTTAGGGAGGTACTCACTGCAAACTCTAGTGTAATCCTGCTTTCAGGTATATATTTTGCAGTAGTTTATGGATACGTGTGCACATAAGCTCTCTCTCACAGAAACTGGTGTATATCTAGGTTATGGGACTTTGTTAGAAAGTGAACTACCTGAGATGAAATTAGAGTGTACTATTAAAGGAAAGGTCTCACCCGAGTAATGAAGCTGAAGGGTTGTCATTCCACACGTGAAGTCTCTGGATACAGTCTGAGGTGAAACATGTTGAGATGGCAATCATTGCTTTGGTTAGGTTGTGATCGGCGGATGCAGTATTATTTGGTTTGAATTGGGAGATGCATACGGGAAAGTGGGCCCTATCCAAGGGTGCCAGGACTGAGGGAAGTAGGGGCTCTATAGTGAAGATGTGAGGTTCCTGCTGTCTTAGGGTTCAAAAAGACAGTCAATAGTTAATATTATTATCACATTATTTGTTAATTGGGTTAACTTTGAAAAGTCCCTTTGTTATGGTTTGCTGTACAGTACCCAGTATCTTGTATATAGCTGTGCTATTGGAAGCTTCTAATCTACTTGGTCTAGGCTTTTGAGAGTCCGCATATCAAATACGTAGCCTATATATTAAAAAGATTCAGTTTGTCTTTTGAGGAACTTTAAGACATACAATTGATTTCCCCCTCTCATATTAATTAACTACTGATTTATACGTCTACATTTTGCTAGGAGTGTACATAAACACCATTCCCCCCACCAAAGGACTGTGACCCATCCCTCCCGCCCACTCCCACCCCCGACTGGCCCAGGAAGCTACATGTCTACCCCTCACCACTGGGTTTTTATTTTGGTGCCCTACTTACAATTTGATCAGGTCCTGCTTTTAGTTTCCCTTTCAGATATTCTAAGTCAGCTTCTGTTGATGAGTGGGATCATCCCATACTCATCTTTATCTTTCTGACTTAGTTCACTTAACATAATTCCTTCTAGCTCTGTCCAAGATGGGTCAGAGAAGGTGGGTTCATTGTTCTTGATAGCTGCATAGTATTCCATTGTGTATATATACCACAGCTTTCTCAGCCACTCATCTGGTGTTGGGCACCTGGGTTGCTTCCAGGTTTTAGCTATTATGAATTGTGCTGCTATGAACATAGGAGTACACACCTCTTTTTGGTTGGGTGTTATGGAGTCCTTGGGGTATAACCCCAGGAGAGGAATTATTGGGTCATATGGAAGGTCCATATCTAGCCTTCTGAGAGTTTTCCAGACTGCTCTCCACAGAGGCTGGACCAATTTACATTCCCACCAGCAATGTAAAAGGGTTCCTCTGTCCCCACATCCTCTCCAGCATTTGTTGCTGCTGTCCTTTTTGATGTATGCCATTCTTACAGGAGTGAGGTGGTATCTTAGTGTTGTCTTAATTTGCATTTCTCTGACAATCAGTGACCTAGAGCAGTTTTTCATATGTTTGTTAGCCTTTTGGATCTCCTCTGAGGTGAATGTTTTGTTCATTTCCTCTGCCCATTTTTGGATGGGGTCATTTGCTTTTTTGGTGCCAAGTTTGCTGAGCTCTTTATATATTTTGGTGATTAGTTTCTTGTCTGATGTCTGGCATGTGAAGATCTTCTCCCATTCTGTGAGGGTTCTCTCTGTTTAATAGTTTCTTTGGATGTGCAGAAGCTTTTCAATTTGATGTAGTCCCATTGGTTTGTTTCTGATTTGGTTCCTTGCAATTGGGTTTGATTCATCAAAGATGTCCTTGAGGTGTATGTGGGAAAGTGTTTTACCAATGTTTTCCTCTAAGTATTTGATTGTTTCTGATCTGACATCTAGGTCTTTGATCCATTTGGAGTTGATTTTTGTTTCTGGTGAGATAAAGTGGTTCAATTTCATTCTTCTGCATGTTTCAACCCAGTTTTCCCAGCACCATTTACTGAAGAGAGCCTCCTTTTTCCATTTAATACTTTGGGCCCCATTATCAAAGATTAGATGCCCATAGGTGTTGGGATTTACTTCTGGGCTTTCAATTCTGTTCCTCTGGTCTGTGTGCCTATTTTTGTTCCAGTACCATGCTGTTTTGATGATGATGGCTTTATAATATAGTTTAAGGTCTGGGAGTGTGATGCCTCCATTTCTGTTTCTTTTCCTCAAGATGGTTTTGGCAATTCTAGGTGTTTTCAGGTTCCAGATAAATGATTGTAGTGTTTGTTCTATTCTCTTAAAGAAGCCTGTTGGAACTTTGATGGGTATTGCATTAAATGTGTATATGGCTCTGGGGAGAATATTCATTTTGATGATATTTATTCTTCCAATCCATGAGCATGGGATATCTTTCCATTTTTTGGTATCAGTTTATATCTCCTTGAGTAGCGACTCATAGTTTTCAGCATACAAGTCTTTCACTTCTTTGGTCAACTTTATTCCTAGGTATTTGATTGATTTTGCTGAAACAGTAAAGGGGAGTGATTTCTGGATGTCTTCTTCTTCAGATTTAGTGTTTGCATAAAGAAATGCCACTGATTTTTGTACATTGATTTTGTAGCCTGATACCTTGCTATATTGCCTAACAACTTCCAGTAATGTTCTACTGGATTCTTTAGGTCTTTCTATGTATACTATCATATCATCTGCAAATAGTGAGAGCTTGATTTCTTCCCTTCCAATCTGTATCCCTTTGATTTCTTTCTCTTGCCTGATTGCTATGGCAAGTACTTCCAATACTATGCTGAAGAGTAACGGTGACAGTGGACAGCCCTGTCTAGTCCCTGATCTGAGGGGGAATGCTTTCAGCTTCTGTCCATTGAGTATGATGTTGGCTGTAGGTTTGCTATATATAGACTCCACTATCTTGAGGAATTTCCCATCTATTCCCATTTTTTGTAGAGTTTTGAGCATGAATGGGTGTTGGATTTTGTCAAAGGCTTTCTCTGCATCTATTGAGATAATCATGTGGTTTTTGGCTTTGCTTTTATTGATGTGATGAATGACATTGATTGATTTACGGATGTTGAACCAGCCTTGCATTCCTGGGATGAATCCCACTTGGTCATGATGAACAATCTTTTTGATGTGTTGCTGTATCCGGTTGGCCAAGATCTTGTTTAATATTTTGGCATCTATGTTCATCAGAGATATTGGTCTGTAGTTTTCCTTTTTTGTTCTGTCCCTATCAGCTTTTGGTATCAGGGTGATGTTGGCTTCATAAAAGGTGGAAGGGAAGGACATCTTTGATGAATCAAACCCAATTGCAAGGAAGACCAAAGAAGAAACAAACCAATGGGACTACATCAAATTGAAAAGCTTCTGCACATCCAAAGAAACTATTAAACAAACAGAGAGACCCCTCACAGAATGGGAGAAGATCTTCACATGCCAGACATCAGACAAGAAACTAATCACCAAAATATATAAAGAGCTCAGCAAACTTAGCCGCAAAAAAGCAAATGACCCCATCCAAAAATGGGCAGAGGAAATGAACAAAACATTCACCACAGAGGAGATCCAAAATGCTAACAAACATATGAAAAACTGCTCTAGGTCACTGGTTATCAGAGAAATGCAATTCAAGACAACACTAAGATACCACCTCACTCCTGTAAGAATGGCATACATCAAAAAGGACAGCAGCAACAAATGCTGGAGAGGATGTGGGGACAGAGGAACCCTTTTACATTGCTGGTGGGAATGTAAATTGGTCGAGCCTCTGTGGAGAGCAGTCTGGAAAACTCTCAGAAGGCTAGACATGGACCTTCCATATGACCCAATAATTCCTCTCCTGGGGTTATACCCCAAGGACTCCATAACACCCAACCAAAAAGAGGTGTGTACTCCTATGTTCATAGCAGCACAATTCATAATAGCTAAAACCTGGAAGCAACCCAGGTGCCCAACACCAGATGAGTGGCTGAGAAAGCTGTGGTATATATACACAATGGAATACTATGCAGCTATCAAGAACAATGAACCCACCTTCTCTGACCCATCTTGGACAGAGCTAGAAGGAATTATGTTAAGTGAACTAAGTCAGAAAGATAAAGATGAGTATGGGATGATCCCACTCATCAACAGATGCTGACTAAGAAGATCTGAAAGGGAAACTAAAAGCAGGACCTGATCAAATTGTAAGTAGGGCACCAAAGTAAAAACCCAGTGTTGAGGGGTAGGCATGTAGCTTCCTGGCCAATGGGGGGTGGGAGTTGGTGGGAGGGATGGGTCACAGTCCTTTGGTGGTGGGAATGGTGTTTATGTACACTCCTAGCAAAATGTAGACATATAAATCAGTAGTTAATTAATGTGAGAGGGGGAAATCAATTGTATGTCTCAAAGTTTCTCAAAAGACAAACTGAATCTTTTTAATATATAGGCTATGTATTTGATATGCAGACTCTCTCAAAAGCCTAGACCAAGTAGATTAGAAGCTTCCAATAGCACAGCTATATACAAGATACTGGGTACTGTACAGCAAACCATAACAAAGGGACTTTTCAAAGGTAACCCAATTAACAAATAATGTGATGATAATATTAACTATCGATTGTCTTTTTGAACCCTAAGACAGCAGGAACCTCACATCTTCACTATAGAGCCCCTACTTCCCCCAGTCCTGGAACCCTTGGATAGGGCCCACTTTCCCGTATGCATCTCCCAATCCAAACCAAATAACATTGCATCTGCCGATCACAACCTAACCAAAGCAACGATTGCTACCTCAACATAATTCACCACAGAATGTATCCAGAGACTTCACGTGTGGAATGACAAGCCTTCAGCTTCATTACTCGGGTGAGACCTTTCCTTTAATAGTACACTCTAATTTCATCTCAGGTAGTTCACTTTCTAACAAAGTCCCATAACCTATATATACACCAGTTTCTGTGAGAGAGAGCTTATGTGCACATGTATCCATAAACTACTGCAAAATATATACCTGAAAGCAGGACTACACTAGAGTTTGCAGTGAGTACCTCCCTAACACTTCCTCTCCACTATTCCAAGCTTGGGATCCATGATTGCTCAACAAATTGTTTGGCTTCATATGTTAACTCTCTTTTCAATCACCAGGTTCCAGATGCCACCAGGATGCTGGCTAGGCTTCCCTGGATTGAAGACCCCACCAATGTGTCCTGGAGCTCAGCTTCCCCAGAGTCACACCCTACTAGGGAAAGAGAGAGGCAGACTGGGGGTATGGACCGACCAGTCAACGCCCATGTTTAGCGGGGAAGCAATTACAGAAGCCAGACCTTCTACCTTCTGCAACCCTCAACGACCCTGGGTCCATGCTCCCAGAGGGATAGAGAATGGGAAAGCTACCATGGGAGGGGGTGGGTTATGGGGATTGGGTGTTGTGAATTGTGTGGAGTTGTACCCCTCCTACCTTATGCTTTTGTTCACTAATCCTTTCTTAAATAAAAAATTTAAAAAAAAAAAGGTGGAAGGGAGTATTCCTGTTTCTTCAATCTTATGGAATAGCTTAAGAAGTATGGGTATTAACTGTTTCCTGAAAGTTTTGTAGAATTCATTTGTGAAGCCATCTGGTCCCGGACTTTTGTTGCTGAGGATAGTCTTAATAACGGTTTCAATTTCTTTGTCTGTGATTGGTGCATTTAGATTTTGTACTTCTTCTTGGTTCAGTTTTGGAAGGGCATATGCTTCTAGGAATTGTTCCATTTCTTCCAGATTCTCTAGCTTGGTGGCATATAGTTCTTTATAGAAGTTTCGCAGGATTCTCTGGATTTCAGTGGTGTCAGTTGTGATATCTCCTCCATCGTTTACAATTCTATTAATTTGAGTCTTCTCTCTTTTTTGTTTGGTGAGTCTGGCTAGGGGTTTGTCAGTTTTGTTTAATCTTTCAAAGAACCAACTTTTGGCTTCATTGATCTTTTGTATGGTTCTTTTATTTTCGATGTTGTTTATTTCTGCTCTAACTTTAGTGATTTCTGTCCTTCTGGTTGCTTTAGGGTTCCTTTGTTCCTCTTCCTCTAAGTCCTTGAGGTGTGTAGTAAGTTCGTTCATTTGGGCTTCTTCTTGGTGTTTAATATGTGATTGTATAGCTATAAGTTTCCCTCTCAGTACTGCTTTAGCTGTGTCCCAAATATTTTGATAGGTTGTGTCTTCATTTTCATTAGTTTCCAGGAACATTTGAATTTCCTGTTTGAGTGAGTCTCTGACGCAGTGGTTCTTAAGGAGCATGATGTTTAGTTTCCAAATTCTATGTCTTTTAATAATTTTCCGTTTGTTGTTAAAAGTTAGTTTTACTCCACTGTGGTCTGAGAAGATACTTGGGATGATTTCAATGCTCTTGAATTTATTGATGCTGTCTTTGTGGCCTAACATGTGGTCTATCCTTGAGTATGTGTTGTGTGGATTTGAAAAGAAGGTGTAATCCAGTTTTTTGGGTTGGAGGAGTCTGAAAATGTCCAAGAGGTCTAGTCTGTCAATCTCTTCATTCAATTCTCTTGTATCTTTATTGGTTCTCTGCTTTGTTGATCTGTCTAAGTGTGAGAGTGGGGTATTGAAGTCTCCCACTATTATTGTATTACTATTGATGTATTTTTGAAATTCTTTCAATAGGTGTTTAATGTATTTAGATGGTCCCTCGTTGGGTGCATAGATGTTAATAATTGTTAAGTCTTCTTGGCTGATTGATCCTCTAATCATTATGTAATGTCCTTGCCTGTCTTTTATTACTTTATTTAAAATCTATCGTGTCTGAGATGAGAATGGCTGTTCCTGCCCTTTTTTGTGGACCGTTAGCCTGTATGATAGTTTTCCATCCTTTCACTTTAAGTCTGTGTTTATCTTGTTGTGACAGATGGGATTCTTGCAAGCAGCATATGGTTGGGTTATGTTTTCTGATCCATCCCCCCACGCTGTGCCTTTTGATGGGTGAGTTTAAGCCATTGACATTTATTGATATTATGGATTTAATGTATTGTAGTGCCATTGTTCTAAAAAACAATTTGTTTACTCTGATATATTACAAGTATTATAGTGATGTTCTTGTTTATAAGAGGTCTTTTAGTACCTCTTTCAGGGCCGGCTTGGTGATAGTTGCCTCCTTTAACTGTTGTTTGTCTAAGAAGGTTTTGATCCCTCTATCTAGCTTGAATGAAAGTCTATCAGGATATATAATCCTTGGTTGAAACCCTTTTTCATTCAGGACTCGATAGATATCTTGCCACTCCCTTCTGGCTTTTAGAGTTTGAGTTGAGAAATCTGCAGAAAGTCTTATGAGTTTTCCCCTGTATGTGACTTTTTGTTTCTCTCTTGCAGCCTTTAGGATCCTTTCTTTATCCTTACTTCTTCTCATTGTGACTATGATGTGTCTTGGTGTTTTCAGGTCTGGGTTGATTCTGTTTGGTACTCTCTGGGCCTCTTGCACCTTGATATCCTTTCTGTTATTCAGGTCTGGGAAATTTTCTTGTATTATTTCCTCTAGAATGTTTTCTTCCCCTTCCTCTCTTTCTTCCTCTGGCAGGCCAATTATACGAATGTTACTTCTTTTGAGATCATCCCATATGTCTCTGTTGTTGTTTTCAGTGTCTCTCAATCTCTTTTTAAGCTCTTTCATCTCTTTCTTAGTTTTCTCTAACTCATCCTCTGTCTGACTAATTCTGTTTTCTGCTTCTGTTAGTCTGCTTTCCCTTGCCTCAGCTTCTTTCTTCATTACAGCTATTTCAGCTTTCAGTTCTCTAATTGTCTCAAGATAATCAGTATTTTCCTTGGGGGTCTCAACTGTTGTTTCCCTAATACTGCCATTCCTTTCCTCCAATTTTGTTTTCATTTCTGTGATTAATAAGTTTATTATTGCTTGCATACTTTTCTTATCTATGGTTACTTCTGACTGATTTGTGGTTTCTTCTGGGCTCTTGTCTTCATTCATTGGGGTAGCAGTTTTATTTGTTTTTAATCTACCCATTTTTTTTAATTTATGTGTTTCTCTCTCTTTTTTTTTTTTTAATGCTCTGTTGTTCCTCAGTTGTTGTGTTTTGAGCACAGGTAACACTGTACTAAATACCTTTATGACAACTGCACTCACCAACCTCCGGAATAACAGTAGCAACTGAAGTAAGTATTGAAGGAGTTTAATCGTTATCAGTTAGCCAAACAATTTCTCCAGTCCGTGAAAAAATAGTAACCAAATCCCAGTGAAGAAAGAGAAAAGAAAGAGAGGATAGCAAGAATAGACAGTTATGCAAATCTACTATCCAGTGTATATTCTAAGGGTAACAAGGGTGTAAAGGGAACTAGAGCAGAGATACACACATAGAGAGTCCACTCTGGGTCAGATTTCTTCCCCAAAGTAATTCACAAATTCAGAAAGGCAAAGAAGAAAGAAGTGTATGACAAGATTAAAAAAAAAAACAGAGAGAGATATAGAGAGAGATAAGAGAGAGAAAAGGGAGAAGATAAGAAGAAGAGTTGTAATTAAAGAGCAGTGCGAGGAACTTCCCAAATGTGTATCAGTGAATTTAAAAAAAAAAAAAAAAAGAAAAAAAAAAACCCTGTTTAGTGGTATGGGGTATCCTGCTAGTAGCTGGTCCCAGGCACTGCTTATGGGGGGGGGGGGAGGCGGGAAGGATGTATGTTTGAAAATTAAAAGGAAGAAAAAAGAATTTTTTCCCCCCTACTCTAATTCTTAACCCAAATTAAGTTATAGACACATCCTTGGTATGACCGCTATGGCCCCTTATTGGCTGGCCTGCTAAAGGCAGAAAATTCTATTGTTTACACGAGATGTGTCCGGAGCTCAAAGGCTAGCCGCTTCTCAATCCGCCATTTTCCGGGAAACCCCGCCCTCCAGACTTTTTAAAAGGTTTTCTCAAAAATGAAAACTAGCTCCAAGTCCTTTGATCCAATGAGAGCTATACTCAAGAAGTCTTTGGATCCACCCTCAGGGTCGCGGTGGACCCTGGCGACTCCCAAGAGGCAGCCCCCGAGCTAAAGTGCTCTCTCCGGGAACTCTGCCCGCTGTGCTCTGCAACCGGCGGAGGAGCCGCCTTCCCGGGTGGGCGGAGGACAATGCCTGGCGCACTCGCCTTGCCCGGCGCCGCCTGGGAAATCTGGCGCCCTGCTAGTCCGTGTCACCTTTGCTCTAATTGTTAACCCAAATTAAACTGTAATCACTTCTTTGGTGCCCCCCCCTTATTGACTGGCCTGCTAAAGGCAGAAAATCCTACCGTTGCTGACGATGCTATCAGAGCACTAGCTGTCAGCGATTTCTCAGGCCGCCATCTTCCCCGGAACCGACCCAGTGGTTCTTAAGGAGCATGTTGTTTAGTTTCCAAATTCTGTGTCTTTTAATAATTTTCCGTTTGTTGTTATTTGTTAGTCTTACTCCACTGTGGTCTGAGAAGGTACTTGGGATGATTTCAATGCTCTTGAATTTATTGATGCTGTCATTGTGGCCTAAAATGTGGTCTATCCTTGAGTATGTGTTATGTGGATTTGAAAAGAAGGTGTATTCCAGTTTTTTGGGGTGGAGGAGTCTGAAAATGTCCAAGAGGTCTAGTCTGTCGATCTCTTCATTCAATTCTCTTGTATCTTTATTGGTTCTCTGCTTTGTTGATCTGTCTATGTGTGAGAGTGGGGTATTGAAGTCTCCCACTATTATTGTATTACTATTGATGTATTTTTGAAATTCTTTCAGTAGATGCTTAATGTATTTAGATGGTCCCTTGTTGGGTGCATAGATGTTAATAATTGTTAAGTCTTCTTGGCTGATTGATCCTCTAGTTAACAGTATTTATATACTTTTCCCATATTTAGGAGATACTCTCTGCCCTGAACCAGCTTTCTAGTCCTATTCCCAACTCTGACATCATCTCCCCAGATTGTACTTTTTAGCCCACGTGCATGTTAGCTGTTGGGTTCAGGCAAAAATTAATAAAGTCATGGATCACTTGGAATATACCTTAAACAGACTTCCTAGCTTCTTGCAACATGAAGGCCAAAAATTTCTTCTGCTACATTCTTGCCTTTAAGTTCCTGATTATTAAACAATTTGTTCTATTTTATATCTTAATGCTTTTCAGCCACCATGATGCCAACCTGACTTCCTTGGGCAGAGGACCTCACCAATGTGTCCTGGAACCCCACCTCCTCAGCAACTTATCCCATTAGGGAAAGATAGAAACAGGCTGGGAATATGGATTAACCTTTTAAAGTCCATGTCAGCAGAAAAGCAATTAAAGAAGCCAGACCTCCAACCTTCTCTATCCCATTAAGAATTATGGTCCATACTCCCAGAGGGATTAAGAATAGGGACGCTTCATGGTTTGGGATGTGGCACAGTGGAAAAAGCACTGGATTCTCAACCATGAGGTCCTGAGTTCAATCCCTGTCAGCTTCTGAGTAATGTGTGGTTCTTTTTCTCTCTGCCTATCTTTCTCATGAATAAATAAATTAATTATTTTTTAAAATGTTTTTTATTTATTTATTCCATTTTGTTTCCCTTATTGTTTTATTGTTGTAGTTACCAATATCATCATTGTTGGATAGGACAGAGAGAAATGGAGACAGAAGACACAGAGAGAAGAGAAAGATAGACACCTACAGACCTGCTTCACCACTTGTGAAGTGACTCCCCAGCAGGTAGGGAGCCAGGGGCTCAAACCAGGATCCTTAAGCCAGTCCTTGTGCTTTGTGCCACCTAAGCATAACCTGCTGTGCTACCGCCCAACTCCCAATAAATAAATTCTTTAAAAAAGAAAAAAGCTTTCAATAGAGAATATGGGATACGGAACTCTGGTGGTGGGAATTGTATATACTTGTACCCCACTTACCCCATTATATTGTCAATCATTATTAAATCACTAATAAAAAGTGAGAAAGAAATTGAATTAAACAAAAATAATAATAATAACAAAAATTATAAAGATAATAGTGGGACAGTGTTGAATATACTCTCTCTGACTAGAAACAAATGACATTTGAAACAAATGTCATGGTTCACTGAAAATACAGAAAACCTGCTGTCTTAGGGTTCAAGAAGACAATGGATAGTTATTGTTATCATCACATTATTTGGTAATTGGGTTAACTTTGAAAAGTCCCTTTGTTAGACATACAATCAATTTTTCCCCCTCTCATATTTATAAAATAGTGATTTATATGACTACAATTTAATAGGTGTGTACATAAACACCATTCCCACAAACCAAAAGATCGTGTCCCATCCCACCAACCCATCCCACCCCCATCCCCACCCCCACCGGCCCGGGAAGCCGCATGTCCACCCTCCCCCTCACCACAGGGTTTTTGCTTTGGTGTCCTACTCTAGATTTAGTCAGATCCTGCTTTTAGTTTCCCTTTCTGATCTTCTTTCTCAACTTCTGTTGATGAGTGGGATCATCCCATACTCATCTTTATCTTTCTGACTTAAGCTCACTTAACATAATTCCTTCTAGCTCTGACCAAGATGGGTCAGAGAAGGTGGGTTCATTGTTCTTAGTAGCTGCATAGTATTCCACTGTGTATATATACCACAGCTTTCTCAGCCACTCATCTGTTGTTGGGCACCTGGGTTGCTTCCAGGTTTTAGCTATTATGAATTGTGCTGCTATGAACATAAGAGTACACACATCTTTTTGGTTGGGTGTTATGGAGTCCTTGGAGACTCCATAATTCCCCAGGAGAGGAATTACTGGGTCATACATATGTCTAGCCTTGTGAGAGTTCTCCAGACTGCTCTCCAAAGAGACTGGACCAATTTACATTCCCACCAGCAGTACAAAAGGGTTCCTCTGTCCCCCCCCAGCCTCTCCAGCATTTGTTGCTGCTGTCTTTTTTGATGTATGCAATTCTCACAGGGGTGAGGTGGTATCTAAGTGTTGCCTTTATTTGCATTTCTCTGACAATCAGTGACCTGGAGCAGGTTTTCATGTTTGTTAGCCATTTGGATCTCCTCTGGAGTCAATGTTTTCTTCATATCCTCTGCCCATTTATGGATGGGGTCATTTGCCCTCCAGTCCTGGGACCCTAGGGTAGGGCCCACATTCCCATATGCTTCTCCCAATTCTTATCAAATAATATTGTATCCGCTGATCGCAACCTAATCAACGCAAAGAGTGCCACCCCAGCATGATTCACTTCAGACTGTGTCCAGAGACTTCAGGTGTAGAACAACAACCCTTCAGCTTCATCACTCGAGTGAGACCTTTCCTTTCATAGTATTCTCTAATTCCATCCCAGGTGGTTCACTTCCTAACCAAGTCCCAAAACCTAGATATAGACCAGGTTCCAGGAGATAGAGCATATGTTCATATGTATCCATAAACTAGGGCAAATATATACTTGAAAGCAGTAGTACACTACAGTTTGCACCACCCAAAACTTCATCTCCACTATTCCAACCTTTGGGTCCATGATTGCTCAACAATTTGTTTGGCTTTGTATGTTAACTCTCTTTTCAGCCACCAGGTTCCAGATGCCATCAGGATGCAGGCCAGGCTTCCCTGGATTGAAGACCCCACCAATGTGTCCTGGAGCTCCACTTCCCCAGAGAACCACCCTACTAGGGAAGGAGAAAGGCAGACTGGGAGTATGGATCGACCAGTCAACGCCCATGTTCAGCAGGGAAGCAATTACAGAAGCCAGACCTCCCACCTTCTGCAACCCACAAAGACCCTGGGTCCATGCTCCCAGAGGGATAGAGAATGGGAAAGCTATTGGGGAGGAGATGGGATATGGAGATTGGGTGGCAGGAATTGTGTGGAGTTGTACGCCCCCATCCTATGATTTTGTTAATGTCTCCTTTCTTAAATAAATAAATAAATAAAAAGAATACAGAAAACCAAATTATAATGACAGTATGTTTCATCTCTATTGTCACCAACAAATTCTCTGCTTTAACTTATATTTTTTATTTTATATCTTCTTATAATAGTAATGTCATAAATGCTTATTATTTTGCAGTATAAGTGGTTGTTCAAAGTGTTAAAAATCTGTACAGGTGTTGTACAAAAAAGGGAAATAGATTTAAGCAACACTTACAAAAGACGTTTTTGCAAAAGTATCTCTTAGTAACTGTAAAAGTAACCAATCTATTTCCTGTTTTTCTCTATATTAATTAATTCATTTTTATTTGATAGAACAGAGAGAAATTGAGAGGGAAAGGGCAGAGAGAGAGAGGGAGAGGAAGAGAGAGTGAGAGTGAGAGTGAGAGAGAGACTGAGATAGAGAACTATAGCACTGTTTTACTGCTTGTGAAATTCCCTTCCTTCAGGTGAGGGTTGGGGGCTTGAACTCAAGTTGTTATGCATGCTGTTCTTAACTGGTTGTTCCACTGCCTAGCCTTCAATTTCCTATTTTTATTGTATGACAAATTTACTCATAGAATAGTTAAAATAAAACAGAGCATCAAACAATAGTTACATATAGTATGTCAGTCATCACAGTGCTAGGAATATTGAGCCTGTCACGCGACCCTGCAAATACTATGCCATATGAAGAAAATTGAGCTTCCACAGTCTGACTTGTCTACTAGAGGACTAAGCAAGGTAAGTATGCTACTTTTAACTAGACTGGAAAATGATAAAAGCACACAGAGTTTTTTATATGAGAACTATGAGATTTTCTTTTGATGTCTGTGAATTAGGCAGAAATCACAGTGATCAAAAATCTAAATCAAATAGTTCTCTGCTGAAAAGGGAGTTTATTGAGTAGAATGGGAAAAAAATGTCCAAACTACATAATATAAAAACCGTTTCTTGCTATATCTCAGTGCTTCCTTTGATGTTTGTTTGTTTTTCAGAAAACTTCTTTCCATGTGTTGAAAAGTGGCAAGGCAGTCAAAGAACACAGTAGTCTTTCACTCTGCTGACTCTGCAATAAAGGAGTCACTTCTCCCCCAAGTCCCAAACAGAAGTCCCACTCCAGAACCCCACAATGCACTTCATAATTGTATTACAGTATGTGTAAACAAATGTTTTTAAGCATTCTCTGCTTTGTCTTTAACATTATTTATTTGTTTTTGCAGAACCAAGTGCCTTGTGCATATGTTATTTTACTACATCCAGTTAGCTTTTCATTAAGGTAGCCAGATAGTGGAAACAAGAAGGACCACAGTAGATAGCAAGATGGATAGCAAGACAATACACTCCCTATCTGGTGAGTGATCTCTCTAACCTTAATTTGATTTTTTAAGACTTTTTGTATTTTTAAAGATTTTTCGTTTTTTTTTCTTTTTTTTTTTTTTAATTTTTGTTTATAAAAAGGAAACACTGTGATCCAGGAGGTGGCACAGTGGTAAAGCTTTGGACTCTCAAGCATGAGGTCCTTAGTTTGATTCCCGGCACACATGTGCCAGAGTGATGTCTGGTTCTTTCTCTCTCCTTCTATCTTTCTCATAAATAAAGTCTTAAAAAAAAAAAAAAAAACAGAAACACTGACAAAAACCATAGGATAAGAGGGGTACAACTCCACTCAATTCCCATCATCAGAGCTCCATATCCCATCCCCTCCCCTGGTAGCTTTATTAGTCTTTATCCCTCTGGGAGTATGGACCCAGTGTCATTATGGGGTACAGAAGGTGGAAGGTCTGGCTTCTGTAATTGCTTCCCCGCTGAACACGGGTGTTGATAAGTCGATCCATACTTCCAGCCTGTCTCACTCTTTCCCTAGTGGGGTAGGGCTCTGGGGAAGTAGGGCTCCAGGACATATTGGTGGGGTCGTCTGCTCAGAGAAGTCCATTTGGCATTATGGTAGCATCTGGAACCTGGTGGCTGAAAAGAGAATTAATATATAAAGCCAAACAAATTGTTAACTAATCATGAACCTAAAGGTTAGACTAGTTCAGATGAAGAGTTGGGGGGGGTCTCTGTTTTGTAGATAGTTAGTAGTCCTATTTTAGTTATATTCTAGTCAAACTATCTTTAAGCTATTGTGAGAACTATGATGATAAAATATATCCTTATAATTTTGCCAATCACTATGAAATCATTAATAAAAAACCATAAAATAAATGAATGTATAGTAAACAAAAAAGATATATTATTTCCACTTTATGAGACACACAGATACACAAAGAAGGGAGAGGCCAAAGTCCAGCTCAGTTCTGGCATATGCAGCACTGAAGATGTAGCCCAGGATTTATGGCACACATGCAAGTCTAGAGTTCTACCACAGAGATATCTCCCTGGCTCTCTGTTTTTAGGTTATTTCCATCAAGAGGCTTGAACCTTTCAAAACACCCATTAATTTAAGATAAAATGACATTCAAGGAAACAGAAAGTCAAGAATTAAAGAAATTTAAAGAATTAAAGAAATGTATATCTTTGCCTCAAGCTGATAGCAAAGATATAAATATCACTGTTTGTGATAAAGGTTGCCAATACTCACTTTTGAAAAAACAATCCAACTCTCTATAATCTGACAAAAGCAGAAGTTGGTATATAGTGTTGTTTAGAAAACAAGATAAAATTGTCCTGTAAGAGCTCAGTAAACAGGTTAAAATTTGTTAGGTATCTGTGCTGTCTCTTTCACTGTCTGAAATTCAGCCTTGTTAAGGCTACTTCCAGACCAGGCATTTATCTCTGGTGTCAGGAGCTGTAGGGAGCCCAAAGTACTACCCATTTATGTATAAGACTGATATTCTCATGAATGATTGGTTGTTTAGAACCCCAACTGGCTTATCAATAATGCATAAAGCTTTTAAAGGTAATTTGCTAACATAGCAAAACTGGTTTTCTTTTATTTTTCTTTTTGTAATCATATTGTGTTATAAGATTGTAGGATTGCAGGATATAGCCCCACACTATGCTCACCACCAAAGTTCTGTGTCTCCCAACTCCCCACCTCCCAATGATAACACCCATAGTTTCACAACTATTAGAAACTGTTTCCTTTTGGATTTTTTTTGCAAGTTCCTGTGTATCAGTTCTCTACATTGCACATATGAATGAAACCACCCAGTAGTTGTCTTTCATTTATTATGTTTCCAAGCATAATCACCTCCAGTAACCCTTTAAAGATAGCAATTATGAAAAATAGGCAAAGTCATTACATTTTCCCTCAGATATCTGGAGGGTTTCTGGAAATGATAGGGACTCAAGTTGCAGATGCTATCATGAAGCCAACCTGACTTCCCTGGGCAGACAATCTCACCAGCATTTCCTGGAAACCTCACCTCCCTAGAGCCCAACCCCACTTAGAAAGAGATAGAAACAGGCTGGCGCTGGTGTAGCTTCGCAGGCGGGAGACGACCAGTGACTCATGGCAGAGTGGGACGCAGTTCAATCTTTATTGATGAGAAATGCAGTGCAATCTAGCTATCTCTAATCACAATCCTGTCCAATACATCTCTTGAGGTGGAAGTGTCAGCTCAGAAGAGGACTACGTAGGATGGGGGTGGGGAGAAGGAAAAAGCTCGAGAACCAGTGGGGATTAAATGGTAGAAAACAGGATGTGACTAGCAGAAGGGTTGGAGTGGAAAAGAGCGTGAACCAGTGGTGATTAAACCAGTGCGAACAAAACAATGATTATGTAAATAGAACACAGCATCAAGCAATGCAACAGAAGGTGTCTTAGAAGCAGAATTTAGAAGCAGACCAACATTTCCCCCTTTCTTTTCAACTAATGGCCATAGTATCAGGAGTGTGGGGTGAACAGAAACCTATATCGTACAGGCATTTTCAAAATAACTAGCACAAGACATGGAGGAACAAGTAAGAGAGCAGCAAGAACCAGTGTGATGCCAAGGGGAGGCCTGAGGGGACGTTTCCTGTCTCAAAGGGCAGGGCCTATCAGGCAAAAGGGCGTTTCCTTCCTCTGGGGGCATCTCTTGCCTCTGGGGGCTTTTAATGCCTCAAAGGGCATTTCCTGCCTCTGTGGGCATCTTTTGCCTCTGGGGGCATTTCATGCCTCAAAGGGCATTTCCTGCCTCTGTGAGCAGGACCTAGTAAGGAAGGGGGAGTTTCCTGTCTCTGGGAGACAGGGCCTGCAGTCGAGGCATGGCCTATACAGTCCCAAGGCAGCTGGCTGCAAAGTCCATGGACTGCTGCTGTCAGTCTTTGAGAAACCCAGCAGCGTAATGGAAGCTGCTGTAAAGTTGTGTAAACTGTCCAAGAGGTGTAACAGTAAGTCCAATAGAAGTGTCAGTCCAAAGCAGATGACCATGGAAGAAATGCCAGGGGATGAAACACTGCACGTCTGTCTCGACGGGGAAGGTCAACCACTGTAATTCTGCTTTTCTGTAAAGAGTGAGCGTTGGAGTCTGTAAATCAGTCTCTTCAGGTCATACCAGGTCACATCAGTGGTTTCGGGGGGTGCGTTGTAGTCATGCCATCTTGTGGGAGATGTCAGAGGACAGGGGTCCAAATGGATTTCCAGGGATTCCATTTGAGCATATGTTTTTTCATGTGGAAACTTGACAGCTTTAATTCACTTACTTGTGAAGCAAAACTTGTAGCAGATTAGAAGTTTACTATAATTGATAACTTCATTATAATTGGTTTTGGTTTAAGTACCTTTATAATTTTGGAAGTCCTTTCTAGTATGATTTCAAGGTTGTTTAAACAGTATAAGCTCAATAGAAGAACCATGGTTAGAAGCCTCAAGCATGAGAATCATTAACATAACCACTGTGCTCTCTACCCCGCCCATACTCATACAGTTTTCAGGACTAAACATTTCACATTTATACCAAGATGTTAAAACAATCAAAAGAGAAAAAAACAATTTTTTGGACTGTTTCTGGATGTCTCTAGAAATCATGGCTGTGTCCAGCATTTTTTTAAGTCAATTAAATTTCAGAATACTCACAGCAAAATGGGTCATACAAAAATTCAGTCATTCAAATCACTTTCTTACGAAATGCAACCTGAACCAGATTATTAGATTCCACTATGTCATATCATGAGTTCCACGGAGGGTGTCCTAGTCCAAAAAGCTCTTCAAAATTCCATTTAGGGTGCTTCTGACGGTTCCTGCGAGATTGCAGGCATCCATCCCCAAGAACATCTTCCCATAGAAGAAAGAATCGAATCAGAAGGGTAGAACTAACCACGTGTCTCCATTCTTGGGGACTGCCAGGGTACTGGAGAATGTTCTTCAAGTTAGAGTAGTCCTTCTCTGTGGGAAACATGTGAGAGGGAAAGTCCCAGGGGAAATCTCCGTGCATCTCCCAAGCTCTATGATCACGGTCATAAGGAACCAAAGTTTCCGGTCAGGGAACCAAAGTGTGGCCCAGAGCAAAATGTTCCAGAGACAGAGAAACTGAGTCATGAATAAAGAGTAGAAGCTTTGGGAAACCTCTTCATAAGTAGAAAGGCAGCCCATAGTGGATAGGTAGCCAGATGGCTTTACTTATCTGGGAGATGGGCGGGTTAGGTCCCACGTTGGTGCACCATATGCCGGTCTAGCTTCGCGGGCGGGAGAGAGACAACCAGGGACTCATAGCTGAGTGGGACACAGTCCAATCTTTATTGATGAGGAATGCAATGCAATCTAGCTATCTCTAATCACAATCCTGTCTTATACATCTCCTGAGGTGGAAGTGTCAGGTAGGAAGAGGATGTATGTAGGATAGGGGGTGGGGAGAAGGAAAAAGCTCGAGAACCAGTGGGGATTAAATGGTAGAAAACAGGATGTGACTAGCAGAGGGGTTGGAGTGGAAAAGAGCGTGAACCAGTGGTGATTAAACCAGTGCGAACAAAACAATGATTATGTAAATAGGCCACAGCGTCAAGCAATGCAACAGAAGGAGTCTTAGAAGCAGAATTTAGAAGCAGACCAACAGGCTGGGGGTATGGAAAGACTTGTCAGTGCCCACGTCCACAGAGAAGCAATTATAGAACTCAGACCTTCCACCTTCTGCACCCCATAAAGATTTTTGGTCCATACTCCCACAAGGATAAAGAATAGGGACTCTTCTAATGGAGAGAGGGGATATGGAACTGGTGGTGGGAACTGAATTGTATGGAATTTTACCCCTCTTATCCCACAGTCTTGTCTATCACTGTTAAATCAATTTTTAAAAAAAGTGCTTACAAATAGATTGCAGCATATCTATTTATTTATTTATTTATTTTTCATCACTAGGCTATTGCCACTACATGCTAATGCTTGTTTTTCAGATAGATAGAGAGGGGGGGAGTGGAAGACATCCTATCACTGATGCTTCCTGCAGTATAGTAGGTGTCTTATAGTGGTCATGTTCAAACCTGGGTCACAAGCATGTACAAAACAAACACCCACATAGGAAAGCTACCTTACCTATCATAGCTTAAATGACCTTACTCTGTCAAACTTAAAAAAAATTTTTTTATGGAACTCTTTCAAATGCATTTATTTGAACATTTTTTCCACATTTTTAACAAGAAATATAACCCCTTTAATTTTAACCTTCATTGAAACTTTTTAAATATTCTTTTCTGATTTATTATTTCAGTTATAAATAAATGTTGTTCAAGGTTAAAACAATTTTATGCTGACAGGAATCAGATATTGTGCTTTATTTAATATAGGGTTTACCATTACATAGTGAAAGAGCTTACATTTATCTCTATTTAAAGCAATACTAAGTGTATAGTAATGTCATATGATTTATATTTTCATATTTATAGTAGAAAACCTGCAATTTTCTGTACTTGAGGTTTAAGTATGGATTAGAGACTACAAATGTCCTCTGTTTAACATCATATTATATACATAAAATAAATATTTTTGCCATATTCTTGGTTTCAAATTGTACATTAGATTTTGATCCAACCTCTTGCCCATGGAATTGATGTAGTTTAATTTTTATTTAATAAATAGCTTCTTTAAAAGATCGTATCACCAGTTTTAAGTGTTCTACTGTGTTCAGATAAACAGATATTTAAGTTTTGAGAAACATTTAGCCTAGTCAGCTTTATTCCCACTCCTTCTGCTCATGGCCCTCTCATGACGTAGATAAGGAAATGTTCTATTAGTCTTACAGTTACCAGCCTCCAACACTCAGTTCTTTGTGGAATCCCAGATCTCTAGCCAGGTTTTTGTATACCAGCAGTCCTCAAATATTTTCAAACATAGCAGATATAAATTGATCAAAAATCAAATGGCCTGTTATAGAACTCATTCTCATATCCCAATGACAAAAGAAGCGCATGAAAAATAAGAGAATCATGTATTAAATTACTATTTGTTTGCTGTTGGTGGTGTTTTCTTTTCACTAGAGCACTGCTCAGCTCTGGCTTATGGTAGTGGGGGAAAGGTCTGAAATAAGGCTCTGGAGCCTCAAAAATCAGAATCTCTTTGTATAACCATTATGCTGTCTCCCCCACCCTAAGTTACTTTTCATTTAGTTTTTAAAACAAGACCATGGGGACCCAGTGGTGGCACATCCAGTTAAACAGGCATAGTACAGTGGGCAAGGACCCAGGCAAGGATCTGTGCTCAAGGCCCCCGCTCCCCACCTACAGTGGGGAAACCTCACAAGCAGTAAAGCAGGCATGCAGGTGTCTATCTTTCTCTCTTCCTATCTCCCTCTCCCCTCTCAATTTCCTTCTATCCTACTGAATAAAATGGTGGGGGAGGGGTCAGGCGGTAGCGCAGTGGGTTAAGCACAACAGGAGGTGCAAAGTGCAAGGAACTGCAGAAGGATCCGGGTTCGAGCCCCCGGTTCCCCACCTACAGGGACGTCGATTCACAGGCGGTAAAGCAGGTCTGTAGGTATCTATCTTTCTCTCTCCCTCTTTGTCTTCCCCTCCTCTCTCCATTTCTCTCTGTCCTACCCAACAATAAATAAATAACAACAATAATAATAACTACAACAACAATAAAAAATAACAAGGGCAACAAAAGGGGAGAAAATCAAATTTAAAAAAAAAGGGGGGGGAAGAATGGCCAGGAGTAGTGGACTCATAGGGCAGGCACTGAGCCCCCATGATAACTCCACAGGGGGGAAGAAAAACAAAAATCAACAAAAAATACCCACAGATCAGAATAGTATGGTCTATGGCTCAAACTGTTTACCAACTGATTTTGTAAAGGTTTCATTTTAAAATAAGTATTCCTTCTTGTTTATGTATTGTCCATGGTGACTTTTAAAAAATTTTTCTATTAATAAAAAGGAAACATTGACAAAACCATAGGATAAGAGGGGTACAACTCCACACAATTCCCACAACCAGAACTCTGTATCCCATCCCCTCTCCTGATAGCTTTCCTATTATTTAACCCTCTGGGAGTATGGACCCAAGGTCATTGTGGGATACAGAAGGTGGAAGGTCTGGCTTCTCTAATTGCTGAACATGGGCCTTGACTGGTCGATCTATACACCCCTCTCTTTCCCCAGTGGGGAAGGGCTCTGGGGAAGCAGAGCACCAAGGCACATTGGTGGGGTTGTCTGTCCAGGGAAGTCTGGTCGCATCCCTGGAACCTGGTGGCTGAAAAGAGAGTTAACATACAAAGCCAAATGAATTGTTTAACAATCATGGACCTAAAGGCTGGAATAGTGCACATGAAGAGTTGGGGGTTCTCCATTTTGTAGATAGCTAGTAGGCATATTTTAGTCCATGGTGACTTTTATGATACAATACCAAAGTTGAGAGTGTTGATAGAGGCTATATGATTTGCAAAACTTAAAGCACTTACTACCAGGCTCTTAACAACAAAATGCCTATATCTGTTTTAAAATAAGTATGATGGTACTTACATAAATAGCAATGATCTGTGAATTCAACAGACAGCTTTTATAAGATCTGTCTAGATAGTAGATTGCAAACTAATTCAGACTCAACCCAGTGCCAATGAACTAAAATAAGAGAAGCAAAGTATAGGAGTATTGTGAAGGTGTGCCCAGAAGCTTTACAATAAGGTTCTCAGTATAGCCCTGCATAATAGGCATTAAAAAAAAAAAAAAACAGCAACACAATTTTTTTTGTTATGCTGGTTACTGGTGGGTGACCACTAGTTATCTGCAAAAACAGAAGTCTTTAGAAAAGAAAAAAGTAGTTGTTTCTAAAGATCCAAACAGAACTAGTTAAAGTTTCATAGTTGATAGTGGTGTACCAGTATTTCAATCAAGGCAGTTTAACAGCCTTGAACAGATAGTGACTAAATGTAATGGCATATTTAAGGAAGAACTCGCGTGTGTGTGTGTGTGTGTGTGTGTGTGTGTGTGTGTGTGTGTGTGTGTGTGTGTGTGAGAGATAGCTTTTGTAAAATTTATTTCTATATGATCACTTGAGATAATTATACTTTTTATTTATTCCCTTTTGCTGTTTTATTGTTGTCATCATTGTTGAATAGGACAGAGAGAAATGGAGAGGGGAGGGGAAGACAGAGAGGGGGAGAGAAAGATAGACACCTGCAGACCTGCTTCACCACCTGTGAAGTGACTCCCCTGCAGATGGGGAGCCAGGGAATGGAACTGGGATCCTTACACTGACTTTTATTTTTTTACAGTTTATTTATTTATAAAATGGAAACACTGACTAGACCATAGGATAAGAGGGGTTCAATTCCCACTACCAGAGCTCCGTATCCCATCCCTTTCCCTGATAGCATTTCTATTCTTTAATCCTCTGGGAGTATGGACCCAGCATCATTATGTGGTGCAAAAGGTGGAAGGTCCGGCTTCTGTAATTGCTTCCCTGCTGAACCTGGGCGTTTGACAGGTTGATCCATACTTCCAGCCTGTCTCTCTCTTTCCCTAGTGGGACAGGGCTCTGAGGGAGCAGTCATCTGACCAGGGAAGTCCGGTTGGCATCATGACAGCATCTGGAACCTTGTGGCTAAAAAAAGAATTAACATATAAAGCCATACAAATTGTGATTAATAATGAACCTAAAGGCTGGAATAGTTCAGATGAAGAGTTGGGGGGTCTCTGTTTTGGAAATAGCTGGTAGGTCTATTTTAGGTATATTCCAAAGGGCCCATGACTATATTAGTTTTTGCTTGAGCCTGACATCTGATATGCAGGTGGATCCAGGTTATTATCTTGGGAGTTGATGTCATGGCTGGAAAAAGGACCAGAAAGCTGGGTCAGGGAAGAGAGCAGATAGCTCCCAAACATGGGAAGCTGTGTACATATTGTTGACTGTAAACCCCATCGATTTGCTCTGGGGCCCATATTCAGCACAGAAGCCTGTGTGACCTCCACATCCCTATATGTCTGAACTTGCATTTTGTGGTCATCAGTAGGAACATTCTGAGTTGCACCAATTTAAGAACCATCTTCTAAGGAAGAACTTTGATCATTCATAGGATGGAGAAAGAAAAACTACTTTAGACTCCCCTCTTGTCACTCCCTTTTATCTTCTATGAAGCTGAGGTCTAAATAAAAAGTAGTATAAGATCAGGAATCAATCAAAGCAAGATTTATAGTACATTTTCTTTAGTTAAAGTTCTTTTCTTTTTGTAGTGTGAGCTTAGAACAAATAAAATCTTCAAAAGCCCAGAACTCAAAATCTGTAGCTATTTGGCACTGCCCTGGTCTCCTCCAGACAAGACATCTACCATCATGCTCCCATAAAAGTCTTCTCCTGGGCCAAAGATCCCCCATCTCAAGGCTTACTAATCTTTCTGCTATTTTTAGCACACACAGAAGAATGCTAGCTCTGAGTTAACATTGAATTTGTTGCCATTCCTTTTATCATTGTTGTCCCTTTTGTATCCCATTGATTTAAACTGACTCATATTCTTTTTTAAAAATGTGATTAATTTTGTTGTAAATATCTATACGTATATATGTATACAATACAAAGGAGGTTTTTCAATTAAAACAACCTTTTTAATTTTTTATTAGTGATTCAATAATGATTAACAAGACTGTGAAATAACAGGGATACAATTCCATACAGTTCCCACTACCAGAGTTCTGTGTCCCATCCCCTCCATTGGAAGCTTTACTATTCTATATCCCTCTGGGGGTATGGACCAAAATTCTTCATGGGATGTAGAAGGTGGGAGGTCTGGCTTCTGTAATTGCTTCTCTGCTGGTCATGGGTGTTGGCAGGTGGATCCATACTCCCACCTACTTCATATTCTAAGGAGCTTCAGTGTGTATACATCTGTTGAAAACTCCGATATAACTTTTTTCTTTGTTGATACATTAGGAACAGCTTTGTATTTTACTGGTTAATGAAAATTATACATTTCCTTGGATTTAATTTGCTCTGGGTTATCTTTCTAGAAGAGAATTTTTAAGCTTTACTATGCATTTTGTTTTCATTTGGTTTCAGTTCTTCTATGCAATAGATTCTTAGAGGGGTCTCTGTCTTGCACATTTTCTAATAATAGTTATCTGGAAGGGTTTGGCTACATGGCATGCCTTCTAATGCAATGCTGCAGATGGAAGGTGGGTGCGCAGGGGGAGAAGAGAAATGAGAAACTGGATCACACTGTGTATTTCATTAGTATTTTGTAGAAAGATTATGGTTCAGTGGGTTGAGAATATCACATGCATCTATTTTCCTAAATGGTGAATAAATTGAAAGCCTGTGCTTAAACTAACTTCAATTTTGAAGATATAATTTGAAAGCCTTCAATGTACACATGGCTGCACGTACTTGCATCGCCTCGTATTGAATACATAAAGTTGTAAGTCATTTGAGAGGCAGCACGGGGTAGTAAGAACAATGCTGTCCTCACAGATAAACCAGAAGTCTGAAGTATGGCTGCCACCAGCTGGCTTTAAGGTACTTGTCAAGTTGTTACAGTCAACTTGGTCTCTTCAGAGTCACCATCTTTAAAATGAAAGCAATGTGCAAAGATGACTGCCGTGCACTCTTTTTTAGAGTTGACACTATGTGAATCTGCAAACTAATCAAAAATCTCTTCTCCTGAAAGAAATGTGACTGTACCTAGACAAATATGGCAGTACTTGTTGCCAATGTTCCCAAATTAGTGAAATCATATCAGAGTCTGTGGAGGTAGTGGCATTTGCTTCAGGATAGTACAAGTCAGTTTGAGCCTATCAAACAAGTTAGTCCTATCAAGAAACTGCTTTGACAGCATAAGCTACCAGTTTAACACCAAAATCATATAAATGAGGCAGACATAATTTTTGCTCAAAATCTGTATTTCAGAGATCAGAAAATTTATTTTAGGGGCCAGTGAAATAACTGACATGGGAGTGTGCCTACATTTTCATGCCCAAACCCAGTTTTCATCATGGGGTACACCTGTCTGTTCCTCTTGGCTGTCTTTTTCTCTTTTATATCAGAAAAAGTTGGACCAGACCTCAATGATTAAAAAAAAATAAATGAGAGAGAGATAGAGAGAGAGGAGAAGAAGAAGGAGGAGGAGGAGGAGAAGGAGGAGGAGGAGGTGGAGGAGGAGGAGGAGGAGGAGGAGGAGGAGGAGGAGGAGGAGGAGGAGAAGAAGAAGAAGAAGAAGAAGAAGAAGAAGAAGAAGAAGAAGAAGAAGAAGAAGAAGAAGAAGAAGAAGGGAAAGTAGAAGAAGAAGAAGGAGGAGGATGAGAAAGAGGAGGTGGAGGAGGAAGAGGAGGAGGAGAAGGAGGAGGAGGAGAAGGAGAAGGAGAAGAAGAAGAAGAAGAAGAAGAAGAAGAAGAAGAGGCGGAGGAGGAGGAGGAGGAGAAGGAGGAGGAGGAGAAAGGTAGGGAGGGAGGTACTCAACAAATATTTTACTAATGATCAACTATATTATAATCTTGACTATATTATAATCTTGACAATGCTCATACACTTTCAAATTTTTTATTATCTTTATTTATTGGATAGACAGGAAGTGAGAGGGAAGGGGGAGATAGAAAAGAAGGGAGACAGAGACACCTGCAGAACTGCTTCACCACTTGCAAAGCTTTCCCCCTGAAGGTGGGGACTGGGGGCTTGAACTTCAGTCCTTGCACATTCTAACGAGCACTCGACCAGGTGCACCACCACCCAGCCCCTAACAATAGTTTGTATTGAGTTTGTAATAGTTGTAAATGAAGCAAGCAAGTAGGAAGACCTAAAAAGACATCATAAAGTTCCTAATTAAATAGTTTCTACTTAGACCTAGATAACCTCCTCACCTACTTACTATTACATTTTCCTCAATCACTCCAAAGCGAACCTTATCAAAGTAAGGACTACAAAAGCTGAATAAGAGCAAGAGACTGGCATACTTTAATCATGACTCTTTAGTCACTATCAGGTCACTTCATCATCTTGAGTCCTAGTCGGGGAGTCCTGGGATTCCCACACAGACATGATGGGCCTAGACCTCAAATAAATCCCTCTCTCCATTGTCACTGGTCATCTCCATCAGGAAAAACACAATGGACCCCTCTGTAGGTCCCCATAGGACCTTTCCCTCAATGTGGATCAACAATAGTAGAGAACCTACCTTTGGAGGATGGATAACATACTCTTAGAAGGATCCTGAAATTGATGCAACTTGGAAAGTTCCTACTCATGACCACAGAATGTGAGTTTGAACCTAAAGGGATGCAGAGGTTACATAGGCTCCTATGCTGAATATTGGCCCCAGATCAAATTGATGGGGTTTACAGTCAACAATATTTATATACTTTTCCCATATTTGGGAGCTACTCTCTTCCCTGATCCAGCTTTTTAGCCCTTTTTCTAGCCATTACATCATCTCCCCAGACAATAATGGGTTCACCTGAATATCAGAGGTCAGGCTCAGGCAAAAGACTAGTATAATTATGGGCCTTTTGGAATATAACTGAAATAGACCTACTAGCTATTTCCAAAATGGAGACCCCCCAAACCTTCATCTGTAATATTCTTGGCTGTAGGTTCATGATTAGTCAATAATTTGTTCTGCTTTATATTTTAACTCTTTTTCAGCCACCATGTTCTAGATGCTACCATGATTCCAAATGGACTTCTCTGGGCAGAGGACCCCACCAATGTGTCCTACAGCACTGCTTCCCCAGAGTTCTGTCCCACTAGGGAGAGAGACAGGCTGGGAGTATGGATCAACTTATCAACACCTATGTTCAGTGGGGAAGCAATTACAGAAGCCAGACCTTCCAACTTCTACACCCCATAATGGCCATGGGTTCATTTCCCAGAGGGATAAAGAATAGGAAAGCTAAGCAGGGATAGATAGCATAATGGTTATGCAGAGACTTTCATGCCTGAGGCTCCAAAGTCCCAGATTCAACCCCCTGTACCACCACCAGCCAGAGCTAAGCAGTGCTATGGTTAAAGAAAAAGAAAAAAAAATAGGAAAGCTATCAGGGGAGTGGATGGGATATGGACTTCTGGTGGGTGCAAATTGTGTGGAATTGTACCCCTCTTATCCTAAGGTCTTGGCAATGTTTCCATTTTATAAATAAAATTTAAAAATAAAGAAAATACCTAAAAAAAAGAGTTCTACTGATTTGGATTCACCAGCAATGTAAGAGAGTCTCTTTCCTCCTATAGCCCTCTACAGTTGGTGTTTCCATCTTTTCTATTATATGGTAATTTTACTGATATAAAATGCTATCTTGTTGTATTTGCATTTCCTTGATTGTTGATGACTTTGAGCATTTTTTCATTTATATGTTGGTCCATTGGCTCCCTTTTCAGATACTATGTCCATGTCTTCCTCCACATTTTAATCTTTTTTGTTTGTTTCTTGTCCTTTCATTGGTGAGTTTTGTGTATCATGATTATCAGCCCTCAATTTCTGTTTCTAAGAAGTCTTTCTTGACCCATATTAATAGCTCTGCCTAAATATGTTTAATAAATCTTTCACTTTTTTGACTTTCAAATACTTTTATACTTTCTTTCATTTATGCTTTTTCCACCATTAGACTCAAATTTTGTGCATAGTTTGTAGCTTCTGGCACACAATAGGTATTTGATGTGTTTTCCAATGGCTCTTTTATTCTATGAAGGAAGCACCAACTGAGATACTGGATAAGGTAGTTAATAAATTATACAGAAGTAAGCATCAATTAACTTATTTATTCAATTGTTATTTATTGAGCACAGTGTTTTCAGTGTCCCAGACATTATTCAAAGCATTGAAAATGTCAAAAAACAAAACAATAAAGCCGTGGCCCTTATAAATTTAAGTCTTACTTGGGTGAAATAGACTACAAAATATACATAAAGTTATGTAAACACACATATTTCAAGTGCAGATAAGTGCTAGGAACAGAAATGTAGTGAGACAAAAGTCTGAAGTTAACTATTTTTATAAAAGGTTCACAAATATTCAACAAGGATATAGAAGAGTAAAAACGACCACCACTAAGAAGTTAGATGCCTCAGGAGATTAAAATCCAATGAGATGGCCCAATGTGTCAGAGGTGGTAAGGAAAGGTCATATGCTGCTGTTGCATGTGTTTTGAGGATAAGTTTGATAGGGTTTGCCTGAAGTATATGTGAAATGTAAACAGGGTCACGGTTGACTTAAGATTTTTAGCCTGAGCAACTTGAAGAGTGGAATTTACTGAGTAGGATGGAGTTTTAGGAAGGGATTAATTGGAGGAAGAAAATTATAAATTTCAGTGTTTCAGAGTAAAAGCTCCCCTCAAAATACCTTTTTTGTGGGCAGAGCCAAAATGGTGACTTTGGAGCTGCAGTTGCTGTGAGCTCCAAGAGGCAGCAGATTGCAACCCAGGATCTGCTGCATAGGGTAAGATACTGGGGTGTCTGTTGGAGGGTGAACACAGGCTGGTTAGAGTGACACCAAAATATAGTTCCATAACTCTCTCTTGGGCTGACAAACAGAGGTCAAGGGGAAAAATGAAAATCCTTTGATTATGTATGAGCTCATCCCTTCCCCACACTAGTACCAGCCTCCAGGGGCAGCACAGCTGCTCCTAGAAGGATACGCACTGAGCTATTTTCTTTACCAAAATTCCTGGCTCACCAGGAGTGTAATTCAAAGCCTCTTCCTTTAACTTCTCTCTTATTTATTTATTTATTTATTTATTTATTTGCCTCCAGGGTTATTGCTGGGTCTCTGTGCATGCACTATGAATCCACTGCTCCTGGAGGCTATTTTTCCCATTTTTGTAATACTAGCAGAACAAGCTAATACTATAACTGAAATGAAAAAAAAAGTGAGGGAAGAGAAAGTAGTCTAACAGAAGCAGAAAACAGAATTAGCTAGACAGAAGATGAGCTATAGAAAATAAAGAAAGAGGTAAAAGAGCTCAAAAAGAGATTGAGAGACACCTAAAACAACAACAGAGACATATGGGATGATCTCAAAAGAAATAACATTCGTATAATTGTCCTGCCAGAAGAAGAAAGAGAGGAAGAGGAAGTAAACATCCTAGAGGAAATAATAAAAGAAAACTTCCTAGACCTAAACAACAGAAAGGACATTAAGATTCAAGAGGCCCAAGTGTCCCAAACAGAATCAACCCAGACCTGAAGACACCAAGACACATCATAGTTACAATAAAAAGAAGCAAGGATAAAGAAAGGTTCCTAAAGAATGCAAGAGAAAAAGAAAAAGCCATATGCAGGGGAAAACTCATAAGACTAACAGCAGATTTCTCCACTCAAACTCTAAAAGCCAAAAGAGAATGGCAAGATATAGAACCCTGAATGAAAAAGGGTTTCAACCAAGGATAATATAACCTGCTAGACTTTCATTCAAACTACATGGAAGGATCAAAACCTTCTCAGACAGACAAAAGTTAAATGAGGCAACCATCACCAAGCCTGCCCAGAAAGAAGTACTAAAAGACTTCTTATAAACAAGAACATCACTATAATACTTGCCATATATCAAAACAAATAAAGAACTGTTGAATAATGGAACTACATTAAATTCATAATATCAATAAATGTTAATGGCTTAAATTCACTCATTAAAAGTCACAGAGTGGGAGGATAAATCAGAAAACACAACACAACCATATTCTACTTCCAGGAATCCCAACTGACCCAACAAGACAAACACAGACTTAAAGTAAAAGAATAGAAAACTATCATACAAGCTAATGGGCCACAAAAAAGGCAGAACAGCCATTCTCAACTCTGGCACAATAGATATTAAATTAAATAAAGTAATAAAAGATAGCTAAGGGCATTACATAATGACTAGAGGATCAATCAATCAAGAAGATTTAACAATTATTAACATCTATGCATCCAATGAGGGGCCATCTAAATACAGCAAACACCTACTGAAAGAACTACAAAAATACACCAAGTGTAATACAAAAATAGTATGAGACTTAAACACCCCGCTATCACAATTAGACAAATCAGTGAAGCACAGAATCAACAAAGAAACAAGAGAATTAAATGAAGAGATGCACCGAGTAGATTTCCTGGACATTTTCAGAGTCCTTCACTCCCAAAAACTAGAATACACAATCTTTTCAAATCTACACAGCACATCCTCAAGGATAGACCACATGTTAGGCCACAAAGACAGCATCAACAAATTCAAGAGCATTGAAATCATCCCAATTAATTCTCAGACCACAGTGGAGTAAAGCTAACATTCGACAAAAAACAGAAAATTACTGAAAGTCACAGAATTCAGAAACTCAACAACATACTGCTTAAGAAACACTGGGTCAGAGATACACTAAGCAAGAAATTCAAATGTTCCTGGAAACAAATGAAAATGAAGACACAACCTATCAAAACATTTTTTGATAGGGGACACAACTAAAGCAGTATTGAGAGAGAAACTCATAGCCATAGAATCACATGTTAGAGAACAAGAAAAAGCTCAAATAAACGACCTTACTGCATGCCTTAGGGACTTAGAAGAAGAAGAACAGAGATACCCTAAAGTAACCTGAAGGACAGATATCACTAAAATTAGAGCAGAAATAAAAAACATTGAAAATAAGAATGCCATAAAAAGATCAATGAATCCAAATGTTGGTTCTTTGAAAAATTAAACAAGATTGACAAACCCCTAGTCAGACTCACCAAAAAAAAGGGAGAAGACCCAAATAAATAGAATTGTAAACTATAGAGGAGATATCACAACTGACACCACAGAAATCCAGAAAACCATATCAGATTTCTATGAAGAACTATACAGCACCTATATAAGCTAGAGAACTATACAAGCTAGAGAATCTAGAAGAAATGGAAGAATTCCTAGAAACATATGCCCTTCCAAAACTGAACCAAGAAGAACTAGAAAGAAACTGAAACAGTTATTAAGAATCTCCCCAACAACAAAAGTCCTGGATCAGATGGCTTCACAAAAAAAATCTACAATACTTTCAGGGAACAGTTAACACCCATACTTCTAAAGCTTTTCCACAAGATCAAAAAACAAAAACACTCTCTTCCACCTTCTATGAAGCCAACATCACCTTGATACCAAAAGCAGATATGGACACAACAAAAAAAGAAAGACTACAGACCAATATCTCTGATGAACATAAATGTCAGAATAGTAAACAAGATCCTGGCCAACTGGATACAGCAGTATATCAAAAAATTGTTCATCACAACCAAGTGGAATTTATCCCAGGAATGCAAGGTTGGTTCAATATACATAAGTGAATCAATGTCATTCACCACATCAATAAAAGCAAAGCCAAAAACCACATGATTCCCTCAGTAGATGTAGAGAAGGCCTTTGACAAAATACAACACCCATTCATGCTAAAAACACTACAAAAAAATGGGAATAGACAGGAAATTCCTCAAGATAATGGAATCCATCTATAGCAAACCTACAGCCAACATCATACTCAATGGACAGAAGCTGAAAGCATTCCCCCTCAGATCAGGGACTAGACAGGCCTGTCCATTATCACCATTACTCTTCAACATAGTATTGCAAGTTCTTGCCATAGCAATCAGGCAAGAGAAAGAAATCAAAGGAATACAGATAGGAAGGGAAGAAGTCAAGCTCTCACTATTTGCAGATGATATGATAGTACACATAGAAAAAACTAAAGAATCCAGCAGAAAACTACTAGAAGTTACTAGGCAATACAGCAAGGTGCTAGGCTAAAAAAATATATGTACAAAATTCAGTGGCATTTCTTTATGCAAACACTAAAACTGAAGAAGACATCCAGAAATCACTCCCATTCACAGTTGCAGAAAAATCAGTAAAATACCTAGGAATAAAGCTGACCAAAGAAGTGAAAGACTTGTATACTGAAAACTATCACTATTCAAGGGAAAAGAAAATGATGCCAAGAAAAGTAATGACATCTCATGCTCATAGATTGGAAGAATTGATATCATCAGGATGAATATTCTCCCCTGAGACATAAAGAAATTTAACACAATACCCATCAAAGTTCCACAAAGCTTCTTTAAGAGAATAGAACATACACTGCAATCATTTATCTGGAACCAGAAAACACCCAGAATTGCCCAGACAATCTTGAGGAAAAGGAACAGAAATGGAGGCATAACACTCAGATCTCAAACTATATTATAAGCCCATCATCATCAAAACAGCCTGGTACTGAAACAAAAATAGGCACACAGACAAGTGCAACAGAACTGAAAACCCAGAACTAAACCCCCACATCTATGGATATCAATCCTTTGATAAGGGGGCCCAAAGTATTAAATGGAAGAAGGAGGCTCACTTCAACATATGGTGCTGGGAAAACTGGGTCGAAACATGCAGAAGAATGAAACTGAACCACCTTATCACACCAGAAAAAAAAAAAAAAAAAACTCCAAGTGGATCAAGGTCATGGATGTTAGACCAGAAACTATCAAATACTTAGAGGAAAACATTGGTAGACCACTTTCCCACCTAAACCTCAAGGACATCTTTGATGATACAAACCCAATTGCAAGGAACACTTAAGCAGAAATAAACCAATGGGACTACATCAAATAGAAAAGCCTCTGCACAGCCAAAGAAACTATCACCCAAACAAGGAGACACCTCACAGAATGAGAGAAGATCTTCACATGCCATACATCAGATAAGAGACTAATCACTAAAATATACAAAGAGCTCAGCAAACTTAGCACCAAAAAAAAAGCAAATGACACCATACAAAAATGGGCAGAGGATATGAACAGAACACTCACTATAGAAGAGATCCAAAAGGCTAAGGAACACATGAAAAATGGCTCCAGGTCGCTGATTGTCAGAGAAATGCAAATAAAGACAATACTGAGATACCACCTCACCCCTGTGAGAATGGCATACATCAAAAAGGACAGCAGCAACAAATGCTGGAAAGGCTGTGGGGACAGAGAAACCCTTCTGCACTGCTGGTGAGTTTGTAGATTAGTCCAGCCTCTCCAGAGAGCAGTCTGGAGAACTCTCACAAGGCTAGACATACACTTTCCATATGACCCAGTAATTCCTCTCCTGGGGATATACCCCAAGGACTCCATAACACCCAACCAAAAAGATATGTGTACACCTATGTTCATAGCAGCACAATTCATAATAGCTAAAACCTGGAAGCAACCCAGGTGCCCAACAACAGATAAGTGTCTGAGAAAGATGTGGTACATATACACAATGGAATACTATGCAGCTATTAAGAACAATGAACCTACCTTCTATGACCCATCTTGGATGGAGCTAAAAGGAATTATGTTAAGTGAGGTTAAGTCAGAAAGACAAAGACCAGTATGGGATGATCCCACTCATCAACAGAAGCTAAGAAAGAAGATCAGAAAGGGAAACTAAAAGTAGAATTTAACTAAATCTGTAGTAGGACACCAAAGTAAAAACCTTGGTGTGAGGGTAAGAGTGTATATTAGGCTTCCCAGGGAGGCAGGGCGTGGGGGCTGGGATTTTGGTTTTGGAAATGGTGTTTCTGTACACTCCTATTAATTTGTAGTCATATAAATCACTATTTAATTAATATGAGAGGGGAAAATTGATTGTATGTCTCAAAAATTTTAAAACACAGACTGAGTCTTTTTAATACATAGGCTGAATCATTGATAAGTTGACTCTCTCAAAAGCCTAGACAAGAGAGAACAGAAGCAACTGGTGGCACAACTGTAAACAAATAATGTCAAAGGAGATAAATTATGGTGATGTTGGGTATTTTACAGCAAATCCTAACAAAGGGATTTTTCAAAGTTAACCCAATTACCAAATAATGTGATTATAACAATAACTATCTATTGTGTTCTTGAACCCTAAGTCAGCAGGAACCTCATCTTTCCCCTATAGAGTCAATATTTCCCCCAGTCCTGGAACCTTAGAGTTGGGCTCACTTTACTGCATGCTTCTCTCAATTCATACCAAATGATAATGCAACGAGAACCACCTCAGCATGCTTCACTTCAGACTGTGTCCAGAGACGTCAGGCATGGAATATCAACCCTTCAGCTTCATTACTTGGGTGAGACCTTTCCTTTCATGGTAGTCTCTAATTCCACTCCAGGCAGTTCACTTCCTAACAAAGTCCCAAATCCTAGATATAGACCAGGTTCCATGAGATAGAGCATATGTTCACATGTATCCATAAACTAGGGCAAAATGTATATCTGAAAGCAAAAGTACACAATAGTTAGCAGTGAGTCAGTATAAAGTTCCTAATGAAATAGTATCTAATTAGTCTTAGATACCCTCCTCACCTACTTCCTGTTACAGTTCTCTCATTCACTCCAAAGCTAACCTTAGCAAAGTAAGGACTGCAAAAGCTGAATAAGGGCAAGAGACTGGCATACTTTAATGATGACTCTTTAGTCACTATCAGGCCATCCCATCAGCTGGGGCCCTATTTGGGGAGTCCTGAGATTCCCAAACAGACATGATGGGCCTAAACCTCAAATAAATCCCTCTCTCCATTGTTACCAGTCATCTATATCAGGAACAACAAAATAGATCCCTTTATGGGCTCCCTATATGACCTTTCCCTTAACTTGGATCAACAATGGTAGAGAATTTTCCATCCTCCAAAGGGAGGATGGACAACATACTCTATGCCACTCCTGAGGAAGATGGGTCATTATTGGGGCAGCTTGGAATGTTCCTCTCATGACCACAGAATGTGAGCTCAGATCTACAGGGGTTCAGAGGTCACATAGGCTCCTAAGCTGAGTATGGGCCCCAGACCAAATCAAATCGATGGGGTTTACAGTCAATAATATTTATACCCTTTCCCCAAATTGGGGAGTTACTCTCTTCCCTGATCCAGCTTTCTGTCCCCTTTCCAGCCATGATATCATCTCCCCAGACAATAACTTGTATCCACCTGCATATCAGATTTTAGGCTCAGAGAAAAAAAAAAAAACTAGTATAGCTACAGGGCCTTTGAAATATAACTAAAATATGCCTACTAGTTATCTACAAAATGGAGGACCCCTCCAACACTTCATCTACACTATTCCAGCCTTTAGCTCCATGATTGGTCAACAATTTGTTTGGCTTCGTATGTTAACTCTATTCAACCACCAGATTCCAGATGCTGGCATGATGCCGACCAGACTTTACTGGACAGACAACCCCACCAATGTGTCTTGGAGCTCCGCTTCCCCAGAACCCCACCCCACTAGGGAAAGAGAGAGGCAGCCTGGGAGTATGGATCAACCTGTCAATGCCCATGTTCTGCAGGAAAGCTATTACAAAAGCCAGACCTTCCACATTCTGCATCCCACAATGACCTTGGGTCCATACTCCCAGAGGGATAAAGAATAGGAAAGCTATTTGGGGAAGGGTTGGGATACGGAGTTCTGGTAGTGGGGATTGTGTGAAGTTGTACTCCGCTTATCCTATGGTTTTGTTAAAGTCTCCTTTTTTAAATAAATAAAAAAATTAAAAAAAAACAAGCAAGAAGGCAAAAAAGAATACATATTTTGAATGCAGGACCGTAAAATGTGACTGCATTTAGTATGAGAACTAAAGTTAGACTCAAAGGGTAGAATTTTAATCCAATCAAATTTGTATCCTTATAAATAAAGAAAGATAACCAGAAAAGAACATGTGTAGAAAAAATAATATCACAATTTTATGGAACTGTACCCCTTATTCTACGGTCTAGTTGATCATTATTAAATCAATAAAAGAAAATAGATCATGTGAGACATTGTAAGAAGGTAAGTATCTGTAATTCAAGAAGAGATATCTGAACAAAAACCAAACCTATCAACAACTTGGACTTCCAACTTTCATAATTATGAAAAAAATATGAGTGCATATTACCTGGTGGAATTTTGTTTGGGGGGTACTAACAGTCTAATACAAAAGTATATTTTATTCTAATTATGTTTAGTAGTTTAGAAACTAAACAGATCATCCTTTTTCTGTATTTGCTCACTTGTGCTTTCTTAGTTACCTGGATGAACTACCCCCATCTATGACAAGCCCAAGAAAGGACACACAGATACAAAAGCTTCAGCTTGTCAAGAAATCTTCCTCATATCATAATTTGTATATTTCTCTTTTTGAATTAACTGACTTTGATTAGTTAATCTTCATTTTGGTCATGTTTGTTTATCATTAGGGTAATGTTTTACAAAAGCTTCATATATTTGTCCCAATTCATTCTTTCAGATAGTTTTAAATAAAGCCTCAAACCTGAATTCTGAATGTCAGTACAAAAGCTTGGTAAACTTCTAAATCCATGATTAAATATTAAAGCTATTTCTTACCTATTGCATTCTTTAGTTATCACCCAGTAAACAGAAAACACACACACACACACACACACTCCTATTCTTCTCTGTCTCTTTCATGTCATGGTTTGAACTCATATTGACTCCAGTATTTCTGCTTTTGCAGAGGAGTGTAAAATTTATCAGAATTTGAAGGAACAAGATAGACATATAGGCTAGAAGAGGGAGGAGAGTACTAATTTTCTACGAAGATAATTCAATTCTCCACCTCACTTAGTTAATGAAGACCTGACTTAAAGATTATCCCTGGTTTTTAGCAGCTCTGCCAAGGCCATTCCTAGAAATTGAAGCATTTGTGAACCAAAAAGTAATGGCATTGTCCCATGTGCCTCTTTTCAGTATTAAATTTCAGAGGGTGCATAATTGCTTTGGTGAAATATTGCAAAATGATTTCATACTACCATTAAAATATTTTCACAACTGTTGTCCAGGGAACAGTGGAAATAGATTTTGTGTGTGTGTGTGTGATCAACTAGATAACCCTGAAGCTTAATGATGTGTCTCTGGCTTAGAGCAGGTTAGCATGAAATTTAATTTGCAGTAATCTTCCACAGACCAGTGGAGGACAAACTAACCTCTAACTGAAATTTACCCAGCTTTCAGCATACAGTAACTCAAGGGGAGCATCTCTAGAATGATGCCTTCCTCTGCAAGCAGACATGAAGGGTTATGTTATCCTATAAATAGCTCACCAAATCCTGTCAATCATTCCCTTATTGTAATGATCACCTTCACCACTTTCTTCTTCCACTGCTATCACCTGAGTTGAGGCCACTTTTACTTTAATTCAGGAGGAGAAAATTGTCTTCATGTTGGCCTACCTACCTGTTGCTAGAATATCCTCTGTATTAGTTGCTAACATAGAGTCTCCCACAAAGTAATGTACCTTACCATGAAAAAAAAAATCACTGGAATCTTTAACTTGGCTTTTGAAAACGACTACTCTTAAAGCTTAGACTTGAATTCTTACATTTTAACTCTTCTACTTTACTTTAAATACCATACATACAGTTCATCCAAAATTCTATGCCCAACACTACTACTTAAGGTCTTCCTCTATGTCTTCCTCCATTAGCATTTACTTCTAATATTCTTTTATAACTACTAGTTCTATAAAGAATTTTAAATTGTGTTTCTTTACTAGTGATTTCATATTGGTTATTTTTTAATGTTGGTATTGTCTCTATTTATTTATTGGATAGAAACAGCCAGAAATCCACGGGGGAAGGATGATAGAGAGGGAGAGAGACAGAGAGACACCTGCAACACTGCTTCACCACTTGCAAAGCTTTCCCCCTGCAGGTGGGGACCGGGGACTCAAACTCAGGTCTTTGCATGTTGTAACATGTGCTCTCAACAGGTGCATCATGACTTTGCCCTTAATATTTATTTATAAAATTATGGAATAATGAACATAATTCCATACTGTTCCAACCACCAGAATTCTGTACCCCCATTCCCTCCACTGGAAACTGCAGTAGTCCTCCCAAGGTCACAGATGTGGGTTGACAGTTACTTGCCCTCTGAAGCATTTAAAAGTGTGTTTTTAATATTTTAACCTCTCTAACAGGTAACAGCAAATTTGTTCTAACTTTTGGCACTGACAAAGGGCATGTCTTCTACTACTTTAATTTTTGAAAATACATATAATTAATTTTTTGTCTTAGTAATTCTAGCAAAGTAATAGAAATTTGTTATCTTAAGTGGATGAAGACTACAATGAAAGTTAGGAATTCTGTGTTGAGGCTAGAGTTTTATCAAAAGCAAATTAATTAAAGTTATTAATATGAAATGAATATTCTGGTAACAAACACAAGAGTTTGCTCTAACCTCCCACACAAGTAATAAAAGAATTGACCAGTTTAATATAGAGGTTGTAGGAAACTAATTTAAACATTCTCCAATTAAAGAAGCTGATTAGAGAAATCTACAACAAATACCACAATAAAAGAACTTACACATGGAAAAAAAACAGTTTCAGTTTTGATAACCTTCTGTTAAGTATATTCAGACAGTGGACTAGAATTTCATGAGATTTCAAGTATAGAAAGCAGGGAAATAGTAAATAATAATAATTTTTTGAGGAAAATAGTAAATAATAATTCAGATATAAATAGCTTTTACCCCCCACACACAAGAAAGAAAATTCTGCAATTATGATACCACAGAACCAATTCGCAAAATAGAATGGAAGTTTTGGAGACTAAACAACTAAGTTTTAAAAGACAGCTATACCTAATGTATGACAGAGGGGCCAAAAACTCAGTGAGAAAAGAAGGTATTTTTCAACAACTGGTGCTGGGAAAACTGGACAGTCACATGTAGAAAAGTAAAAATAGGCCACCACTTAGCACCATGAACCAAAGTCAGATCAAAATGGTTCAAAGACCTAGAAATTACACCAAAAAACTCCAAAATATATTGAAGAAAATGTTCCCCATCATTACCTGACCTTGGATAGAACCCGAAGGAATAGTGTTGGGTGGGATGAGTCAAAAAGAGAGGAGTAAATTGCACCCCCCAAACCTATCCTCCAGGTCACAGGCAGCTTATTTGGGAAACAGGAGCAGTCAGAATAAAAGACCCCCAACCCCCAAGCCCTGACCCACCAACTTGCAGTCAAACTCATCAAGCAGGATTCCAAAGCTGAAAATTTTGTCATTCAGACTAGATGGAGGAATGAAAAAACTTGTTAATGTTTCACTTCAGACTGTGACCAGAGACACCAGGCATGGAATGTCAACCCTCCAGCTCCAATACTCTGGTGAGACCTTTCCTAACTCATGGACTCTCTAGTTTATTTCCAATAGCGCACTTCCTAACAAAGTTACAGAACCTACATATAGACCAAGGCCCAGGGGATAGGGCACCTGTGCACATGTATCCATGAAAAGACACAACAGTCTACAGTGACTCATTAAGTGCAGCAAGCAAGTAGAAAGACCAAAAAAAAAGAAAAGAGAAAAAAAAAGACACTGTACGTACTGAATCAAATATTTACTGCTTAGACCTAGATACCCTCCTACCTACTTCCTAATTCACTTCTCTTAACCACTCCGAGGCTAACCTTGTCAAAGTAAGGACTACAAAAGCTGGATAAGGGCAAGAGACCAGCATACTCTAACGATGGCACTTTAGGTCACTATCAGGCCACATCATCATAACTCTCCCTGTATCATCAGTGGCAATTTAAAATGTTTATTTTCTTTCCTAAAAGTGATGTTTCTTCCATGAAGTTAGACTTGTGGACAGTCAGATAATTCAGGTACTCCTGATCTGAAGTTAGCAACTTCAGTTGCAAAACTGGGCAGTACTGTGAATTGACAGAAATCATTTTAATTGATGTTCATGAATGATACACCAAGCACTTGGCCCAATCACTGATTCTTAGGAGATAAGTGTTAGTAATTGATATTGCCTAGGACATATGTCCTTCCCTGTGATCACTGACACTGATAGCATGACCCGAATCACATGAACAGGAGCTGAGCATTTCTACAGAGGGATGAACTTCCATGAACCACCATCCTATCACTCACTGCCTCCACTAGTCATCACAACCTTAAAACGATTCCCTATTTAAGTCTTGATTGCTTTTAAAATTTAAATGTCACTGGAACATAAATCAGTTTAAGCTAGCGGTCATAAAAACCCTATATTCTAATGAAAATTCTGATAGTAAGTTCAATGGCTTGAAGGAGAGTCAATAGATAATTTTTTTTTCTTTTTTATTTAAGAAAGGATTAATGAACAAAACCATAGGGTAGGAGGGGTACAACTCCACACAATTCCCACCACCCAATCTCCATATCCCACCCCCTCCTCTGATAGCTTTCCCACTCTCTATCCCTCTGGAAGCATGGACCCAGGGTCATTGTGGGTTGTAGAAGGTGGAAGGTCTGGCTTCTGTAATTGCTTCCCCGCTGAATACGGGTGTTGACTGGTCAGTCCATACTCCCAGTCTGCCTCTCTCTTTCCCTAGCAGGGTGGGTCTCTGGGGAAGCTGAGCTCCAGGAGACATTGGTGGGGTCTTCAGTCCAGGGAAGCCTGGCCGGCATCCTGAAGACATCTGGAACCTGGTGACTGAAAAGAGAGTTAACATACAAAGCCAAACAAATTGTTGAGCAATCATCGACCCAATGCTTGGAATAGTGGAGAGGAAGTGTTAGGGGGATACTCATCAAAAACTCTAGTGTACTTCTGCTTTCAGGTATATATTTTGCAGTGGTTTATGGATACATGTGAACATATGCTCTCTCTTACAGAAACTGGTATATATCTAGGTTTTGGGACTTTGTTAGAAAGTGAACCAACTGAGATGGAATTAGAGTATACTATGAAAGGAAAGGTCTCATCCGAGTAATGAAGCTGAAGGGTTGTTACTCTACACGTGAAGTCTCTGGACACAGTCTGAAGTGAAGCATGTTGAGGTGGCAATCGTTGCGTTGATTAGGTTGTGATCGGCAGATGCAATATTATTTGATATGGATTGGGAGAGGCATACAGGAAAGTGGGCCCTATCCAAGGGTTCCAGGACTGGGGGAGTAGAGGCTCTATAGTGGAGATGTGAGGTCCCTGCTGTCTTAGGGTTCAAAAAGACAATCGATAGTTAATGTTATCATCACATTATTTGGTAATTGAGTTAACTTTGAAAAGTCCTTTTGTTAGGGTTTGCTGTAAAATACCCAGTATCTTGTATATAGCTGTGCTATTGGTTGCTTCTGATCTACTTGGTCTAGGCTTTTGAGAGAGTCTGCATATCAATTACACAGCCTATATATTAAAAAGATTCAGTTTGTTTTTAAAAACTTCGAGGCATACAATTAATTTTCCCCCACTCATATTAATTAGCAGCACAATTCATAATAGCTAAAACCTGGAAGCAACCGAGGTGCCCAACAACAGATGAGTGGCTGAGAAAGCTGTGGTATATATACACAATGGAATACTATGCAGCTATCAAGAACAATGAACCCACCTTCTCTGACCCATCTTGGACAGAGCTAGAAGGAATTATGTTAAGTGAGCTAAGTCAGAAAGATAAAGATGAGCATGGGATGATCCTACTCATCAACAGAAGTTGAGTAAGAAGATCTGAAAGGGAAACTAAAAGCAGGACCTGACCAAATTGTAAGTAGGGCACCAAAGTAAAAACCCTGTGGTGAGGGGTAGACATGCAGCTTCCTGGGCCAGTGGGGGGTGGGAGTGGGTGGGAGGGATGGGTCATAGTCTTTTGGTGGTGGGAATGGTGTTTATGTACACTCCTAGTAAAATGTAGTCATATAAATCAATAGATAATTTTAAGGTCATGTTCTATAATAGAAGGGACACTAGGTGATACTACTATGAATGGAAATATGTTCAACATTTAATTATTTTGTCCTGATTTTTTTTTGTTCTTAATTATGAATGCAGTTTCATAATGCTGCAAAAAGCTGAATTTAAGGGGCTGGGTAGTGGCACACCTGACAGAGCTCACATCTTAAATGTACAGGGGCCACAGTTCAAGTCCCCAGTCCCCACCTGCACAAGGGAAGTTTCACGAATGACGTACAGATGTTTCTCTTGCTCTCTCCCTATCTTCTACCCCTCTTATTTTATCTCTCTTCTCTACCCTCACCAAATAGGACCAACAGGAAGAAGGGACTCATCATGCAAGCTCTGTGCCCCAGTGATAACCCTGATGGCAATAAAAAAAAATAGATGGATTTATCTCCAACTAAATAATAATGCAGGTATTGGCAGAACTTCTTTAGCATTTTTCTGGTTTACTTTGCTTACCTACCAAATTAGCAATAACTAAAAGGCATACTCAAAATTGAGGGATATGGTATTAAAATGGATTTTATATTTTATAGTGGTAATATAATATTGGTTATATAACAATGTTACACAAAGTATAAAAATATTCATTAAAGTACCAATATTCTTCATTATTACTACTATTATTTGAGGGACTGTCTCCTTAACTAGTCATCTGAAATATGTATGGAGAAGAAGATAAATGCTTTAAAAAAGGATTAAGTTGTAGAATTATTTTCAAATCCCAATTCTAGAAAAATTTAAGGACTCATGTATGAAAACATGGATAATAACTATTATCACACTTAATCTATCAGATTTTATATTCATCATATTTTAAAATCTGAACTTACAGTACTGACATTACTGTGCATCAATGAGAAATGAGAACACACACAAAATCATACAGCATAATTTGAAGTACATAATGCTATGCTGGGGGGAAAAAAGACTAGAATCAAAAATGCCAAAAGATCAACAGTGCTTACATGCTTAGAAGATCAAACTATGTAAGTTATTTTCTTTTCCTGACTTAACTTCCAATTTTAATACCAAATTTATGTTCTTTAAAAAATAGTTTTCTTACCTAGTATTGATTATCATATTATCAATCAGTGTTCAAGATGACAACAACTCAGAAACAAATAAACAAAATATTGCTACAACCACTTCATTAGGAAAAAAAATCCAAATAGAGATGTGGTGAGCACTTAACTGGATAACAAGTAGATTCTCTTTCTCCACATTGGGCCTAGACGAAAATGTGGCCTTTTAATACAGAAGTATGAAGTCATTGAACAGAAACTCCAAGCATTTGTTAAAAGTTCACAGACCCTGAGGAGTAGGTGACAGATGGGCTTTAAATCATCAAAACACTATTTCATAGTCTGATAGCAAATCATAAATGATTCTGGAGTCTGAAAATTTTGCTGCTTTATAGACCTTGGCTGTAATTTGAGCAGAACCTAGATGAGTTTATCCTTAAACTTCAGGCTCTAAAATGTTTATGAACACGTTCCAATTCAACTCAAGAAGCATTTATTTGATGGTGTGAAAATATTTTATAAGTCTGACATACTAGAGAGAGCTGATGAATAAATTATAAACCCACACCAGGAGAACAACTGTGCTCAAACAACTAAGGTAAAGGCTATCCAGAGAGACAGAAGTGTCCCTGACAGAGCAGTGTTCCCATAACCAAGTCCACCAAGGGATGACAGAGACATGTTTTTATCCCTTTGAAAAAAGGCAGTGGAAACAGTGTAAGCTTAGCACAATATGCATATTTAGTTATGGAAAGCAATGCAATTGGCCATAGTCCAAAATAAGTCAGTGTTTTCTGCTCATAGAAGTAAAACAGAAATTTAGTCCCTTGTTTTGACAACAATGATTAAAGCTTTATTTGTTTTCTTGGGCACATTAAGGGAAAATAAAGCTGTCTTCCTACAATCTGCTATCTCATTTCCTCGATGGAAAAATTATAGACTAACTTATGACACATAACCTCTATGTAGGAGATGTTCCCAGTCTTATAATTTAATTGAATTTAATTGCTATATCTCTTAATATTTGAGTATGGATTTGGGATTATTGTGTCTCTGGTGATCATTGTCCATAAGGCACATAAATTTCTTTTTTTTAATTTTACTTAAGAAAGGATAAATTAACAAAACCATAGGGTAGGAGGGGTACAACTCCACACAATTCCCACCACCCATTCTCCATATCCCATCCCCTCCCCAGATAGCTTTTCAATTCTCTATCCCTCTGGGAGCATGGACCTAGGGTCTTTGTGGGTTGCAGAAGGTAGAAGGTCTAGCTTCTGTAATTGCTTCCCTGCTGAACATGGACGTTGACTGGTTGGTCCATACTACCAGTCTGCCTCTCTCTTTCCCTAGTAGGGTGAGTCTCTGGGGAAGCGGAGCTCCAGGACACATTGGTGGGGTCTTCAGTCCAGGGAAGCCTGGCCGGCATCCTGATGACATCTGGAACCTGGTGACCGAGTCATGAAGCTGAAGGGTTGTTACTCTACACGTGAAGTCTCTGGACACAGTCTGAAGTGAAGCATGTTGAGGTGGCAATAGTTGCGTTGATTAAGTTGTGATTGGCAGATGCAACATTATTTGATATGGATTGGGAGAGGCATACAGGAAAGTGGGCCCTATCCAAGGGTTCCAGGACTGGGGGAAGTAGAGGCTCTATAGTGGAGATGTGAGGTTCCTGCTGTCTTAGGGTTCAAAAAGACAATCGATAGTTAATGTTATCATCACATTATTTGATAATTGGGTTAACTTTGAAAAGTTCTTTTGTTAGGGTTTGCTGGACAGTATCCAGTATCTTGTATATAGCTGTGCTATTGGTTGCTTCTGATCTACTTGGTCTAGGCTTTTGAGAGAGTCCGCTAAGTCTGTGTTTTAAAAAACTTTGAGACATACAATTAATTTTCCCCCTCTCATATTAATTAACTAGTGATTTATATGACCACATTTTACTAGGAGTGTACATAAATACCATTCCCACCACCAAAAGATGGCACATAAATTTCATACACTCATCCATTCACTGAAGAGCACAGCTGATGCTGCATATGTTAGATACATAACCTAGATAATTTAAGAGACATAGCACAAAATGAAAAACTTGGATCCCTCTGTTAAGTGAAATAAGCCAGAATAAGGTTATATACCAGACTGTCTCACTCACAGTGAGACTTAAGGAACAAAAAGCTGGGTGGGCAAGGGGAAATAGGTTAAGTCTTAATGAAAAATAGTCTACTGTGTGCTGGCAAAATAAGCATACCTGGATAGTGTGTTCCTTGTTTCATGTGCAATGTGCACCCCACAGGTTAAAGCCCAGCCCCAATGCATTGAAAGAAGCTTTGTTGCTGTCCTCTCTCTCCCTCTCCATCTCCTTTTCTCTCTCCTCACTCTCACTCTCTCTCTCCTTTCCCACTCTCTTTCTTCTTTCTCTGTCTTTAAAAACTGAAATATGGAAAGGAGAAAGGAAAATGTTCTATTTGATCTGTTGAAATACATGCAAAGACTCTAAAGGGGGAGGTGGGCATGGTGGGGGCTGTCAGGAATAGTGGGGACCCAAGTCTATGGTGGATGAGGAGGACAAATTGGTAGAGGTTGTGGTATGTAGTATGCTAACACTTGTCATAGAGATACGTGAAACTGTACACCTGCAAAAACAATAGTCCTGTAAATCTACATTCCCCCACTAAAGTGATAGACCTCTTTCACACTGTAGGCGGTAATGCATATTAGTGCAGTCATTTTAGAAAACAGCATGAGAAGTCCTTTAACAAATAAAAATGAAAATGTCGTTTTATTTATATTGGTTGATTCAGCAATACCACTCACTCTTCGGCATTTATTCAAAGGACATGAGAACCCAAATCAGAGGGACACATGCACCCTTATGCTCAGAGCTATATTACTTACAATAACCAAAAGGACTAAGCAACTTAAATGCCCACTGACAGACGACTGGATAGAGAAGATGTGGGATATATATTCCACAGAGTACTTACTACTCTGCAAGTTAGAAAGATGATATGATACAGGACAAACTGGAAGGAACTGGTGGTGTCTCTGCTTAGCGAAGTGAGCAACGAGCTGAAGGGCAACTACTAGATGGTTTCACTCATATATAAAAAGTAGATCATTGAAACACATCACCTCTCAAGAAAAAAAAAAGAAGTAGCCAACCTATCTTTATGACTTCATGAAAACTATGATGGTTAAAACTGTTGGGGGCCAGCAGTAGCTCACTAGGTTAAGTGCACATATCACCAATCGAAAGGATCCTGGTTCGAGCCCCTGCTCCCCACCTGAAGGATGCTTCATAGTGAAGCAGGTATACAGGTGTCTTTCTCTCTCCCTCTGTATCCCCCCCAATCTCTCTATATACTTTCAAATAAAAACAAAATAGAAAGAAAAAAATGGCCACCACGATCCAAGGATTCTTAGTGCCAGCACCAAGACCCATCAATAACCCTGGTGGCAATAAAATAAACAAGTATTTAAAACTTAGTCTGTTGGCCCTTTGGGTCTCTTCCTCAGTGAAGTTTCTTTCCATGTTCTCAACCCCATTTTCTAATGAAATTGTTTGGTTTTTTGAGGCTAAGTTTACTGAGATCGTTATATAGTAGTCATTATCTGAAGTCTGTTATAGAAAGGTCTTCTCTCATGTTTTAGATTATCTTTCTGTTAGGGTTATCTCTTTTATGTCATCTTGGATGGAACTTGAATACATATGTTAAGTGAAATAAGACAAAAACAAAAAGATAACTACAGAGTGAGCTCTCTTATAAGCCATATTTAATAAATAGGGACAGGGAAGGAGAGCACAAAATGAAATATGGACCAGGAATGGTGTATTGCATGAAAGCAAAGGACTCTGGGGAAGCAGAAGAGAAATTTGGAGTCCTGATGCATCACAGAAATTGTACCCATGTGTGAATCACTGTTAATCATGAAACCCCCAATAAAATAAAGTAAAACGTTGTCAAAATTATGGTGGTTAGCTTTGCAGGAGTGGAGGTTGGGCACAGAAGTTTAGTGATAGGTGTGGTGTTATCATCACCACTATTTAAATCACTAACAAAAAAGTTAAAAATTGGTAAAAAATAAGTATTAGGATTTCAAGACAGTGACAAATCATAAGACTAAATACGGTACCATTCTGAGCATCATGTCTTCTTAGCATAAAGACATTTTGTGCAGAGACCACATGCCTACAAAACTGAACCTAGAGGAAGCGGGAGGTTCCTACTGTCTTAGAATTTAAGAAGACAATAGTTAATTATTGCTATAATCAAATTATTTGGCAATTAAGTTGACTTTGAAAATCCCACTGTTAGGATTTGCTGTATCATACACGACCTCACCATAATTTGTCCTTTGATGTTATTAATTAATCAATAATTTGTATGGCTTTATATGTTAACTCTTTTTTAACCACCAGGTTCCAAATGCTACCAAGATGCCAACCGGACTTCCCTGGACAGATGACCCAACCAATGTGTCCAGGAGTCCTGCTTCCCCAGAGCCCCGCCCCACTAGGGAAGGAGAGAGACAGGCTGGGGGTATGGATCTACATGTCAACCTGTCAGCGCCCATATTCAGCTGGGAAGCAATTACAGGAGCCAGACCTTCCACCTTCTGCACCCCATAATGACCCTGGGTCCACACACCCAGAGGGTTAAAGAATAGGAAAGCTATCAGGGGAGGGGATGGAATACGGAGCTCTGGTGGTGGGAATTGTACCCTTCTTATCCTATGGTTTTGCCAGTGTTTCCATTTTATAAATAAATAAATTTTTTAAAAGTAAAGAAAAACTGATCCTAATGGCATAGCTCCTTCAAGCTTTACACCCATATTCCTTCTCACAGTTGTGCACATTGAACCAGTTGTTAAAATATTTCTGGTTGAATAAGTCACTGTCCTACTACTCAGATCACCACATGGCATCCACATCCAGAAATACATGAATTATTCCACATTTCTATATTAGGATCATTGTCTGACTTAAGTTGGACCTGCTGATCAGAAGATTTCTAACAGGGCTTTAAACTCATAATGCATAGTGACAACCAAGTGGCTGAGATTTTCTCTAGAATATTATAGGATGAATTCAGTAAAGAGTATTTAAACATTTCATTAAACAAGAGTTTCTGAATCACAACTAATTTTAAAATTTACATAAATTCTCTCAGGAGAGTTACAAACTCAAGTCTATACTTTACAATTAATTCTAGAACTGAGGTTAAAGTCATATACCACAATGAGGCTACCTTAATGCTGTAAAAGAAACATTCAGGAAGAAGTGGAGACCTGGCAGAAGCCCTGGACAAAAGCCTTAAGTACTTTAATGTCTTGTTGACTGAACCTGTCACCTCCAACTGCCCTAATCATTTCTTCTCATATTTAATATAGATTCTCTTCATAAATAATGCAGAAATGCATAAAAATGCAGATCCTTGGATAGCTTAAGACATTACTGTCAAATGGTAGTCTAGCAAATTTTGTAAGTTATGTGAGCAGCTAAGGGCAGTTATAAGAAGGTCTATATAAGGTGCTTAAGGAAGCAGAAATCCAGGCTCTGAACCCCTACTACAAGGAGAGATGTTTTCACTTTATTTAAAATATTTATATATTTAGCTATTTATTATATAATGAGAGGGAGATAGGGAGAGGTGGTCAGAGCATCCACTCTGGAACATGTGATGCCTGGAACAGAACTCAGGAGTTCATGTTTCAGAGTTCAACACCTTATCTACTGTAACACTTCCTGGGTCATGCCTTTGTGATATATATAATCATAGATAATATATATATATATATATATATATATATAAAATTTACAATATGCCATCAGTTATGATGATCCCAAGGTTTAAAAAATAGTTTGACAGGGTGTAGCACATTGTAAAGGACTCTGGGGAAGGAGGAAATGGGGCAAGATGAAGAGACATTGGGATCCTGTTCTGTCTCTAAAAACCAAACAAAGGGAGATGAAAAGTTGTGCCTATGTACCTCCAGGAAAAGAAGAAAAAGAAAGGTTTTCAGACTACTACTATAATAACACAAATTATAACTGAGAAATATTAGAAGTGTCAGTTTAAGACAACCGAATACAGGTAAGTTGAAAGAACTAAATATATGGAAGGCAATAATTTATGGTAATTTGACCTAAAAGCATGGCTATATTGGTCTTTTCACTAAAAGCATGACTATATTAATCTTTTCACTGTGGGGGAAAAGAAGATAGCAAGGGAAAGAGAAGTGAAGAAGGGAGCCAATTTCAAGCTTTCTTAGCATAAAGTTTGATACTTGCATTGGTTACATTAAAACAAGTGAGATGATCCCGTACTTATCACTAAGGAGTAATTTTTACATAGTTGACTTATGTAAAATTAAAACATATCAATAGTGTCTAATGCAAGATTTTTTTCCCCAAATCACTTTATTGGTTGGGTAATGGTCTATATATAGTACAGTTGTTGGAAGAGGGATACAATTTCTCATCTCCTTTTGATAGGTCTCTGCTAAACATTCTCACCCTCAACTAAGGACCTATTCTACCACTGTGAACTGGGATCCCAGCACCCTCTTCAACCCCTTCTATTTCCTCCACCCTCACTCCCAGAGTCCTTTGCTTTGCTACAATACACCACACCCAGTCCAAGCTTCACCTTTTGTTTTTCCTTTCTTTAAAATAGAATATTTTTATCTTACTGACTAACTCTTTGAGTATGAATTAATTATACCTAGCTTTGGGCTAAATTAGATATAGAAAAAATACAGCTAACTATAATATAATCATGGAGACAAAAGTCAAAACTACCTGACATTAATGATAATAATGTGTCAAAAATCCCTAAATTGAGGAATGAGAAAATAAAGTATTTGAACATAATTATTGCTGTATTGGAAACTGTCAAATATGATACAAAATAAAGTTAAATTCCACAGTAAAGTTAAGCTATATGAACACTAAATTTTAAACTGACAGTGAATTGAAATTATTGCCTTTTCTTTCAAATGTTTTTGATAATATATTAAGAAAGTATTATCAGGGGTCAGTGATGCATCTGGTTAAGTGCACACATTACAGCGCACAAGGACCCGGGTTTAAGCCCCTGGTCCCCACTTGCAGGGGGAAAGCTTCATGAGTGGTGAAGCAGGGCTGCAGGTGTCTCTGTCTCTCTCTCTATTTCCCCCTCCACTCTCAATTTCTCTCTGTCTCTAATCAATAATAATTTTTAAAACTTTCAAGTATTATCTACAAATATTTTACATAGAAAAAACACTTTTGTTCTTATATGACTCTTTTTACTTAAAAACAAAAGCCATGTCTACAGATAGGCTGAGTACACAGCTCACATTTGTGAGGCCCTGGGTTCGATGGCTAGCATGAAATGAATAAAAAATATATTGCAAATATAATAGAACATCACAAATATCAGTGAAGTGTCTTGACCTGCCTCCTTCTCTTCCACACATTAAAAATCATGAAGAAATTTGAGCCTATGGTGAGAAAAACAGGTCACCTAAATAGTTCACCTGCTTTGCAAGTACATGACCCTGGCTTGAGTCCATTCCCCACTATACTGAAGGCAGCTTCAGTGCAGTTATATCTTTTTCTGTCTCTAGCACTCTCTCTCTCTTTCTCTCCCTCTCTTTATTAAAATGCCAGCCAGAGCAGTGAAGTTTCAGCGAGAACAAATAGTAGCAGCAATAAGAGCTGGGTGGAAGTACACCTGGTAGAGTGCACACAGTACCATTCAGGAAGACCCGGATTCAACACCCAGCCCCCACCTGCAAGTGGGAAGCTTCATGAATGGTGGAGCAGTTCTTCAGCTGTCAGTCCTTCTTTGTCCCTCCCTATCTTCTCCTCTCCCCTCTCAATTTTTCTGTTCTAAATATATGTTTTAAAATAAAAGTAACAGATCAAAGTCTGGTTGAGTTGTGCATCCTTCAGTTAGACTGCAAAATAACACAGAGAAACATATGCAATGATGACATAGATATGCACACATCAAAATGCAGAATACAGAAATGCTGTTTAACAAAGAGACTACTGATGCACAGAAATCTATGCACAGAACATCAAAGACCCAGCTGTCTTTTTACTCATAGTTTATAACTTTCTCCATAATGAAGGACACTGATATTTTCCTAAGGTTTGGATTGTGTATCCAACACCTGCTTCAATTTGGTAGGGGCAGTGTGTGATAACACCTTGAAGGCATGGGACTCAATGTAAGTGAATGATGATGTCTACATGTGTCTGAGTTATTGAGCATAGGAGTAGAGGCTAAATAATACTACCACAGAAGAACCAAAGGAAGATAGGGAGCGGGATAGATGGCAAATTACAGAATATGCATGTGTGAGAACCAGATTCAATTTCTGGCACCACAAATGCTAGAGTAGTGCTCTGATTCTCTTTTGAGCATGTTCTCTCTCTCTCTCTCTCTCCAAATAAGCAAGCAACAAAGAAACCTAAGAAAAGAAAATCCTATATATCTTTTTTTTTTACTTTTTAAAAAATTTATTTATAAAATAAAAAATATCAACAAGACCATAGGATAAGAGAGGTACAATTCCATACAATTCCCACGACCAGATTTCTGTATCCCATCCCCTCCCTTGAAAGATTTCCTGTTCTATATCGCTCTGGGAGCCAGACACAGGATCATTACGGGGTGTAGACAGTGAGAGGTTGGGCTTCTGTAATTGTTTCTCTGCTGAACATGGGAATTGGCAGGTTGATCCATACTCCCAGCCTGTTTCTTTTTTTTAATTTTATTTAAAAAGGGACATATTAACAAAACTATAGGATAAGAGGGGTACAACTCCACATAATTCCCACCACCAGAACTCCATATCCCATCCCTTCCACTGATAGCTTTCCTATTCTTTATCCCTCTGGGAGTATGGACCCAAGGTCATTGTGGGATGCAGAAGGTGGAAGGTCTGGCTTCTGTAATTGCTTCCCCGTTGGATATGGGTGTTGACTGGTTGGTCTATACTCCAAGCCTGCCTCTCTCTTTTCCTAGTAGAGTGGGGCTCTGGGGAACTTCCAGCCTGTTTCTATCTTTCCCTAGTGGGGCAGGGCTCTGAAAGGGAGGCAAGGGTCCAGGACATATTGGTGAGGTCATCTATCCAGGGAAGTCAGGTTGGCAGTCATGGTAGCATCTGCAACTTGGTGACTGAAAAAGCATTAAGTTATAAAGTCTTCAATCATTACATTTCTTTTTGTTCTATTCTCTCCCTTTCTTTTTTAAAATTTATTTATTTATAAAAATGGAAACACTGACAGAGGGGTACAATTCCCACCACCAGAGCTCCGTATTCCATGCCCTCCCCTGATAGCTTTCTTTAACCCTCTATGTCTGGTCCTACATATCTTGATGGATGTTAAAATGAAGTCACTGGAAAACTAAGAAACAAAAAAAAAAAAAACAAATTTATCTTTTATATAAATTATGTGTAAACAAAATTAACAGCTAGGGGAATAGCACAATGATTCTTACCACAAATATTCATGCCTAAGGCACTAGAGGCACCAGGCCATTCAATACCCCAAACATTCAATCCCTGGCACCACTATCAATAGCTGAGCAGTGCACTGACTAAAAAAAAATACTAATAAAAGCCACTTATAAGAATTTCTTATTATATTTACTACTCGATATGAAAGTAATATAGATATTAGATATATAAAATCATATTTTTAAAGTATTACTTGATTAAATATTAACTATGTGTGTGAAGAGATAAGAATATCTACAGAGAACTGCAAACCGTACCACTAGGATTAATCCCTGTAACCTGCTAAGCTAAAAAGGAAAAGAACTTTTGAATTTCACTATTAGAAATCCACAGGCACTCACTTTCCTTCACCACACAAGGACTATCACAGAGTAGCAGTCAACTAGATTTCACAAGAGCATTTTATAGTTATGAAAGTCACACATCTGCAGGCAAATGAATATAGAAGTGGGAAGAGAGTAGCAATTTCATATCCTCCGGTGGTTCATTGAAAACTATAAATATCTGTGTTCCATCAGTGAGCATGCTGCATTACTGCCTACAACACCCAAACCAGGATTTTGATTTCAAAAATCAAGCAAAACACATAAGCACAAAGCACTGTACAGCTTTGAAGCTGCCTGAATAAAACCAACTAAGTCAATTTACTCTGAGAGCAATGAACACACACATTTGTCCTTGAAGACAGGTTTTTGCAACATGTTTAGCTTTACCCCCTCTTTACAAGCAGCAATTAACATCTTTCCTGAAGTTGTCACTGTTGTTGTTTTATTATTGTTGTTTTAAGACAGCATTTCAGGTGGTCAGGAAGTTCTTGTCATATTTATGTATTATGCATGTACAAACTACTGCATATATAGTTGACTGTAAAACATTAATCCCCCAATAAAGAAATAAAAAAATAAAAAGAAATAAAAAGAAAAAAGAGAGAGAGATGGCTTTCAAACTCCTCAACTTAACAAGATGGGCTAAATAAATGAAATGGTATCATATTAAATTTGTCCCTAATCCCTTTGCTCTCTTCCAGATAAAAGCTTCACAAAAAGGCCAGGGAGATAGCTCAGCCAGTTAGAGCACAGAAGTTGCATGCCTGAGGCCTATAAATCACAGATTAAATCCTTGACACCACCTTTGCCAGAGCTAAACAGTACTGGTCTGTAACTCTCTGTGTGTATTTTCTATCTCCTCTCCCTCTCTCTCTCTCCCCTTCTTCTTGCCTCTATCATTCTTCTCATTATCATTCAATAAGCAAATAAATCTGCTTAAGAACCAATGGGTCAGAGACACTCATGCAAGCAATTCAGATGTTCCTGGAAACAAATGAAAATGAAGACACAAGTTATCAAGATATCTGGGACACAGCTAAAGCAGTATTGAGAGGTAAACTCATAGCCATACAATCACATATTAAACAACAAGAAAAAGGTCAAATAAACTACCTTACTGCACACCTTAAGGTCTTATAGAAAGAGGAACTAGGGAACCCTAAACCAACCTCAAGGACAGAAATCGTTAAAATTAGAGCAGAAATAAACAACATAGAAAATAAGAGAATGATCAAAAACATCTAAGAAGCCAAATGTTGATTCTTTCAAAAATTAAACAAGATTGACAAACCCCTAGTCAGACAAACTAAAAAAAAACAATGGAGAAGACTCAAATAATTAGAATTGTAAACGATAGAGAAAATATCACAACTGACACAACAGAAATCCAGAAAATCATGCAAAACTTCTATGAAGAACTATACACCACCAAGCTAGAAAATCTGGAAGAAATGAAAGAATTCCTAGAAACATCTGCCCTTCCAAAACTGAACCAAGAAGAACTAGAAAGAAACTGAAACAGTTATTAAGAATCTCTCCAACAACGAAAGTCCTGGATCAGATGGCTTCACAAACAAATTCTACAATACTTTCAGGAAACAGTTAACACCCATACTTCTAAAGCTTTTCCACAAGATCAAAAAAACAAACACACTCTCTTCCACCTTCTATGAAGCCAACATCACCTTGATACCAAAAGCAGATATGGACACAACAAAAAAAGAAAGACTACAGACCAATATCTCTGATGAACATAAATGTCAGAATAGTAAACAAGATCCTGGCCAACTGGATACAGCAGTATATCAAAAAATTGTTCATCACAACCAAGTGGAATTTATCCCAGGAATGCAAGGTTGGTTCAATATACATAAGTCAATCAATGTCATTCACCACATCAATAAAAGCAAAGCCAAAAATCACATGATTCCCTCAATAGATGCAGAGAAGGCCTCTGACAAAATACAACACCCATTCATGCTGAAAACACTACAAAAAATGGGAATAGACAGGAAATTCCTCAAGATAATGGAATCCATCTATAGCAAACCTACAGCCAACATCATACTCAATGGACAGAAGCTGAAAGCATTCCCCCTCAGATCAGGGACTAGACAGGCCTGTCCATTATCACCATTACTCTTCAACATAGTATTGCAGGTTCTTGCCATAGCAATCAGGCAAAAGAAAGAAACCAAAGGAATACAGATAAGAAGGGAAAAAGTCAAGCTCTCACTATTTGCAGATGATATGATAGTACACATTGAAAAACCTAAAAAATCCAGCAGAAAACTACTAGAAGTTACTAGGCAATACAGCAAGGTGCTAGGCTAAAAAAATATATGTACAAAATTCAGTGGCATTTCTTTATGCAAACACTAAAACTGAAGAAGACATCCAGAAATCACTCCCATTCACAGTTGCAGAAAAATCAGTAAAATACCTAGGAATAAAGCTGACCAAAGAAGTGAAAGACTTGTATACTGAAAACTATCACTATTCAAGGGAAAAGAAAATGATGTCAAGAAAAGTAATGACATCTCATGCTCATGGATTGGAAAAATTGATATCATCACAATGAATATTCTCCCCAGAGACATACAGAAATTTAACACAATACCCATCAAAGTTCCATGAAGCTTTCTTTAAGAGAACATAACAGAAATACACTGCAATCATTTATCTAGAACCAGAAAACACCCAAAATTGCCCAGACAATCTTGAGGAAAAGGAACAGAAATGGAGGCATAATACTCCCGGATCTCAAACTATATTATAAGGCCATCATCACCAAAACAGCCTGGTACTGGAACAAAAATAGGCACACAGACAAGTGAAAACAATTGAAAGCCCAGAACTAAACCCCCACACCTACGGACATCTAACCTTTGATAAGGGGGCACAAAGTATTAAATGGAGGAAGGAGTCTCTCTTCAATAAATGATGCTGGGAAAACATGGTTGAAACATGCAGAAGAATGAAACTGAACCATCTTATCTCACCAGAAACAAAAATCAACTCCAAATGGATCAAGGACCTGGATGTTAGACCAGAAACTATCAAAAAACTGGAAAAAACATTGGTGGAACACTTTCCCACCTAAACCTCAAGGACATCTTTGATGATACAAACCCAATTGTAAGGAAGACTAAAGCAGAAACAAACCAATGATGCTGCATCCCGACGAATATCTGGCAGGGCGATGTTGCTAAGAACTGGCAGCCATGGAACCGGGGTGGAACAGATGGTTCCAGAAATTATCCTCATGGAGGAATATAATTTGGAATAGACCAAGTGGACATGGGGGCTACGGAACCATACTGGGGCACAGTATTCTGCAGTGGAATAGCATAATGCCAGAGATGACGATCTAGTGTGGAAGCGCTCACGCCCCATGAGGAGCTGGCCAGTCTTGCAATGATGTGATTCCTCGCGACCACCTTTGCTGCAGTTTTTATGAGATGTTCGTGAAATGACAGAGTGTGATCGAGAGTAACGCCAAGATAGACTGGCTGGGCTTCATGCCGGATTCTTGTATCGTCAAGCTGCACATTAAGCTCACGCGAGGCCAAGGCATGGTGTAGATGGAAAAAAGATGATACCGTTTTTGCAGTGCTAAGGATTAGTTGCCATTTTGGGATGCATTGGATCGACCTTCCCGTGGTGCATCCCGTGAGTACCGATTCATTGGGGAAACTGACGATCCTTCCTAGCCGACTGAATCCACACGGATCCCAGTCACTTTCAAAGCCAGCAACAAGCAGCTCCTGACAGCTTTCAAGCTGTTGGTCCTGCTCTTCGAGTCCTCCAACTTAATGTTGAGGGGCTGTACTTTGCCAAACGCGTCCTTATTGGTCAATTGGCAATACAGCATCAGGCAGATGTTATTTGCCTACAAGAAACACATATAGCAGTCGATGAAGCTGCTCGATTCACCATCAGTGGATTCGATTTAATATGCTATAATCTCCAGACTAATCACTAAAATATACAAAGAGCTCAGCAAATTTAGCACCAAAAAAGCAAATGACCCCATCCAAAAATGGGCAGAGGACATGAAGAAGACATTCATTTTAGAGGAGATCCAAAAGGCTAACAAACATATGAAAAACTGCTCCAGGTTGCTGATTGTCAGAGAAATGCAAATAAAGACAACACTGAGATACCACCTCACTCCTGTGAGAATGGCAAACATCAAAAAAGACAGCAGCAACAAATGCTGGAGAGGTTGTGGGGACAGAGGAACCCTTCTGCACTGTTGGTGGGAATTTAAATTGGTCCAACCTCTCTGGAGAGCAGTCTGGAGAACTCTCCCAAGGCTAGATATGGACCTTCCATATGACCCAGAAATTCCTCTCCTGGGGATATACCCCAAGGACTCCATAACACCCAACCAAAAAGATATGTGTACACCTATGTTCATAGCAGCACAATTCATAATAGCTAAAACCTGGAAGCAATCCAGGTGCCCAACAACAGATGAGTGTCTGAGAAAGCTATGGTATATATACACAATGGAATACTATACAGCTATCAAGAACAATGAACCCACCTTCTCTGACTCATCTTGGACAGAGCTAGAAGGAATTATGTTAAGTGAGCTAAGTCAGAAAGATAAAGATGAGTATGGGATGACCACACTCATCAACAGAAGCTGAGAAAGAATATCAGAAAGGGAAAATAAAAGCAGGATCTGACTAAATCTAGAGTAGGGTACCAAAGTAAAAACCCTGTGGTGAGGGGGAGGGTAGACATTCGTCTTCCCGGGGCTTTGGGTGACGGGGGTGGGGGGTGTGTGGATGGGAGGGGACACAGTCTTTTGGTGGTGGGAATGGTGTCTAAGTACATTCCTATTAAATTGTAGTCATATAAATCACTATTTAATGAATATGAGAGGTGAAAATTGATTGTCTCAAACTTTTTAAAACAGAGACTGAGTTTTTTTAATACATAGGCTGAGTCTTCGATATGTTGACTCTCTCAAAAGCCTAGACCAGAAGGAACAGGAGCAACCAGTGGCACAGCTATATACAAGATGTTGGGTATTGTACAGCAAACCCTAACAAAGGGACTTTTCAAAGTTAACCCAATTACCAAATAATGTGATAACAATAACTATCCATTGTCTTCTTGAACCCTACGACAGCAGGAACCTCACATTTCCATTATAGAGCCTATATTTCCCTCAGTCCTGGAACCTTAGGGTGGGGCACACTTTCCTGCATGCTTCTCTCAATTCATACCAAATAATATTGCATCTGCCAATCCCAATCTAATTAATGTCATGAGTGCCACCCCAGCATGTTTTACTTCAGACTGTGTCCAGAGACTTCAGGTGTGGAATGACAACCCTTCAGCCTCATTACTTGAGTCCTTTCCTTTCATAGTATTCTCTAATTCCATTCCAGGTGGTTCACTTCCTAACAAAGTCCCACAACCTAGATATAGACCAGGTCCCCTGAGATAGAGCATATGTTCACATGTATCCATAAACTATGACAGCATATATACTTGAAAGCAAAAGTACACAATAGTCTGCAGTGAGTACCCCCCAACACTTCATCTACACTATTCAGACAGCCTTTAGGTCCATAATTGTTCAACAATTTGTTTGGCTTTGTATGTTAACTCTATTTTCAGCCACCAGGTTCCAGATGCCAGCAGGATGCTGACCAGACTTCCTTGGACAGATGACCCAACTAGTGTGTCCTGAAGCTCCGCTTCCCCAGAGACCCACCCTTCTAGGGAAAGAGAAAGGCAGGTTGGGAGTATGGATTGACCAGTCAACAAAGTAAGGAAGCAATTACAGAAGCCAGACCTTCCACCTTCTGCAAGCTCAATGACCTTGGGTCCATACTCCCTGAGGGATAAAGAATAGGAAGGCTATCAGGGGGGGTATGGGATATAGAGATCTGGTGGTGGGAACTGTATGGAGTTGTACCCCTCCTATCCTACAGTTTTGTTAATGTCTCCTTTTTAAAATAATAATAATAATAATAAGTCTTGCTTACTCTTCCCAATTGCCTGGTTGCTTCTGTGTGCATGAGTTAGCCACAACCTTTGTCTCAAAACTGGTGTCCCCACTAAAGTGCACTTGGATAATCTGAGAAAATCCTGCCTGTGTTTCTCTCTGCTTCTTTCCAGATTTAAATGGGAATGACCTCATCTTGAGTGGGAACAAATTAAGATTATTTTCTATGTAATTGAATCCAAGAGCACGCAGCTTTAAGCACATTTAAAAAAGCAGGTATAAAAGTTAATACCACAGGGGCAGTGGTGAACCTGGTTAAGTTCACACATTATAGTGGATAAGGAGCCAAGTTCAAGCTCCTGGTCCATGCTGCAGAGGGAAAACTGCATAAGTGATCAAGCAGGGCTGTAGCTATCTCTCTGTCTCTATATCCCTCTCTCAATTTCTCTCTATCTCTACCCAATAAAAACAAATAAATATATTTTAAAGAGTCTAAAACTTTTAATAATAATACTACCTCAGAAATCTAGTAGAAAGGCCTAGAGAAGGCACTACAAATGTTCTAATCAAATATTGATTATTTAGACTTAGACACCCTCCTCTCCTACTCCCTACTTCACTTTCCTCAATCACTCTATCTACTCAACCAATTACACAAAAGAAAGTAAGATGCATCTCTTAATCTCTTCTGACACATTAGCATTATTGTCACCCCTTGATAATCTTTAGAAGAAACATTATATACAACTGGCCAAGTATATAACTGTATACAAAAGTATACAACTGGCAGAAATAGTTATCAACTAAAGGACAATTGTTGTCTCTATGACAACATTTGCTAGAATCACCAAGCAAGTATAGCAGGAAAAATTAGGGGTAACTTAGACCACACTAAAATCCTAGGTATATTTCCTCCCTAACTTGGCCCCAGGCCCCATAAACCTAATACTGGTTTGGATACAACAAATGACACTCAATGCTTTGACAACTGGGAGAAAATCAAGCTTGACAGGGTAAGAAGGGACTACAAATTCTGGAAAAGGGCAAGAGACTGGCTCACTTAATGATAGCTTTCTTGGTCACTGCCAGAACATCCTATCATCCAGGGCCCTCATTAGGGAACCCCTCGATTCCCCCATAGATACAGTGGGCCTAGACCTCTAATAGATCCCTCTCTCCACCATCACTAGTCACTTCCCTCAGAAACGCTATCATAATACCTCTTGTGGGCTTCTTCAGGACCATACCCTCACTATGTATGGTATGGACTGCCTCACTCTTCAAAGGGAGGCTAGCAGCCTACTCTGCCACTCAAGGACAACTGGTCCCAAAATGAGTGCAGCCTAGAATGTTCCCAGCTGTGACCATGAACTGCAAGCTCAAACTGACAGGGACTCGGAGGTTATACAGATTCCCATACTATATACGAATATATATGGATCCTGGGTCAGAATCAGCATGTCAGCACGGTAAATAGTTAATTGTATTTATATACTGTCTTCAAGTTTAAGAACTACTCTCTGGGGAGTCGGGCTGTAGCACAGCAGGTTAAGCGCAGGTGGCGTAAAGCACAAGGACTGGCATAAGGATCCCGGTTCGAACCCCAGCTCCCCACCTGCAAGAGAGTTGCTTCACAGGCGGTGAAGCAGGTCTGCAGGTGTCTATCTTTCTCTCCTCCTCTCTGTCTTCCCCTCCTCTCTCCATTTCTCTCTGTCCTATCCAACAATGATGACAACAAAAATAATAACTACAACAATAAAACAACAAGGGCAACAAAAGGGAATAAATAAATAAATAAAATAAATATTTTTTTAAAAAAAGAGCTACTCTCTGCCCTGATGAAACTTTTTTTTGTATAGGATAAAGAGAAATGGAAAGAGATGGGGAAGACAGAAAAGAGGAGAGAAAGACACCTGGAGACCTGCTTCACTGCTTATGAAGCCACCCTCCTGCAGGTGGGGAGGTGGGAGCTCAAACCAGGATCCTTGTGCTGGTCCTAGCGCTTTGTGCCATGTGCACTTAACCCTCTGCGCTACCACCCAATTCCCCTGATCAAGCTTTCTATTCTGAACTCTGACACCATCTTCCCATCAAGATCCAGCAAAAATTATTGAAGTCATGGATCCCTAGGAACATTCCTAAAATAGACTTCCTAGCTTCTTTTACCCTAAATTCCTTATTCCCATCTGCTCTATTCCTACTTTTTGTTTCCTAGTATTAAACATTTTGTCCTGTTTTATGTCTTACCACCTTTCTGTTGGGTAGTATGCCAGCTCCCCCTGGCTTCTGCTTAACCATATGCCTATATAGGGATTGATTTGATCCCATTCAAAGCTTTGGTCTATTTACATAAATCATTTTTACATTTACATAAAGCACCACACTCCCTCCAGGACATTGGTGGTTTAGTGGTAGAATTCTCACCTGCTCCACCCCATCTCCTTGTCACACCCTGATCCTCTCCTTGTCACACCCTGATCTTCCACCAGTCACTTTTTGCTCCACCCTCTCTATGTCACATCCTGTTTCCACCCTACTTGGAGAGTATAAAAACAGCTGCTCTTCTGATTAAAGACACTTGGAAATTGCTTTCCGGCTCTGAGAGTTCCAGAGTGTATCTCCTGCAAAGTTAGTGCGGCACGAGTTCCTGATCCCTCTCCCACGCAGCAGGCTAGATGAGCTCCAGTTGAGTTCTCTCCAACCCAGAGAGCACTAGCTCGGAAGAAGCACCCTCAGGCTATCCTGGCACCTTTCAGTCACCAAGTTGCAGATGCTACTAAGATTCCTTCCTGAACTCCCTGGGTAGATGACCTCCTCAATGTGTCCTAGAATCTCACCTCTCCAGAGCCCAACCCCACTAGGAAAATATGGAAAAAGATTGGGGGTATGGATTGACCTGCCAACGTCCATATCAAGACAGAAGCCAGACCTTCCACTTTCTGCACCTCATAAAGAATCTTGGTCCAGGAGTCAGGTGGTAGCACAGTGGGTTAAGCGCAGGTGGCACAAAGCACAAGGACCAGGGTAAGGATGCCAGTTTGAGCCCCTGGCTCCCCACCAGCAGGGCAGTCGCTTTACAAGTGGTGAAGCAGGTCTGCAGGTGTCTATATTTCTCTCCCCCTGTCTTCCCCTCCTCTCTCCACTTCTGTCCTCTCCAACAATGCCGAAATCAATAACAACAATAACAACAGCAATAAAAAACAAGGGCAGTAAAAGCGAATAAATAAATATTTTAAAAAACCTAAAAAAAAAAAAAAAGAATTTTGGTCCATAAATACTGTCAGAGGGTAAATGTTGGGAGAAGATGACAATGAGCAAAGAGCTCTGAACTCCAATTCCATCAGGTCCCAGAGAGAAAAGATGGGGGGAGGGAGTTAAGACACTCAGAAGTAGTAGGTGTGACTTAGGAAGGAAGAGAAAGCAGGATCATAGAAAAAATAGGCAAATATATGAATATAAACAGTTACAGAAATACTGGTCAACCCATATCTGTGATCATGAGAAAACTATTGAAGTTTCCAATGGAGAGTATGGCGATAAAGAACTATGGTCTCCTCCAATAAAGAAATTTTAAAAAGGAGGGCCGGGTGGTCGTGCACCTGGTTGAGTACACATGTTACAATACACAAGGACCATAGTTTGAGCCCCCCATTCTCCACCTTGTAAAGCAGGGGGGAGGCTTTACAAGTGGTGAAGTGGTGCTGAAGTTATCTGTGTGTGTGTGTGTGTCTCTCTATCTCCCCCTTCCCTCTCAATTTCTGACTGTCTCTATATAATAAAGATGATTTAAAAAAATTAAAAAAGAACAACTCTGGTGGTGGGAAAGGTGTGGAATTATAGACCTGTTATCTTATAATAGGAAAATGTATATATCCCTGCTATTTTATAAATCAATATTAAATCACTAATTAAAATATCGAAAAATAGTAATACCTAATATTGCCTTATATACATTATATTGTCTAGGAAATATCTATACTCCACTATCCAGACTTTATTTCTAGTATTTAATCCTCAGATCTCAAAGAATTAATTTTAGACAATTACCTAACTATGAACTTGAAATCTATAGATACTACTTTGAAACTCAGGCTAGAGATATTTCTTTGCTCTAGGTGGAATACACTTGCTTTCTCTAAATAATACATTTGAGCTCAAAGCAAAGTCCTCAACATATCAATAGATGGAATCCTGTAGGGAAATTTACTATGTATTATATTATTTAGTCATATAGTAAGTAAAGATGTAATAGTTCATTAAGATAGAAAGGCAAAAGCATACATAATGAAGTTTGATAAGGGACAGACAATACACATACTCAGGGATATGCGAAGGGATCTGGGAGGTCTTTAATTAAAGTGATTTTCCTAGAGAAAGAACAAGGGATATTTTGGGGGAATGTCAGTCTTATATTTACTTGAAAATGTCCTTTTCAAGCACTGTTTTTTCATTGCAGCAGCTGCTTCTGTGCACACAAGATACAGTGATGCTTTGTTAATTTAACCGTTGTCAGAGAACAGGCATTCTGGTACATGAATTCTACAGATAACTGTAGCCTATCTCTTAAAGCCCTGATTCTAATTTTCTGCTTTATTTTTTCACTCATTTTATTTCTTACCAACTATAAAAGCGAGACTTGATTGGTGTTGGAAAAAATCTAATAGCATAACAAAGAATCAAAGAAGGAAGATACATACAATCCCAGTAGTTGTGAGCTAATAACGCTTTAGTTTAATCATCCAGACTATTTCCCATATATCATTATGAACAACATACCAAAATACTTAAATTTTTCTTAGTGCTAATGTTTTGTAACATTGCTTTTTAATATTAAGCATTGTATTAGAGACATTGCAAGAGATTTTAATATTGCCCTGATTCATTTAAACAATCATACAGATTATAATTCATTTTAGTTTTTTCATATGAAAAACATGTGCACATAGGTTTTGTACATACTTTCTGGTATTCCAAAAAAATTTAGCTTCCTAGAAATCGGGTTTCTTTAGCAATATATTTGCATATTTAATAATTTTATATATTAGCACCTGAATGATTGCAGATGGACTTTGTCACTATGTGATTAAGAATGACCATGCCCCAGTATCCACTAACATAACATTTTTCTTTTGATAATCTATAAAATATCTTTATTTCTAGTGATTTGAATATAATTTTAATGTTGACCAATGCATTATTTTTTTAATATGGTATCAAACCCAGGGTCTCACATATTTGTTCTATTACTAAGTCACACCAATATGGTCTAATTTCTTATTTTCCTTTGAAAACCTGAAATTTTAAGTATGATCATGTAAGTATATAGATTTATTTGTAAAAAAAATCCATATACTTCCCCATAAACAGAAATTTACAATATTAAACAGTTCCAGTGTACATTTTTACAAACACCATAGTTTATGTTAATACATGTTATATACTTTTTCAAATTATAATTTTGTGTCAATCAGAAAGCTCTTTTAGGAGATTTAACTTGCAGAAAATCACTTTACTCTCACTTTTAAGTTTCAATAGACTCATATTTCTCTAGACCAAGAAGAACATTAATTAAAAGTGATAATAATTTTGGCTCCAGCCTCATAAATTTTTTACTCAACTGTGAACCAGACTTTAAGATCAGGTTAAGTAAAATTTTTTGAAAAGGGATACCACTATATTTCCCATTTGTCTCATTTTTTTCTTTTTTGCTTATTACTGACATTGGACTGACAAGATTGTGGAATAAGAGGGGTACAATACCATACAGTTCCCACCACCAGAATTCCAGAGACCCTCCCTTCCATTGGAAGGATCCCTAGTCACTATCCCTCTGGGAGTATGAACCAAACATTTATTATTATTATTATTATTATTATTATTGATTTAATAATGATCAACAAGGTTGTGGGATAAGAGGGGTACAATTCCCACCATCAGAGTTCCACAGATCCCTCTCTCCACCACCACTGGTCATCTCCATTGGGAACAACATCATTACCTGCTTCCCTCACTTTTTTGAGGGTCAGATAGCTAAATAAATGGGGCTACAATGGAATTTTTGTTAAATTTGGTAAGTGCTAACCTGATTGCAGTTTTAATAGTTTTCTTTTTTGTTAAGTCCAATATGCTTCACAACAGCTTTTAATATGGGTTATCATATTTTTTCATTTCCAGAATTAGTGTTTCTTTTTTTCAAAATGTCTCCATCATGAAAATATGGTAAAGTTTTTAAGTTTTTCTTGAACTAAGTTTTCCTTGAACTAATTAGTCAAAGTTTAGTGAGTGATAATTCCAATACTTGTTATATGCATTTTTGTCCACATTTCATCAATATTGTGACAAATCACAGGATTTTTCTAATTTTATGGTTGGATAAGTGTGTGTGTGTGTGTGTGTGTGTGTGTGTGTGTGTGTGACATTATCTTTACCCATTCATCAATAGATGAACATTTGGATATTTTTCATGTCTTGGCTATTATAAATAATTCTGCAATAAGCATGGAGTATAAATATAATTTTCAGATAGTGATTTCATTTCATTGGAGATAAATATGGAAATGGGATTTCTGGATTGTATGGTAATTCAATTTTAAATTTTTGAGGCACCCCATAATATTTTCCAAAGGAATATGTATACTACTGCCAATGTTAAATTTGAACACCCAATCAATTAAGTCATTTCCATGTAAGTATATTCCAAATGTTACATGGAACATAATTATGTTAAAAATGTTCACTGACTAGCTGAAATTAAAATTTAAGTTGATATCCTAGAGTCTTATCACAGTACACAACAATCCTAATAATAGGTTTGTCTAATATCCATACTGATCCTAAAGTTTATCTTCAGAAAATTACTGAGCCTTGAATTTTTTCCTCTTGGCAAAATGATGAAGCAATGCCTATGCTTGTGCCATGGAAAAAGTCCCCCAAACAAGTGAAATGATTGGTGCTTGAATACTCCACTCAAATATCTGATTCTGCTTTAATGAGCGCAACCATGCTTTTTTCAGCAAGCCAATGTCTTAAAACACATAAATACTGATTTGGTAGTGGCTGTAATCCAGCATTTTGTTGTTGAGTAAGCAGAATTAATTACCCAAGAGCTTGGGTGACCATTTTCAACTACTGAGAACTAAAGTCTTATCTTCTAAACAGTGTTCAGTGTAACTCTGAGTTACATGCATGGAAAGAGGAACTTCTAAAATAGGTATAACTTTTTTCAAACAGTTTTTCATATTTCAAGCATTGAAACATAAAACTAGAGCTTTCATCCCAGCTGGAAATACTTCTTCCTCAGGGCTATCAAAGCAATTTATAGCTCTAATTTAAGCCTTGCCTTAGGTTATAATTTTGTGTATACACATTTGCCTCACTATTTCAATCAAAAAAAAACTTTTTAATGGTTTAGGCTGGTATCCTCACCTTTTGAGTCAAACAACCCTCAGTATTTTTATGGCTAATATGTTTCTATCATTCAAAAGTTGTATATTATGTTGTATTAAATGAAAGGGAAATTAGTAGAAAGATGTTCCAAAACCAAAAATTGCACAGCTGCTGACATTAAAAAAAAAAAAAGTTGAGAGAAAAAAAAATCACAAACTAGGTTGAAAACTGCACTCTGTCCCCTACCTTTATTCTACACTGAGGAGAAAAATTTAAACTGATAGAGGGTCATTCCTTTCCAAATTATGTTTTTCACCTGACAGTAAATGAATAAATATATTTGAATTTTCCCTAATTATAAGAGAAATCATTTGAGAAAAGTTTCCACTTTAGAGTTGTTCATGGTACACTGATAGTGAACTCTGCAATTTATATGAATGATTATTTGAAAATTAGGATTATTTGGGAAGGGATAAACACACCCAGTTAAGGGAACATATTACCATGCTCAATGACCCAGGTTCAGCAAACATCAACAGTCAATACTAATAAGTGCATCCAAGATAGAAATGTCAAAACCTAGTCTTCAATAGTTCCTATCATCTTTTCCCATAACCATTTCTCCTTATCCTAGGGAGGTAGTCCACAAAACCTATAAATAATAAAGCAATGGAAGCTTCAAGGTAAACCTTGATATTTATATACAAAGAAACTTACAAAGAAACTTTTTTTTTTTGCCTCCAGGGTTATTGCTGGGGATCAGTGCCTGCACCATGAATCTACTGCTCCTGGAAGCCATTTGCCCCCTTTGTTGCCCTTGTTGTTGTAGCCTTGTTGTGCTTATTATTGTTGTTGATGTCCTTCGTTGTTGGATAGGAGAGAAATGGAGAGAGGAGGGGAAGACAGAGAGAGGGAGAGAAAGAAAGACACCTGAAGACCTGCTTCACCATTTGTGAAGCAACTCTCCTGCAGGTGGGGAGCCTGGGGCTCGAACCAGGGTCCTTACCCAGTCCTTGGCTTTGTGCCACGTGCGCTTCACCCGCTGCGCTACCATCCAACTCCCGAAACAAGTATTTTTATATAAAGAAGAAAAAAAAATATTAGGAAAGTCAAACTTTTTTAAAAGTTTTATTTATAAAACGGAAACACTGACAAGGCCATAGGATAAGAGGGCTACAATTCCTCGCAATTCCCACCACTAGAACTCCGTATCCAATCCTCTCCCTTGATAGCTTTCCTATTCTTTAACCCTCTAGGAGTATGGACCCAGGATCATTATGGGGTGCAGAAGGTAGGAGGTCTGGCTTCTGTAATAGCTTCCCCACTGAACATAGGTGTTAGCAGGTCAATCCATACTCCCAAACTGTCTCTCTTTCCCTAGTGGGGCAAGGGTCTGGGGAGGCGGGATTCCAGAACACAGGTGGGGTCATTTGCCCAGTGAAGTCAAGTTGGCATCATGGAAACTAGTGGCAGAGTAATGAAGCTGAAGGGTTGACATTCCAAACCTGACGTCTCTGGATTCAGTCTGAAGTAAAGCATGCCAAGGTGGTACTGGTTGCATTGATTAGGTTGGGATCAGCAGATGCAGAATCTGTTGGTATGAACTGAGAGAAGCATCCAGGAAAGTGAGCCCCACCCTAGAGATTCCAGGACTGGGAAAATATGGGCTTTATAGAGAAAAGGGAAGGTTCCTACTGTCTTAGGGTTTAAGAAGGCAATAAATAGTTATTGCTATAACCAAATTATTTGTCAATTGGGTTAACTTTGAAAATCCTATTGTTAGGATTTGCTGTATCATACAAGACATGACCATAAATTTAGTCCTTTTATGCTATTTACATATAGCTATCTTCCCCTCCCACTTTCTGTCTTCCCCTCCTCTCTTCATTTCTCTCTGTCCTATCCAACAACCAACGACATCAACAATGATGACATCAGTAACAACAACAATAATAACTACAACAATAAAAAACAGGGGCAACAAAAGGGAATAAATAAATATTAATAAAATAAATAAATAAATCTCTGCTTAAGATAGATTCTCAGAAAAATTTTATTCTCTAAGTGACCAGCATTAAATAGACCAAATAGAAAACACTTAATCATATAAAACTAAAGGTTTTAGAACTTCATTTAAAAAACACTGAATTATCTAAATAAATTATAGCCATCATATTTTCTAAATTGACTGCACAAGTTGAGCCTTTTTCTAATCCTGTATAACTCCATATTCACAAGATTAATTTAGCAGATTCACTGTATTAAATTAATAGCTAAATGACATCCACTTGCTATACACATTACTCATTGATCATATTTAAATCCTGAGGCTAAATTTGAATTACCTGAGAGTCATTTTGAGAACTTCAAAAATATTCATGTATTCTATACTTGCATCTTTCAACTGAGAAGATCAAAGAAATTCAACTGTGAAAACCTTCTTAAGCTTTCTAGGACTCCATACATTATACACATTTCACATATTAGACAAGACTCAGAAAAATTTAGGCCACAGTCATATAAATGTCAGATTCACATGCTTAAAATATAAATAATGCAAATATTCTTTAGTAGTTGTAATCAAATTCTGCTTTTTGAGGAACTAAAGAAGCAGAAGGTTCATTCAGGGCAATTAAAGTAAGGAAAGTATTTTAATATAACTAATTTAGGGAAAAAAGGAAGGGGGAAAGGGTAGAAAGTTGAGAGAGAAGAGAAAATTCAATTAAAAGGTTTCACTTAAATAATATTTGTAATTGGACTAGCAGGCGATGACTTATCTCCATTAAATTTAACTCTATAGGTGGGGAAACTGAGGTCTGAAGTTTCTCTAAACTTCAGATATTTGCCATCTTCCTTATCATTTAGTATATGTTATAGTGTCCTAAAAAGTTTATCTGTATGTAATCTGAGAAACTGTTTGGAGCTTACTTAGTCTTACTGAATCCCAATTTAAAGCAGTTCATTCTTCTAAAACCAAAACCGAGTATACTTAATAATTTAAATAAGTATTTTTATAGAAAGAAGAAAAAAATTATTAAGAAAGTCAAAACTTTTTAAATTAATTGTTCACCTCCCTAAAGTGATATTTAGGCAGTTATCATTTAGGCGATGCCTCAGGTTATCTTCAGTATAGGAAATTATTCTAAAATGTCTCACTAATGAGTAGCACTAACCCTAGACTATAGTATGATTTTAATAATTAAAGTTAAGCAATGAGACTCAAATAAAAATAATTTTGTACACACCATCTTCCATCTTCTTTCCCATCTGCCTGTCTCATTTCTTTCTTCCTTGTTTCCTCTATGCCTTTTTTTCCTTCTGTTTCATGTTGAAACCTCAAATCATCCACTTATATGTATAAACAGCTTACATTTATTTTTATACTTATGTTTTATAATAATGTTCTTCTTTGCTTCATATGTTTTTTCTTTCCATATTTTATCAATATGCAGAGAACAAGTCAACAAATAATTTTCATCTATACTTTACTTTTTCCACCTGCTTTAAGTCCAATTAGTAAATATATAGAGAAAAATCTTATAAAAAATTAAATTAAATTTAAAAACCTCTGCTCGGGGAGTCGCTTTAGGCGGTGAAGCAGGTCTGCAGGTGTCTTTCTTGTAATTGGACTAGCAGGCGATGACTTGTCTCCATTAAATTTAACTCTATAGGTGGGGAAACTGAGGTCTGAAGTTTCTCTAAACTTGAGATATTCGCCATCTTCCTTATCATTTAGTATATGTTATAGTGTCCTAAAAAGTTTATCTGTATGTAATCTGATAACCTGTTTGGAGCTTACTTAGTCTTACTGAATCCCAATTTAAGGCAGTTCATTCTTCTAAAACCAAAACCGAGTATACTTAATTAAAGTTAAGCAATGAGACTCAAATCAATTTCTAACAAATATCAATGTGGTAAATAAATTTGTGCAAATACTTAAGTCAAATCGTGAATACAGACTGAAAGCTTCCTTAGGAAGGAGTTGAGGGGCCGGGTGGTGGTACACCTGGTTGAGCGCACATGGTACAATGTGCAAGGATCTAAGTTCCAGCCCCTGGTCCCCATCTGCAAGAGGAGAGCTTTGCAAGTGATGAAGCAGGGCTGCAGGTGTCTCTCTGTCTCTCTCCCACTCTCTCTCCCTTCTCCATTTCTGTCTCTATCAAATAAATAAAGATAATTTTAAAAAAAGAAAGAAAGGAGTTGACGGGACCAGGTGGTAGCACAGTGGGTTATGCACACATGGTATAAAGTACAAGGACTGGCATAAGGATCCGGGTTCGAGCCCTGGTTCCCCAGCTGCAAATGGGGAGGGGGTTGTTGCTTCACAAGTGGTGAAGCAGGTCTGCAGGTGTCTATCTTTCTCTACCCCTCTCTGTCTTTCCTTCCTCTCTCAATTTCTTTCTGTTCTGTCTAATACTAACAACAGCACCAAAATGGAAAAAAAAAATGGCCTCCAGGAGCAGTGGATTCATAGTGCAGGCACCAAGCCCCAGCGGTAGGCCTGGAGGAAGAAAAAAAAAAAGGAGTTAAAGAAGTTGAAGGAGGTAGTGTAAAACAGTAGAAAACAAACAGATTTGGATTTGAATTTGAATTCTTCATCTAATGACTATGCATAATAGCATAATAGAATAGAAATATAACTAGACTAACATCAGTTTCTTTCATCCTTAGTACAATAATATAAATTAATGTATATGTTATGTAGCTGTAGTGCGGACTGTAAAAGATAACACTTAAAAAAACTGTGATGTCCAAACTGTATTATTCTAAAGTTTTATTCTAAAATAGAATGTAGATGAAAAAGTTTAGCAGCTTACTTGTCAATGGTGTCAATTGTGCACCACCATAAGCCAGAGCTGAAAAGTTGCAAAGGTGTTTTCGTTTCTCATTCACTTTCTCCTATCACAAGCAGCTCACATTACATCACTACTCTGTCACTATTAATGACAAAGTACTGACTCCATTAAAAAAAAAATGTGTTTGACTAGTTTTCTTGTCAGAAAGGTCTTTACCTATAATTGTTTGTCCAAGCCTTTTGCCGTCTATAGGAATTGTTACATGTTTAAGATTCAAGCATTAGTTAACTAATAAGATTGCTGTCTCGGTCTGTGCAGCCTGGAAATCTGAATTTGATATATTTCAGAAAAAACACTATAGAGAATGCATCTAAACAAGTATCATAGATGAGGGCTGTTCTTCTAAATGACAGATGGTTCTGAAAATCTTACAAGCCCAAAAAACCTGTCATCTAAAAATGCTTCAGCACTGACGTCTGTGGGACACTGACTGCCTCCATCTGTTGTTTCTCCAGGCAAGGCCACCTCAACATAATGAAGCTTCACCTAGTTGTGGTGCTTCTACAGCACCAAGACTGGGTTTCTGAGAGATGGGATTCAAAACACTGAAGGACAGAGCAAGGGGCCTATACCAATCCTCCTCCATGTGAGGACCCTCTTCTTCCCTAGGATCATGAATGTTACCCTTCTTCGCTCCCTCCAGTCCAGTGAATCAAAGAACATGATTCTCCAGGCATGTATCCTTCTCCTTTCCTGCTTTATCAGCCAGTTCCTGGCAGAGCATGTCACTACTGTCTCCTGTGGCTGTTTGCTTGAGAGCAGACCAAGATTGTCCTCCTCCTGCAGCCCCAATGAGGGTACCATGACATGGTGGTAGAACAAGTGGTCCACCTTTTTTTTTTTTTTTCAATAAGCAAGAGTTGGGAATGGGAGATCTCAGAATGAGGAAGTGGCCACTATAGCTCCTGACATTTTCTGGAGCTTTAGTCACAGACCTCAGAATGAGGAAATGACCATTTATAGCCATTATAGTATCAGAAAAATAAGTTATATTGTGGTCCAGGAGGTGGCACAGTGGCTAAGGCACTAGACTTTCAAGCATGAGGTCCTGAGTTCAAACCCTGGCAGCACATGTACCAGAGTGATGTCTGGTTCTTTCTCTCTCTCTCTCTCTTATCTTTCTCATTAATAAATAAATAAAATCTTTTTAAAAAAAAAGTATGAACAAACCACAACAATATAATCCTGCTCCTACTTCTGGGATTGCACAACCTGACCATCTAGCCCCATGCCCATCACCAGGTATAAAACCTTTCTGCGCGTCTGTGAGAAATGGTACCAGCCTTATCTGGATCTCCTTGTCCACTGGCTCTTCTCGGTTTTCCTCCAATAAACCTGTTTTGGCTCTGGGAGATGTATGTCTATCTCCCTGCCTCTGTGTTCCAACCCTGATTTTCCTATTAGAATTACTCTCTGAATAAGCAGTTACCTGTCTGTAATTTCCTTCCTCAAAAAAAAAAGTGAATAAGTTAAGAATACTGTGTAACACTATCCTAATCTGCATCATCTTCAGTTTTCATTTCTTAGACAATGTCTTCAGAAATATTCACAAAAATTTCCTGTCGAACGTAAAACATTAATTCCCCAAGAAAGAAATTTAAAAATATATATATTCACAAAAATCCCAGCCCGGGGCTGGGAGGTAATGCAGTGGATAAGCGCGCATGGTACAAATGGCAAGATCCCGGTTCGAGTCCCTGGCTCCCTACCTGCAAGGGGGTTATTTCACAAGAAGTGAAGCAGGTCTGTAGGAGTCTATCTTTCTCTCCTCCTCTCTGTCTTTCCTTCCTCTCTCAATTTCTCTCTGTCCTATCCAACAACAATGACAATAATAATAATAATAATAATAACAACAACAACAACAATAAATAAGGGCAACAAAAGGGGGAAAAATAGCCTCCAAGAGTGAGCCTCACCAATAACCCTGGAGGCAAAAAAAAAAAATCACAGCTGAACATACTTTTGACTTTGGGATTTAAAGTGATCAAGCTGCTTTGCATTCTTTAAGCTCTGGAACTGAAAGAAAACACCACAGTAATAGGAACAAGTGTTGGTATGCTTCTAAATTCTGCTTCTAAGACCCCTTCTGTTACATTGCTTGAGGCTATGGTCTATTTACATAATCACTGTTTTACCTAGGTCCTGCCCTGCCTGCAGAGTATTGGTTTAATCCCCCCTGCTTAACACTGTATTCTATTTACATAACCACTGTTAACTAAGCACCCACCCTGTCTCCAGAGCATTGGTTTAATCCTCACTGTTTTGCACGCTTTTTCCTTCTCCCCACCCCCTATCCTACATACATCCTCTTCGGACCTAACACTTCTGCCTCAGGATATATAAGGACAGGATTGTGATTAGAGATAGCTTAGATTGCACTGTGTTGCACATGAATAAAGACTGAACTGCGCACCACACAGCCATGAGTCTCTGGTCGTCTCTCTCTCCCGCCCGCGAAGCTAGCCCGGCAGTCAAGAGTGTACCTTGGAGGGGACCTAGTGACTGTTGGAGCAGCAAAGTTTATTTGGAGAACTTTTTTTTTTTCACTTCCAGACTAGGAAACAACGCAACAATGTGACTTCAGAAACTGAATAAAACTTAAATGTAAAGTCAAATGCATATTAGAATGGGCTTTTGAACAAACTGGAAAGGTTTCTGGGCCTCGGTCCACAATATGCTACACAGATTGCAGAAGTAAATGCTATTTTGCAACAGAAGTATATCAGCCTACAAAGGCAGTGAACTTAATAGTGGGATAAATTGTGTCATACAGAGTACACCTGGTCAGCAACCTTAAAACAGAGAACTGAGAAGGGTTCACTATCTAATTTAAAAGACAGATGACTCCCAAAATAAATAAATAAATGAAACTTTTAGCAGATTATAAACCTGACTCTGGTAAATACAGTTAGTTGCACTGGCTTTACCATAATATTTTTTTATTTACTATTGGCTTTTCAAATAATTCCTAAATGCTGCTTTGAATGACATTTCCAAGATGATCGATGAGCCTGGGGTTGGTGGTGACTTTACTGTAAACAAGTGAAGATACAGTTTTTGCTGAAAACTGACAGCAATTTGACACAGACTTGTCAGATCACTGAGGCAGAGATACTATTTCATTGAACATCAGAAAGGTTATCTGTTTAACATCTTTGTAAAGCAAATTACTGGAGAATCATATTCTTTGGTTCATTGAACCTAAAGCCTTTGGTATTTCAACCATTAATGTTGAAATTATTTGAACGTAAAGGTGTCATCTTTCCATCTTAGTACATATTTTAGGAGTACACTGAACATAACTGAACCAAATAATGTGATTTTGACACAGAGACTTCAATTGCCAATGGGTATGAATGAGAGACGGAACCTGAGCACAAAGTTAACCCCAGAACATATTTCAAAAGGTCAATGATTCATTCTACAAATAATTATAGAATATCTGTTTTCTTCCAGTCATGAAAAACAAATATACCTAAGAGGAGGGGAAGAAATTAACAAATTACACAAATACATAATCACACATACTTGTGTTCAATGATCAAGAACATGACAAAGTGCCAAAAGGGGCTTTCTTTCTGTTCTCCATTCTGACACCTTTTCATGTTTAATCTAAACATCAAAAACTGTTTAACTTAACTAGAAGCAATAATACTAACAAACATTTTTAAGCAAAAACCTCTTATATTCTCAACTTTTTGCATAAGCTATAAAAATGCAACAGATAGAATAACAACATATTTTCCAAGGTCAAATGCTGCATCCAAGTAGTGTCTTATTAACACAAATGCTATGGTTTTTTTGACTTTGCATCACAATGTTTGTGACTCTGAATGAGCATCTTGTCAAATACTTACTGACCCTTCTACATCCACTTGTTCATATTCCTTAGCCATCATTTTTACTTATTACTTTGCTAAGAAGAAAATCATATATCTGTAGTAGATATGCTCAACTGAAGTCTGATTTAGTGCAACAGAAGGCATTTGACTTCACTCCACTTTCTACCAGCAAATAATGATACGGATGTGGAAATATAACATGATTTAATTGTTTTTATTTGAAGTTATTCTGGTTTTGACATTATCCCCTCATATTGACTTCTCCATCATATGAACATCTATTATGAGCTTTTTTTTTCTAGCTCTTTATGAAATTATTCAGTGTTAAAGAATTTTCTGATAAATGAAGCATCTTCTCTAAAATTCCAGTAGATGGCAGCATATAGCTATTGTTCCTGCTGGAATATGCCTTAGGCTCCACTAAGCCTGGTCCAAACAGTAGTGAATCCCAGATTCACTACTCTAGATGTACAAGTGTACTCTAGCCCAACTGATAAGTATAATGTCTCAAAATTTCCTTTTATCAAGCATCAAATTTGAAAACTATAATGTATCAAATAAAAAAGAAAACAAATAATATTCTTAAAAACTGTTGGTTTCAGAGACATTATTGGGAAGGCTGTAAGAGGATCTATTGTGAGTTCACCATTCTGTACTGGACAGCTAGAGAACATAATCTAGATGCCCAGTCACTACTTTGTTACTCAAAAGTAACCTCACCAAGTCATCACTGCTCTAGGACAACTTTTCAGACAGAACGAGACAAAGAGAGAAGTCTGGAGACAGAAGGACACAGCATCAAAGCTTCCTCCAGTGCAGCGGGAGTCTGACTATAACCTGGGCTGAGAAGATAACAAAATCGATTCAGGTAAGCTATCTTGCCAGCCTATTTTGTCGTTTGACTTGCTCAAATTGACCTATACAAATTCTGAACTCCAACCTAAGAGTAAGATGGTTTTCAGAAACATGAGTCTGTCATAATCCTAAATTGCTATCACCAAAATCAACTTGCCTTTCTCGTACTGATGACCTTTGTCTCTCAAGCACTAGATTTGGTGAGCAATCCTAAACCTGGAATTTGGTAGCATAGAGCACAGACCTCTCAGCTAACAGAAAGTTTCCAGAGGCTGTGTTGCATGTATATTTTTAAAGAAATTGTATTAAGATTATTAAAATTATTAACTTTCCTAATGATTTCCCTAATTTTACTGATTTCTATTTCTATGGTTTTATATTAAAAAGTACACAGTTCTGGGGCCAGGTGATGGCGCATCTGGCTAAGTACACACATTTCAGTGTGCAAGGACCAGGATTCAAGCCCCAGGGGGAAAACCTGCAGGGGGAAATTTCACTAGTGGTGAAGCAGGTCAGCAGGTGTTTCTCTGTCTCTTCTCCTCTTTATCTCCCCCCTCTAAATTTTTCTCTGTCTTTATCCAATAATAAATAAAAATATTTTTAAAGCAGAGTTTATATATTTTTTACCTGTTAAGTGATAAAAATAGGAGATTACATTCTGTATATCACAATTAATTATCCTAATTTTTATAAGTTATTTCATTTATCTATCTGTAATTTTTTGTTGCTGTTGTCACTGACCTTTCACTGCTCAGGGCTGACTTTTTCAGATAAAAAGAGACTAAAACAGAGAGCGAAAGGAAAAGAGGGAATGGCCACAACACCAAAACATCCCCCAGAGCAATGGAAACCAGACTAGATCTGATGTCACACACACAGCAAAACAGGTACCCTACCAAGTGAGCAATCACGCCCATCCAGAATTAGTTTAACTTATAAACATCCCCCCTACCCCACAGCTGTTTAGACCAGGGAAATTTGTATTTCACAGTAGATAAACACTGCTGTTAAATCTACTAAGGTGATTTAAAGCAAGAACTTAACTTTCCTGCAAAAGAATTAAAGGTAAAGTTCAGTTAATATGAAGGAAATCATTGTGTTTTAGCCCAGAGAGATGGATATCATTTATTGGCCCAAAATACTATTGCATTTTAGTTATTATCTGCATCCCAAGTCTGAAAAATAAAAAAGGAACAGACAAGAGCCTGGTTTCAGCATACCCAGTAGACAGAACACACACCATCACCAAGTCAGAAGACCTAGTTTAAGTTCCCACTCCCTACTTGCAAGGGAGGAGCTTCTGGAGTGGTGGAGCAGCACGGCAAGGGTCTCTCCTCCTCTCTGTCTCTTTACTCTCTTTCCTATTTCTATCTCCTGCCCTCAGTCAGTTTTCTTTAAAGGATGCCAGAAGCATTAGTGTCCTCATACAAGTATAGAGACCCATCCATAAACCTGGTGAGAAAAAAAAAAAAAAGGCAGCAAGGAATGACTTGCCTCCCAGCACACATGGAATACTCAAGTGTCTCAGCTTTGCATAGATGTGTTTTCAATCAAATGACCAGTTACAGCAAAAGAAGACTTTGAAATAACTCTTACTGGGAAGCACTATTTCCTGAGTAATGTGAAATTCTATTACTAAGAAGGGAACAACGGGTGGATTTGCAAATAGGAAACTAGCGATCTCTGCCACTTGAAGGGCACACATCCTACATTGAAAAGGAAATTCACATGCAATCTAAAAGTCATGAAAGACTTACAGACAAGATACTAAGGAACTGATGGAAGCAACTCATCATGGGAAGCCTCATGCTGGGAAATGGCATCATGAAGGAAAGGCAGTAACATCTGTCAAATGTCACTGCATAGCACGTGTTTTCTTGAAAAACCTACACTTATTATTCACTCCAATAACAACCCTACCCTTCAGTAGGGTAGTATTTAGGATTTCCAAACCCAATTTCATGGGTAAGTGTGTGGCATGTTCTCCCACATCACTACCAAGCAATTCTCAGATACCCAGCAATCAATTGGTTCCTGACACTATGTACTCGGATGAAGCATCTGTGAGTGCTGAGTCTCCCAATACCTCTCTCTGCTCTGAGTGCTGGCCTACTAAGCCAGGCAGTTAGCTAGACTTCTCATAGGCTGGCTACATAAATCATTAGTTCCCAGGACTCCTCCCGCAGGCTGAGTTGATTTGTCCAAATGAATGACTGAACTCATAAAGCACATTTATTCACTTAGATTCTTCAGCAGCAGCCAAATAAAACCAATGCCTAGATCATGCTACTTGGGCAAGTAAAGGAGTTGCCATCTCTGTCCCGGTGCACCAATCTCCAGGTGTACCACTCTCTCCAATTTCCACCTGCTCACCAACCAGGAGCCTTTCCAAAGCCTCTCCTTTGGAGGTCTATGGATGCTTATCTCTATATAAACATAATTAATTATCATTGGCTATTGGCAATTAAGCCCTAGATTCTTTTCCTGCTCTGGAAGCCTGGAAGTGGGGCCAGAGGGTTCTTTTCATGACATGATTGGATCTCCGGGTGTCCAAACTTAATTCTTAGATCGTTTCTGAAAGTTACTTTCATTAACATAGCAAACAACATCGGGGGGTATTATCTTTATCTTAATTTATTTATCGGATAGATACAGCTAGAAATCGAGAGGGAAGGAGAAAAAAGAGACGGAGAGAGACACCTGTAACACAGCTTCACTGCTCGCAAAGCTTTCCCCCTGCCGGTGGGAAGTGGGGGCTCAAACCCGTGTCTTTGCACATTGTAACATGTATGCTCAACCAGGTGAGCCACCACCTGGTCCCAACAAGCAACATCTTTAACATACAATTAGAAATTCCAAGGCTGTGGATAAAAGCTAAATACATATAGGGAAAATACATTTTTGTCACTTAAATGACCAAATATATCCATGTATGCATGTATTAAACATACTACATATATTCATGTTACATCATCACGGGAAAAGGTTTTTTTTATTATTTCGTTTTTTTATTTTCAACCTCTCCAGGGTTATTGCTAGGGTTATGTGCCTGCACTACGAATCCACTGCTCCTAGAGGCCATTTTTCTCCTTTTTGTTGCCTTTGTTGTTTACCATTGTTGTTATTGCTGTTGTTGTTGTTGGATAGGACAGAGAGAAATTGAGAGAGGAGGGGAAGACAGAGAGGGAGAGAGAAAAATAGACACCTGCAGACCTGATTCACTTCCTATGAAGCAACCCCCCTGCAGATGGGGAGCTGGGGGCTCGAACTGGGATCCTTAACCTGTCCTTGTGCTTCACACCATGTGTGTTTAACCTGCTGTGCCACAGTCTGGCCCTCAAAAGTTTGCTTTTTAACAATCATATATTTTAATGTTATGCATATGCATGCATTTTTACCACTATGGTTATTGCTACGGCTCACAACCACTATTCCTTTCACAACCACTATTTCTTTCTTTTTCTTTTATAGAGAGAGAGAAATAGGGAGAGAAGGGGGGTGATTTCTGAAGCTTTCACTGCAGGGTGCAGATCTGAACCCAGGTCCGCAATCATCATAATAAGTGCACTCACCACTGCCCAGACCTACAGGTAAAGTTTTCAAAAGTACACTGCTAAGTAAGAAGTAGAGTGCTAACAATTGAAGGATAAAAATGTTCCTGATTATTAAACAATTTGTTCTGCTTTATATCTTAATGCTTTTTCAGCCACCAGGTTTCAGATGCTACCATGGTGCCAACAAGACCTCCCTGGGCAGACACTCACTAGTGAGTCCTGGAACCCCACCTCTCCAGAACCCTGCCACACTAGGAGAAGAGAGAGACAGGCTGGGAGTATGGATAAACCTGTCAATGTCCATGTCCAGCAGATAAGCAATTACAGAAGCCAGACCTTCCACCTTCTGCACCCCATAATGACCCTGGGTCCATACTCCCAGAGGAATAAAGAATAAGGAAAGATTTCAAGGGAGGGAATGGGATATAGAGTTCTGGTGCTGGGAATTGTGTGAAATTGTACCCCTCTTAGCCTATGGTCTTGTCAAGCATTACTAAATAATAATAATAATAATAATAATAATAATAATGGAATGTTCCGTTTAGTCTAAAGTGATAGCACACATAGTTGTTATGCAAAAGTTTTTTATGCCTGAGGTCCCAAAGTGCAATACAAATCAACGTAAGTCCCTACCCCAAGCCCTCTTACAGTGGAGCTGAAAGTCAACCTTTCCCCATCTCTACCCCAACCCCCAGAAGTTTTTACTTTGATGCAATACTCCAAATTCAGTCAATTTCTCCTTTGCTTTCCCTTTCCCTTTCTGTTCTCTGTTCTCAGTATTTGATAGTTTCTAGTCTAACATCCAAGTCCTTGATCCATCTGGAGTTTACTTTTGTGTCTGGTGAAATAAAGTCTCTCTGCTTCACTCTTCTGCACATTTCAACCCAATGTTACCAACGTCATTTGTTGAAGAGCCTCTTATTATTCCACTTAATAGTTCCCCCTTGTTGGGAGTCGGGTGGTAGTGCAGTGGGTTAAGTGCACGTGGCGTGAAATGCAAGGACCAGCTTAAGGATCCCAGTTCAAGGCCAGCCTCCCCACCCGCAGCGGAATTGCTTCACAAGTGGTGAAGCAGGTCTGCAGTTATCTATCTTTCTCTCCCCCTCTCTGGCTTCCCCTCTTCTCTCCATTTTTCTCTGTCTTAAGCAATAACGACTGTTGTTAAAATTTCGTAGGCTCTTGCTGGGCGGTTTAGCTTCACGGGCGGGTAACAGAGACGCGGAGACAATGGCTGGGCAGGGAAGCTGTATTTCTTTATTCAGGAACAACAATTCATAAACTAAGACAAACTAATCACCAAACAGAACTCTGCTGTCTCTTTGCGGCGGCACAAGCACTCTCTCTTATTCTCGAACTCTGGAACTCTCTGAAACTCTGGCACTCTAGAACCCAGGAACCCTCTCTCGGGGTTCCTTGGGGCGGGGCCAAGCGGCCCACGAAATTAACTGGACTGATCCAATTCTCTTGGCGGGGGAGGGCTAGAACAACCCAATGTAAAGCATACAACAAACAACAACATCAATAACAACAACAATGAAAAACAAGGGCAACAAAAGGGAAAATAAATAAATATTTTTTAAAAAGTTCCCCCTTACCAAAAATCTGATAACCATAGGTGTGTGTGTGTGTGTGTGTGTGTGTGTGTGTGTGTGTGTGTGTATGGAAGGCTTAGGGTCTTTATTTTTAAACTTCATTTATTTTATATTATAAATTGTCCACTTTCTGCATTTAAATGTGCAATTTTTAATCCTATTATCAAAAGAGCAGCAGTTGTCCAAAATAGCAGTTCATTAGTCTGGGAAGAAAAAAGCACAGCCAGTCCTTGGCATTACTGGATATGTAAATACATCTAATGATCCAAAAGCAGGTTTGCCAGAGTCATCCAGCTGTTAAGAAAGGTAGCAGCCAGGTTTCTAAATTCATCTACTCCAGATGAATTTATTCTTAGAGTAAAATATTGTTTTCAGTAAAATGTCCTGATCCTGGGTATTTATTCAAACACACTCTGACATATGTCACAGGAACAGTAGCATCTTGTACTTTAAACATAGTCTGTCTCTTACATTTAGTTTTATTTGACAACCCAATAAAGGTCTAGATATAAGAGAAGAAAGAATGTTCTACATAAGAATCAAATTTTTCTCTTGGTGCATGATGGAGGCAGAGGAGGAACTAAACTGGGAGTGAGAGTGTTTTGCAGAAAATGAATGAATGAAAATGAAGTTAAGACTACTAAGTAAAAGGGGGGGGGGAATGAGGGAAATTTAGAAGTACCTAGCATCTAGGGAAAAAAAAAAACCTCAAGATAGCAAATAGAAGTAGAAAAATAAAAAGGAAATAGAAAATAAGATAGACAAAGAAGACCTTAAGTACATGAAAAAGGAAAGAAGGAAGGAAGGAAGGAAAGAGAGCAAGCCAGCCAGCCAGAAGGACAAGAGAGAGTAAATTAAGAGGCGGTACAGGGTAATTGAGTTATTCCCAACTAATATCACAGAAGCAGGATTACATCTAATTGTGACCAATTCAGACAATACCAAATTCTTATGTTTCTTGGCACCTCACTGCAGGTTGCGAATAATGTGGTACACACAGAAGGGTGACTGGCCATATCTGGAGGAGAAATTCTGCTTCTACAATGCGCACAACAATCAACAAGCAAGCCACTCCCTGAACAATTTGTGGTGAGGTATTCAAAGCCAAATTCTCTCACAGCCAGCTTCTTCCCTCGATTTATCATATTTGGCTTCACTTTCCTCAGTCTGTTCTGGAACATATTTGACCTGGCTTTGATTGTGCATATAAAGGCGATCTGTTCTGACTAGGACTCCCCAGCTGGGCAGAAAGATTTCCTGGCATCAAGCCCTGTAAATCAGGCAGCATCTCTGTTTACAGAGCTTCAAAGACTCTTTTGCAATATGAATGAGAGTTTCCCCTAAATGTTTAGTGGTTTCTAGAGCCTGGGGAATTATCGTTCACCAGAGCAGTTTTATTTTTATTTTATTTAAATTTATTTTTATTATTGTGTAGAGACAAACAGAAATTGAGAGGGAGAGATAGAGAGGGAAAGAGACAGAGAGACACCTGCAGGTCTACTTTACCACTGATGGAGCTTTCTCCCTGCAGGTGGGGACCTGCAGGAAACTTAAACTGGGGTCCTTGCACACTGTACCATGTGCACGTAACCAAATGTGCCATCGCCTGCCTCCTCCCCTTTTTTATTGCCTCCAGGGTTATCGCTGGGGTTCTGTGTCTGCATCACGAATCCACCGCTACTGAAGGCTATTTTTCCCTTTTGTTGCCATTGTAGGGTATCACTGTTATTGTGATTGTTATTGCTGTCATAGCTGTTGTTGTTGTTGGATAGGACAGAGAGAAATTGATAGAAGATGGGAAGACGGGGAGGGGGAGAAAAATAGACACCTGCAGACCTGCTTTACCACTTGTGAAGCGATCCTTCTGAAGGTGGGAACCCAGGGGCTAGGACCGGGATCCTTACTTGAGTCCTTGCACGTTGTGCCATGTAAGCTTAACCCAATGCAGTAATATCTGTTACTCACTGTATTGAGCTAAAGGGAAAAAAATGAACCTAGATCTCAAGACTCTGTGAAATTTATCCAAAATATATACCTGTATTAAGTGTTAATAAATAATAACATAAAGCTCTTATGGTTAAACTGGGTTATTTTCTATTATTTCCATACACAAGAAATATAATTTCTACAGCTCTGTATGTGTACAAAATGTTCTTCCACAACCCACTAGCATGCTTTAAATTCTTCCTGTTTCCTCTATGAAGCCTTCCTTAGATTGCTTTCTTTTTAAGTTTCTTACATATGTATATAATGGAGAGACAGACAGACAGACAGATATCATAGCACCAAAGCACCCTCAACACTATTAGTGCTGGGCTCAAATCTGGGCCATGCATGACAGAGCAGCACTCTATCCAAGTGAGCTATTTCACCCACCCCCTTATGCTGATTTTTACATGCCCAAACCACTGATTAAGAGACAGTGACATATTATTGGTGCTTTGGCTACTTTCACTTTGCATTGCTGCCCAAGTATACGGACTAAGTAACTGCCATGTACCAGACCAGTGTTGGGTACTGGGAATGCTATAATCAAAGCAGAGCAAGTCTGCCCTGCCTGAGGCTTACATACGAGCGGGAGATACACATTGAACATTGACCTCATCAAACTAACTTTCTCTTGCCTCTGAAGTCTTATTTATTGCTCATATTTTCAACAAGGTGTAAATTATATTTTACTTGCTGCATCTGTGTATCTATGCATGTATAGATACTCTGCCCAACTACATTGTAAGTATCTTTAGAAGAAACGAAAACACTCATTGATCACTCCAGACATCATGATATACCAGCACACATGTCATTTCTCATCTTCACAAAAATATTTTGAAATTCTAGCATCCATCCCCTCCATTACTCATGAGGGGTCCGAGACTTTAGACAATCAATGACTAGTCTTCAGTGCCAGTCCAGAAGCATACACCACATGGATACTAATGGAATAACAATGATTGAGTGACAGCCACTGAAAAATCAAATAAACAACACGCCCATCCAAAAAGATCTGTGTACACATATGTTCTTGGCAGCACAATTTGTAATAGCCAAAACCTAGAAGCAACCCAGATGTCCAACAACAGATGAGTGGCTGAGCAAGTTGTGGTATATATACACAATGGAATACTACTCTGCTGTAAAAAATGGTGACTTCACCGTTTTCAGCCGATCTTGGATGGACCTTGAAAAATTCATGTTAAGTGAAATAAGTCAGAAACACAAGGATGAATATGGGATGATCTCACTCTCAGGCAGAAGTTGAAAAACAAGATCAGAAGAGAAAGCACAAGTAGAACCTCTCTGGGGTGGGTGGATGGATGAATGGGTGGGTGGGGAGAATACAGGTCCAAGAAGGATGACAGAGGCCTAGTGGGGGTTGTATTGTTATATGGAAAACTGAGAAATGTTATGCATGTACAAACTATTGTATTTACTGTCGAATGTAAAATATTAACTTCCCAATAAAGAAATTATTAAAAAGAAAGAAAAATCAAATACAATCTTACCTCTGCACGCCTCAGCTTCAAAACTCCAAACGTGTTGAATTCGGTAATTGCACGCATTCCAACTAGGAATAAAGCTTCAGCACCGCACACTTGCTCAGCACTGGGGTGGAGAGTCCCCCATCCGTGTCTCGGGATTGCAACACAGTGATGTGGGGTCACCTGTAAGGAAGCCGGGGTGCCGCTGGACAGAGCCGGCCGAGGTGCTGAGATGCCACGAGCTGCTGCAGGACCACTTGTCCCTGGTCCACATCCAGACGGTGGCAGCCTCCCGGAGACAGGACCGCTCGTCTCCCAATGGATGACACACGCCGGCTCTCTGCTGTCCGCTAGGCCTGCAAGATCTCCCAGGGACAACAGGGAAACTGAGAAGTCAGTAAGATGGAGACTGGGACGCCTCATACCGCGTGGTGGGGCAGTGTGAGAGCCAGGATTCGGAGCGGGTTCCGCTAGTCTGAACTTTCCGTCCAGGCCTTTAACTACGCTGCCCACCTGCTCCATCACCACGTGGGCCGTGCCCGCGCCTGACGTTCACCGCCTGACTGTGCTGCTCCGCTATGGTAAAAAGTTCTGGCCAGGTCTCGCGAGAAAACACCGCACGTGACTTTATCTGACTCGCGTGCGCTATTTCCCGCCAGGGAAAGGACCTGGCTGTAGGTGCTAGAATGCGAGCGGGGAATGTCAGCACCGAATTCCGTGGTTGCATACAAGAGTTGAATCATGCCCTCTCCTCCTCCAGGATAACATGAAGACAGTCAATTCATGAACTCTGCTCTGTGCTCAGCAAACCTGGAACAGACAAGAGATGTGCACTTAAAAAAAAAAAAAAGTATCTTTCGTAAGCAAAAAAGATAAAAATGATTCTACAGGCAAAACCCAAATGAAAAAATCAAAAGAATTTCTCACCTTAAAATTCTCGTGGGTTCCCTAACTGCTGCCCAGCACTCAGCAGAGTCTGGAACATAAACGGTGTTTATGTATTATCTGTTTAGAATATTCACTTAGCTCATAAATAAACTTTTAATATTTTTTTGCCTCCAGGGTTATTGCTGGGGCTTGGTGCCTGCACTATGAATCCACTGTTCCTGGAGGCCATTTTTTCCCCATTTTTGTTGCTTTTGTTGTTATTGTTGTTGTTGTTATAATTGTTGTTGTTGGAGAGGACAGAGAGAAATGGAGAGAGAACGGTAAGACAGAGAGAGGGACAGAAAGACACCTGCAGCCCTGCTTCACCGTTTATGAAGCACCCCCCTTGCAGGTGGGGGGTCGGTGACTCCAACCAGAATCTTTATGCTTGGGCCGGTGGCGCACCAGGTTAAGCGCACATAATACAAAGCATAAGGATCCCAATTCAAGCCCTCAGCTCCCACCTGCAGGGTGGTCACTTTACAACGGTGAAGCAGGTCTGCAGGGGGATGCTTCACAAGTGGGGAAGCAGGTCTAGAGTTGTTTATCTGTATCTCTCCCTCTCTAACCACACCCCTCTCAATTTCACTCTGTCCTATCCAATAAGGATGGAAGAAATGGAAGCCAGGAGCAGTGGATTTGTAGTGATGGCACTGAGCCCCATCAATAATCCTGGAGGAAAAAAAAAAGGTGTGAAAAGATTTAGTTAGGATAAACTGTCTCTGGAAGAGAAAAAAATAATCTCCCCCAAACGTAGCCATATAAATGAAGATGTCTAGAACAGTAGATTGCTTGTGTAGCTGGAGTTTGAAGGCTGCAGGCTGGGTTCAGCTAAGAGGGCTTACTACAGGAAATAATAAAAGTGAATTCTAGTTTAAAATGACAAAGAAGCCACATATATTCTTTTCTGCTTTCAAAATCTCATTAAAACAACCACAAGTGGGATTTATAATATTTTTAATGTTTCATAACAAACATTTATAGGGTCAAAAATAATGGGAAAAAATTTAAAAATAGTGGTAAAGGCTTAACAAATAAAGTCAGAAGTACTTGCAATGACTTAGAAAACTTGGGACAAGAAGAAAACTTTTGTAGTATAGTAGTATAACATAAATTAAAATTCAGTAGAAAGTTTAGGAGACAAAATTAAGAATATTAGTGTAAACAAAATAAGATAGATTATTAAACTAAAGATATGAGAACTAAAAGCTAGGAGAACTAACACCTAGCTGTGGCCATGGACTACAAGCTTAGACTGACAGGGACTCAGAGGTTTCAAGGGGTCCTATACTTAATGTAAATATTAAGTCAGATCAATGGGGTTAACTTGTAATGATTCTTATATACTTTTCTCAATTTCTCTGTCCTATCAAAATAACTTAAAAAATCAACATAAGAATGTGATTTGTTTAAAAAAAATGGTATCATGCCATTGAGAGCAAAATTGATGAAATTGGAACTTGGTAATTTTTGTGAAACAACTAAAAAAGTGAATGACAACTCTCCAATGGCTTCTATTATATGTGTAATATAAAAATCAAAAACAACGAACTTGGGAGCCAGGCAGTGGCACACCTGGTTAAATGTACACATTACAGTGAGCAAGGACTTGAGTTGAAGCCTCTGGCCCCTACCTGCAGAGGGAAAGCTTCACAAGTAGCGAAGCAGGGTTACAGGTATCTATCTCTTTCTTCTCAATCTCACCCTGCCCTCTTAATTTCTCTGTATTTATCCAATAGAAATAAATAAAAATATTTTTAAATAAACTAATTTAAAAAAAAACTGGAAAAAAGTAATAACAAGCAAACCAAGTCAGACTCTGTGAAAGCTATAGTGTCTATCAGAGGCAGGGTAATCAGCGCAGATTGGCAGGTAGAAGAGGTGGGGTAGGTAGGTGGTGTGATGTTACAGGTACTTTGGTGGTGGCTTCTGTGAGCTTTATAAACATACATATGGGGGGCCGGGCAGTAGCACAGTAGCAGTAGGTTAAGCACACATGGCACAAAGCGTGAGGACCAGCTTAAGCGTCCCTATTTGAGCCCCCAGTTCCCCACCTGCAAGGGGATCACTTCATAAGCAGTGAAGCAGGTCTGCAAGTGTCTATCTTTCTCTCCCCTTTTCTGTCTTCCCCTCTCTCTCGATTTCTCTCTGTCCTATCCAATAACAACAATAATAATAGCAACAACGATAAAATACAAGGGCAACAAAAGGGAAAAAATAGCCTCCAGGAATACTGGATTTGTAGTGCAGGCATCAAGCCCCAGCAATAATCATAGGGGCAAAAAAAAAATACATATGAGAGTAAAATTATACTCCTAAAATCATTGCACTATTATAAACTAATTTTAAATCAATAAATGCTCAGTGAGAAAAAAATAGAGTATTTTTAATCTGGTATAAAATGTGTGAATAAATAAATAACGGAGTCTCCATGACCTTCAGTTTCCACAGCAGAACCAAAAGGGATGTGGTATGAAATTGATAAGGGTCACCTCTCTGACTCCCTCACACATTGTTCATGACTTTTTTTGCCACCTTGATTCTACTCTCACATGCTTTTCAGATCATGGTGTTCATCAAGGGGATAGGCACGTAACCATCAAAATAAGTAACAAATAAATAAGCACTTTTCTTTCTTTCCCTTTCTTGCCCTTGTTGTTTATTGTTATTGTTGTTATTATTGCTGTCATTGTTGCTGGATAGGACAGAGAGAAATGGAGAAAGGAAGGGAAGACAGAGAGGGGGAGAGAAAGAAAGACACCTGCAGACCTACTTCACCACCTGTGAAGCGACTCCCCTGCAGGTGGGGAACCGAAGGCTAGAACTGAGATCCTTACGCTGGTCCTTGCGCCGTTGCGCCGTGTGCGCTTAACCCGCAGCATTACCACCCAGCCCCCAAATAAGCGCCTTTCTATCCCAGCAGCAGAGTTTGAAGTCATGCACTGGAGTCGTATTAGAGAATCAAAATGAACAGACCTAGAGACTTCTTGGCCCCTGTTCTTCTGTTTGTTTTTGTTTTTTTCTCTCTTTAGTTTTTTTTGCAGGTAGCTGGAATATATACTAGATTCTTTTATTTTTTCTTTATTGGGAGGATTAGCAGTTTACAGTCTACAGTAAAATACAGTAGTTTATACATGTATGGCACTTCTCAGTTTTCCATATAACAATCTAACCCCTCCTAGGTTCTCGTCTGCCTTCATGTTCCAGGACCTGAACCCTCCTCTCCAACCCAGAGTCTTTTACTTTGGTAAAATACACTAAATGATCCTGGTTTTAATTGCCTTACAATGTATTCTAGGTGATATTCCCTAGTATACTGGAAGTTGCAGTAGTCTCTTTCCTCTGTCATCACCTTCCTGCACCTTTCCAGTAACTCAACAGCATCTGAGAAAATATGTATATGTCATAGGGCTGGGCAGTAGTGCACCTGGTTAAGTGCACATATTACCACATGTCTCTCCTTTCCATCTCAATTTCCCTCTGTTCTATCAAATAAAATAAATAATGTTTAGAAAGATAAAGACAAATATAGGAAGTCAGGCGGTGGCACAGTCGGTTAAGCACACATAGCATTCCAACTCAAGGATATGATTCTAGCCCCTCCTACTCACCTGTCCCCGGGATACTTCACAAGCAGTAAAGCAGGTCTGCTGGTGTCTGTCTTTCTCTGTCCCTCTATGTCTCCATCCTCAATTTCTCTCCATGCTACTGAATAAAAATGAGGGGGGAGACTGGCAACTAGGAGTGGTGGATTTGTAAAGCTGGCACTGAGCCCCAGCAGTTGGAGGTAAAAATAAATAAATAAAAATCAATAAATAAATATCAACAAATAAATATCAATAAATAAAATAAGGATTGATCCTGAACCCACAGGAGGAGTCTTGACCCTTAAATAAAGAAAGGGAGGGGACAGGTAGTGGCACACTTGGTTAAGCGCACACGTTGCAATTCCCAAGGACCCAGATTCAAGGCCCTGGTCCCCACCTGCGGGGAGGAAGTTCCACAAGCATTAAAGCAGTGCTGCAGGTGGCTCTCTGTCTCCCTCCCTTTCTATCCCTCCTTCTCCCCTCTCAATTTCTCTGTCTTTGTCCAATAAAATTTTTTTTAATGTGTGTGTGTGTGTGTGTGTGTGTGTGTGCGTGTGCGCGTGCACGTGCACGTGCGCGTGTGTGTGTGTGGTGTGTGTGGTGTGTGTGTGTGTGTGTGTGGTGTGTGTGTGTGTGTATCAGGGTATTAAACTCTGGGGATCCTATGTGTCTATGGTAATTAAACTTGGAAAACAACCTTGGAAGTTGAAGTCTTGTCTATTCAAGGAACGAACCATTGAATTGCTCAAAATAAAGTAACAGAGACATTCTCATGGTCCTGGATAAGAATTTAAGCAGAAGGAAAAACTGAGATCAGAAAATCAACATAGAAAAAGAAGCAATAAACTAGTTATGTGTGTGCTCCCTATGTTCTAGAAATACTATATTTAAACTTCTATTTAATCTTTATAATTCACCCAAGGTCACTGTGAAGGTAACTGATATAGTTTAAAATTGAATATAGGTCTTTGACTTCAAAGAACATACACTTTTCACTAAGAAATTCCTAACCTGAATTCTGTTAGTGTAACATCAAAATTAATCTATTGGATCAAAAACCCTTCTCTTATCTGATCTTCTTACATGATATAGAAAGGAAGAAACTTTTAAGGGCATGATACAGCTGAGAGAAAATGTTTGATCGAAAGAATTAAATACGCAAAACTCCAGAATATTGGCTCTCTATATAGATCTAACATGGGAGACTCCCAAGTACAGTGAACTCAATTGCCAAGTGAGGATATGAAGAGGGATAAGGAAAAAAAAAAAACAGACAACTTTGAGCAAGGAGGAAAAACTACACCAAATGCTCTATTTAAATCCAGACAGTTCCTGAAGTCATATTAGAAGCCTTAGTGGATTGAGGAAATAGCATAATGGTTATGAAAATATTTTCATGCCTGAAGCATCAGAGGTCCCAGGTTCAATCTCCAGCACCATCAAAAGACAGATCTAAGCAGTGCTCTGGTAAAAGAAAAAAAATTCATATTTTATTATTAGATCAAATATTGTGAGTTTTCATTTTTTTAGGGATATTACTCACATATACTACATAGTATTATTCTGTAGAAATAAAAAGCACACACTTCTGATCTTCCTCTTCAAAGAATTTTCCATGTGGCATTTCTGATCTACATTTGCAGATAAAAATAATACACCACAATATTAAGAAATGTTTGGTGAATAGTGCCTACAAATCTATAGAATGTACTCAGAAACCAAGACTGTCAGATGTGTAAGTCAGGGTAATTTCACTTGAATTAAAACTTGAAAATGGATTTGAAATAAGAGGGAAACAGACATTAGAAGTCATGAGAATACCACAGCATACCTGAGTGCCAGTGTTTTATTTTGAGCAAGAGATAGACTCTAGGCTGAAAAGTAATAAAATGTAAAGTTGGGAAAATACACTGTTGTTCAAAATACTATCACCCTGTGATATTTAAGCTTACTTCCTAGCAGAAAGGAATCATTAAGGTTTGGGGTTTTTTGTTTGTTTGCTTGCTTGCTTTGTTTTTTTCTTTGTCGAGATATTATCAAAACTCCATTCCTTATCTTTTTCCCTCAATTCAATCAAACAATTCATGATGGAATTCCAATGTAAATCCCAGGATTTCTGTTGATGTTATTCATTGACAATCTTAATTCTAAAATTTACTTTCAAAGAAAAATAAACAACAACTGATTTTGGAAAAATAAATAAAAGTTTAGGATTGGCATGACCCAATGGCAAGATATATTCTAGAGTCATAGCAATAGATGCAGTGTTATATTTCAAAAAGAACAGACTCAGAACAATTAAACAGATTAGAATCCAGTAATAGATGACACAGATAATTGTTTTGTTTTGGTTTTTTGGTCATTACTGGGACTTAACTCCAAGCCAAAAATTTCAGATAGAAAAAGGGAAAGACATAACATTACCAAAGCCAGTGCAGTGATAGCCAGGTTCAAACCAAGGCCATGTGCATGAGAAAGCAGGGACATTATGCAGATGCACTATATTCCAGGCCCAACACATCTGATTTTTAATTTATTACTTTTATTTATTTATTTATTTATTTATTTATTTTACCAGAATACTGTTTGGCTCAGTTCCAGCTAACTGAGGTACCAAAGATTGAACCTGGGACTTTGGGACCTCAGGCATGAGAGTTCTTTTGCATAACCATTATGCTAGCTACCCTCTGCCTGGAATCACTTGAGTTTTTCAAAGCTTCAAAGGCATTTTAAAGTGGTGGTAATATAGCTGTAACCAACTGGGGAAAACTGTAGTCCACACCATATATATATCTTTTTTTTTTTAATTTTAAAGACTTGTTTTATTCACATGAGACAGAGAGAGAGACAGAGACAGAGACAGAGACAGAGACAGAGACAGAGACAGAGACAGAGACAGAGGGAGAGGGAGAGGGAGAGGGAGAGGGAGAGGGAGAGGGAGAGGGAGAGGGAGAGGGAGAGAGAAGCCACAGTACCACTCTGGTACAGGCAGTGCTGGGCGTCACACTGGGAACTGCAGACATGCAAAGCTCATGCTCTCCCAACTAAGCGACTTCGTCAGGCACTGAAATAATTTTGATGACTATCTTACAAATAAAAAACGGGTTAACATTTAAAATTTCCATAATCTCCAAGTCTCCTAGTTATCTTTTAAATCTGTTTTCTTGATTATAAAATACCAGTAATTTGGAAATAGTTTAATAAATCTGGGCATTTAATTATATCAGTTTCTCCTCAGCACACAAGTCATTTTATTATGATCATATTGGCCACTTCCACTGGTTGGTAGGAGGTTCATCTACTAACGGCTCCCATGGTTTCCACTGGACCATTTTTCTTGCCAGACTTAGTTCGTTTTCAGCCTGAACAATCACCTCTTCTATTTGGCCACTCTGAAGTTGTTCTTCTAATTTTTTCACATTTGGTTCCGCTTTAACCATGCTAAGCTTCTCATTTGTAATCTGCTCTGTGTATTTCCTATTAAAAAAAAAAAGAAAGAAAAAAAGAAAAGAAATGGTAGAGAAAGCCAGTGAGAGGGAGGGGCCTCACCCTGCATACTACCTTGGCTCATCAGACTAAAATAATTTTTGTGCTAGGAATGAAACTTTGCTTCAAATCACTTCAATGACAGCTCATTCACTTTACCAAAGGTTACACTGTGGAAGGAGGGGGTTCAAGAATTCTCTGAAGGTTAAGCAGAATGCAGGTGTCTGGAGCGTCTAAGCCAGAGTTTTTGCAGCTTGGAGTGCACCTCTCAGGAACAGGGCAATTCATCAACGCGGTAGGAAAAAGAATCCAGACCAAAACGTTCGTAAACGTGCTTCAATTTCCCTTTGGGGGCGGGCGGGGCGGGACAATGCTCCGAGCGGATCCCGAGGGGGAGGAGCCGACGCTGGAGTCCGTGACGGAGTGGCGTGCTCGGCGGTGGATTGAGCGGGTCTGGCCCAGGTTCCCAGAGGGCTGCGCGTGTTGGCTTGCCAGGGCTGTCATGGCGGGTCTGCTGAAAAAGACCACTGGCCTAGTGGGATTGGCTGTGTGTGACACTCCACACGAGAGACTAAAGATATTGTATGCAAAGATTCTGGATGTTCTTGATCACACCATATATTTGAAAAATCTTACAATCACTATAAACTTAAAGGGAACATGCAAAAAAATATTTCTTAATAAATTTTTTCTAGGAGGAATCTGACATTGAAATTGTCAAATATGTTTTAGATATAAGGCCAAAAGCACACTCCAAAAAGAACGTGACTATTTACAACACAAAATATTAAAAGTAGATCTACTATATAGTTCAGTAATTCCTCTCCTATAAGTATGTCTCTTTCTCTATCTTCCCTTTCCCTCTTAATTTCTTTCTGTCATTACAATAAAATAAATAAATAAATAAAATTAAAAACAGCCTCAAAGTAAAAAAATAAAAGGAGACTGAGGGCAATGGCTCTATGATAGAATAAGACAGCACTTTGGAGGTAGGGTGAGGTGTGGTGGAGATGTGAAATAGTTCCCCTGAGACAACTGTTTTATAAAATATTCCTCCGATAAAACATCTAAGTCTATTCAAAACTAAAACTTTTAAATATTTGCACTGTGAAAGATGCTTAAGATAAGGAAATGACAACCCAGAGAATAGGAGAAAATATTTGAAAATATTACACATGGGATTACATGTTTGTATAAAGAATAAATAAACAGTTCAAAAAAAAGTATTAATTTTGATATCCAGGGTTGGGTGATGATGCAGCTGTTTTAGCGTATAGATTACCATGCAAGAGGACCTGCAGGGGAGGGATTTAGGAATGGTGGGGCAGTGCTGCAGTTGTCTCCTTTTCTCTTTCCCTCTCTCCCTTTTTCTCTATTTCTCTCCATCTCTATAATAAAAAAGGGAAAAAAATGGCCACCAAGATTGGTGGCCAAAAAAAATAACAATAATAATAATAACCAGATACTATTGGAGAAAATAGGTAAGCATTTTAAAGAGAGATTTTTAACAAGGAATATGAATGGATAGCTAATAAACACATGAAAATATGCTCAACATCATAAGTTTTTATGGAAATGCAAATTTAAAACACAGTAAGATATATTATACCTGTCAAAATGAATTAAATTTTTTCAAACGTGACCATATCACATGCAGATGGGGTGTGGGGTAGCTGTAACTCTTGTATACCACTTGTAAGAATTTACAAGGATACAGACATTTAAGGAAAGCTTGTCAGTTTCTCTTACAGTTAAGCATTCACTTACATGCGAGCAGCAATCCTACCTCTCATGAATTAAAAATAAATTGAAAAACATACATTCACAAAACTTTTTATTTTATTTTTGAGAGAGATGCATAGAGAGAGAGACACACAGAGAGAAACACCAGTGCACTGCTCAGCTCTGGGATTGAAGGTGGGACTTAGGAGCCTCAGGCATGAGAGTCTGTTTGCATAACCATTATGGTGTCTCCCCCTCCCCATTCACAAAACTTAACTCATGATTGTGCAAATTATCGAGAAACAAAATAAGCTCCAAAATATCTGTACAGCACAGTTCAGGAACTACATTCTAGTTCATGAACCAATGTGGGCAAAGCATGAAAACACCCTACTAAGCCAAAGAAGTCAGATCCTAAAGGCTACATTTTTCTTTTCCCTGATATTCAGGGTCAACGAAAACTACTGGACTGAGAAACAAATACCTGGTTACTAAGGCAGGAGGATAAAAGATTGAACACAAGGACAACTTAAGAAAGAGAGAAAATTAGATTTTTTTATCCATAAACATGACGTTGCATTTGCCAAAATTCAGGAACCCACACAACAGAGATCAAAGATAGATAGGTTTTATTACCCACAGATATACACCCCTATGCTATTTTTGATTTTCCAAAATAATAAATATGATAATTATCATGAAAATGTAAAACAGGATATCATGTAAGGTCTTTTTTTTTTTACCTAGTTATAAATATAAGTTCATCTCATACCTTCTGGTGTGACCTTTCCAGTTCAAAGATAAGAACCCAGACATATTGAAGTGGTCATGATTCTATTTATTTTTATTTTTTATTAGTGATACAATAATGATTAACCAGAGTGTAAGATTACAAGGTATTGTTCCATATCACACCCCCCACCACAGTTCTGTGTTCTCCCCACTGTGATAACCACCATAGTGCCATGTTTATTTTTACCTTTTGTAATATTTATGCTTTATTTATTTTTTTATTTATAAAAAGGAAATACTGACAAAACCATAGGATAAGAAGTGTACAGCTTCACACAATTCCCAACACCACATCTCTGTATTCCATCCCCTCTCCCCTCACCTGATAGTTTTCCTATTCTTTAACCCTCTGGGAGTATGAACCCAAGGTCATTGTGGGATGCAGAAGGTGGAAGGTCTGGCTTCTGTAATTGCTTTCCCGTTGGATATGGACATTGACTGGTCGGTCCATACTCCCAGCCTGTCTCTCTCTTTCCCTAGTGGGGCAGGGCTTTGGGGAATTGGAACTCCAGGACACATTGGTGGAGTTGTCTGTCCAGGGAAGTCTGGTTGGCATCATGGTAGCATCTGGAACCTGGTGGCTGAAATGAGAGTTAATATATAAAGCCAAACAAATTGTTGACTAATCATGAACCTAAAGGCTGGAATAATGCAGATGAAGAGTTGGTTGGCAGGGGGTGTCTCTCTGTTTTGTAGATAGCTAGTAGGCATATTTTAGTTATATTCTAAAGGGTCTGTGGCTATACTAGTTCTCTCTCTCTCCCTCCCTCCCTCTCTCTCTCTCTCTATTTCTCTCTCTCTATTTCCCTCTGTCTCTCTCTCCCTTTCCCTCTCCCTCTCTCTCTCTCTTTTTCCAGTGAGCCTAAAATCTCATATGCAGGTGGATCCAAGTTAATGTCTGCGGAAATGATGTCTTGGCTGGTAAAAGGACCAGAAATCTGGACCAGGGAAGACAGTAGCTCCCAAATATGGGAAAGGTATATAAATATTATTGACTTTAACCCCCACTGATTTGATCTGACCTGGGGCCCATATTCAGCTGAGGAACCTATGTGAATTCTATATCCCTATAGGTCTGAGTTCACATTCTGCTGTCATGAGTAGGAACGTTCCAAGTTGCCTCAATTTCAGGACCCATGTTCCTCAGGTGGAACACAGAATATGTTGTCAGTCTCTCTTTGGAGGATGGAACATTCTCTACTGTTGTTGATCCAAGTTGAAGGCAAGGTCCTTTGGGGGCCCACGAAGGGGTCTATTGTGTTGTTCCTGATGGAGATGACTGGTAACAATGGAGAGAGGGATCTATTCAAGGTCTAGGCCCATCATGCCTGTATGGGAATCTCAGGACTCCCTGACTAGGACCCCAGCTGATGGGGTGGCCTGATAGTGACTAAAGAGTAATCATTAAAGTATGCCAGTCTCTTGCCCTTATTCAACTTTTGTAGTCCTTACTTTGATAAGGTTAGCTTTGGAGTGAGTGAGGGAAGTGTAATAGGAAGTAGGTGAGGAGGGTATCTAAGTCTAAGTAGACACTGTTTCATTAGAACTTTATGGTGTCTTTTTAGGTCTTTCTACTTGCTTGCTGCATATATTGACTCACTGCAGACTAGTATGCACTTTTGCTTTCAGGTATAGATTTTGCCCTAATTTATAGATATATGTATACATATGCCTTATCTCATGGAACCTGGTCTATATCTAGGTGAATGGGATGGGACACAGTTTTTGGTGGTGGGAATGGTGTTTATGTACACTCCTATTAACTTGTAGTCATATAAATCACTATTTAATTAATATGCATAAAATTGATTGAATGTCTCAAACTTTTAATGCACAGACTATAGACTCTTTGAAATGTTGACTCTCTTAAAGTTTAGACCAGGGAGAACCTAAGCAACCAGTGGCATTACTCTATTCTGCTTCTAGCGTTTGCCCTTCTTCCGTAGCCAGTCAACAGCGACAGGTTGAGCCTGATGTAAAGTTTTGAGACCTCCTTTGAATCTGGAGAGGTGGCAGTCGTTGACTATGTGGGTCATAGTCTGTCTGGAGCAGCAGGGGCAGTTCGGGTCGTCTCTGGCTCCCCAGCGATGGAACATAGAGGCGCACCGGCCATGGCCTGTTCGATAGCGATTGAGGAGGGCCCAATCATAACGTGCTAGGTCAAAGCCGGGTTGACGCTTGCAGGGGTCTGTGATGAGGTGTTTGTTCTTTACCTCAGCTGACTGCCAGCTCTGTTTCCAAGAGTCTGGAACAGAGAATTTCAGTGTGGGCGTAGAGGACCAGATTGGGTGATGAGATGTCAAGCGTTGGACAGGGTGGGCGAAGATATCCGCGTATATTAGCAGGTCGGGTCGAGCAAAGACATGGGAAATGAACTTAGATGATGCCGCATCCCGACGAATATCTGGCGGGGTGATGTTGCTAAGAACTGGCAGCCATGGAACCGGGATGGAACGGATGGTTCCAGAAATTATCCTCATGGAGGAATACAATTTGGAATCGACCAAGTGGACACGGGGGCTATGAAACCATACTGGGGCACAGTATTCTGCAGTGGAATAGCATAATGCCAGAGATGATGATCGGAGTGTGGAAGCGCTCGCACCCCATGAGGAGCTGGCCAGTCTTGCAATGATGTGATTCCTCGCGCCCACCTTTGCTGCAGTTTTTATGAGATGTTTGTGAAATGACAGAGTGCGATCAAGAGTAACGCCAAGATAGACTGGCTGGGCTTCATGCTGGATTCTCTTATCGCCAAGCTGCACATTAAGCTCACGCGAGGCCGAGGCATGGTATAGATGGAAAACAGAAGATACCGTTTTTGCAGTGCTAGGGATTAGTCGCCATTTTTTACAGTAATCAGATATCAGAGACCTGTCTTTCGTGAGTGTTTCCTCGAGGATGTCGAACTTGGATGCCTGAGTTGCACAGCAGATGTCATCAGCATAGATGAACTTCCTTGAAGAAGTTTCTGGGAGGTCATTGATGTAAATATTAAATAGCGTAGGAGCCAGAACAGAGCCCTGGGGGAGGCCACTTGAGACAAGTCTAGCATAGACTTGTCACCCAGATGCACCCGGAATCTTCTGTTTTAGAGAAGAAACGATATAGTGTTGGCCACCCATGGAGGCAGGCATCTTGAGATCTTGACTAGGAGACCACGGTGCCAGACCGTGTCATAGGCTGCTGTGAGATCAACAAAGACAGCACCCGTCTTTAAATTCTTCTGGAATCCATTTTCAATGTAAATTGAGAGGGCCAGGGCTTGTTTGCAGGTAGATCTTCCTGGGCGGTAACCAGCTTGGGCGGGTGATAGGAATTTCTCTGTAAGATGAGAAATACGTGACAGAAGCAGCCTCTCAAGGAGTTTGTAACACAAGGAGAGGAGAGAAATTGGTCTATAGCTGGCGGCCAGTGTTGGGTCTTTCTTTGGTTTCAAAACTGCTGTTATCTTCACACGACGCCAAATTTTGGGCATAGATTCAGATTCCAAGGTGTGGGACAGGAATTAAGTGAGCCACTTCTTTGCCGCGGGGCCCAAGTTAAGAATGAGTTCTGGGGTGATGTTACTCTATAAGACACAGCTATATATAAATAATGTCAAAGGACATAAATTATGGTGATGTTGTGTATGATACAGCAAATCCTAACAATGGTATTTTCAAAGTTAACCTAATTGTCAAATAATTTGATTACAGCAATAACTATCTATTGCCTTCTTAAACCCTAAAATAGCAGGAACCTCCCTCTTCCTCCATAGAGCCTATGGAGTCCTGGAACCTCTAAGGTGGAACTCACTTTCCTGCATGCTTCTCTCAGTTCATACCAACAGATACTGCATCTGCTGATCGCAACCTAATCAATGCAATGCGTACCACCTAGGCATGCTTCATTTCAGAATGTGTCCAGAGACATCATGGAATATCAATCCTTCAGCTTCATTACTTGGGTGAGAACTTTCCATTAATAGGATTCTCTAATTCCATTTCAAGTGGTTCACTTGCTAATTAAACTCCTTTCCTTAAGCCACTTGGTGACTGCCTGGGTGCTAGTGTGCCCTTTAAGTCTCCCACATGGATTAGAGGGAAATGCAAACAGGGCCTGCCAGCAAAGCAGTATACATTTCTGCTTGTGTCCTTCTCTCCCTTGCCTTCTGTTCTTGCTGTCCACACACAATCCCTAACCTTCACATAGTGATTTTCACTTCCTTACCAGAAATCTCAGCTGTTTTCTAATGAAGTCTGTTGAGTTATTTTGTTGTAGTATTTGTTTTCTGGAAGAAAGGCAAGTTTCCGTGACTATATCACCATAGTTCCTCCCCAGATGTAGGGTTGGTCATGATTCTAAATGAGTCTCTCCTACGCATGGGAAGCTGTGGCTACTGTCTGGTTTACTACACATCCTTCAAAGTATGTTTTGGGTCCACTAGTATAAAAAAAAATCAAGGCTATAAATAATTTTTGAATAAATCATCCACTTGACTTTGTTTCATTTATCATTTCCTTATCTTAGTTGCACTCAGTTTTAAGGTTGTTTTTTTTTTTTTTGCCTCCAGGGTTATTGCTGGGGCTTGTTGCCTGTGCCACGAATCCACTACTTTGTTGCCCTTGTTGTCGTTATTATTATTGTTGTTAGTGATGTCATTGTTGTTGTTGTTGGATAGGACAGAGAGAAATGGAGAGAGGAGGTGAAGACAGAGACGGGGAGAGAAAGATTGACACCTGCAGACCTGCGTCACTGTTTGTGAAGCGACACCCCCCGTACCCCGGAGGTGGGTAACCAGGGGCTTGAACTGGGATCCTTATGCCAGCTCTTGTGCTTCAATTCTTGTGCTCTTAACCCACTGTGCTACTGCCTAACCCCATTTTTTTGTTAACGCTTGCATCTATTATACTGAATTTACTTGGAGGTGGTTTAATAAAATATATTTTATAAAACAATACATGTTGGAATGAGGTTTTCTATTTGTTTTTGTCAAGAGGATTCACAGTGTTGGCACAACTCGACCACTTCCAGTGACCATTTTTTTTCTTTGTTTTCCTGTAGACACAAGGTGTGAGAGACAGGGAGAAAGAGAAAGGAAGACACTGCAATACCCTTCTGCTGCTATCGAAGCTCCCATGTTATGCCCCAGAGCTGGAACCTGGGTGCTAATGTATGGTGATGTGTGTACTTCACTGGATAGCCACCTGCCAGTCCCTGAAATGTGTTTTTTTTTTTTTGTTTGTTTGTTTGTTTTTCACCAGAGCACTGTTCAGCTCTGGCTTATGGTGGTGGTGGGGATTGAACCTGGGACTTTGGAGTCTCATGAGAGTCTCTTTGCATAACCATTATGCTATCTACCCCCAATCCTGAAATGCACTTTTGTACTCAGAAAAACCATGTTGAGGTTTTGAAGAATTCTAAAGGTTTAGATAAATTGTTTTTATTGCTGATGTAGAAACCAATGGAAGTTCATGAATGTATTCAATTATGAATAACCATGAAGTCCCTCACATAAGTAAGATTATTTAGTACTTTTTTCCTTCGGTCATATTTCACTTACCATAAATCCCTCCAGTTCCACGAATGTTGATACCATATCTTCATACAGTCCAGTAATATTCTGTTGTGTATATCTGTCATATCTTCCTTATCCATTCGCTGGTCATTGGGCACTTGAGTTATTTTTAAATCTTGGGTATTATATATAACACTGCAATGAACACAGGGTCATTATCTCTTTGGATAAGTATTTTTATATTTTTTAGGAAGATATCTAGGAAAGGAATTGCTGAACTGCATGGGAGTTTTATTTTCAATATTTTGAGGAATCTCCATACTGTTTTCTTTTTTATGTGATAGGACAAAGAACTCTTCTGCCTTCAAGGTTCCGATATCCACTCAGTGTCAAATATTGTGCCAGATAATTTTACCCACACATAAATACAACAAAAAAGTAATATTTTGGTAGCAGCATGGTTTTGCTACCTTTTCTCATTCTTGCTGATCACAGTGAGAGAAACGTAAAGAAGAGCTTGGATTGAGCCAGAACTTTACTGACAAAATGTGAACAGTAATACAGCCAGTGCCAGTGTTGTTGTTACTGGTGTGTGTGTGTGTGTGTGTGTGTGTGTGTGTGTGTGTTCTGTTTCCAGCACTGGGGAATGACCTCTATCATCTAAGATATCAACACTGAGCAGTGAATGGCCTCCCAGTCCAGTTTATTCATTCTCCTTAAAGAAAGAGGAAAGATACCACACTACTACTCTACCATCTATGGAGTGCCCCAGTGTCATCCATGGTTCTTATAGACAGTACCAGAGCCTCACACACAGCTAAATGTGGCATCTACTAAGTAAGATATCTTTCAGTCCAGAGTGAAACAATACTGTACAATGATTAGTTGAGACACTTCCAGTTTCTGGGTCCAATTCCTGACTTCTGTCACATGATATTTAAGTGACCCTGGAGGAAAATACTTATTTTTCTCCTTTCCATCCCTTCATCATTACAAATTTCAGGTAATGCCAACCTTATAAAAGTGTTCTAAAGACTATATATGATAATATATGAACATAACCTGGAGTTATAAAGCTAGAATGCTCAATTTTGGAATGATTTAATGTAAGTATACAAAATTATTAAAGAATTGAGTTGTAAGAATCACAGTGAAATTTTAACAGTTTTAAAGTTGAGGCAGGGTTCGAGCCCCCGGCTCCCCACCTTCAGGGGAATCGCTTCACAGGCAGTGAAGCAGGTCTGCAGGTGTCTGTCTTTCTCTCCCCTTCTCTGTCTTCCCCTCCTCTCTCCATTTCTCTCTGTCCTATCCAACAATGATGACATCAATAACCACAACAATAATAATTACAACAATAAAACAACAAGGGCAACAAAAGGGAAAATAAATAAATAAATAAGTTGAGGCAGGAACTTCATTTGATGTTCTTGTATACTGTTAGATCTGTATGTTTGCTTTAAGTTTCTGTTAACTTTCGCTTTAATCTGCATTCTTGCCTAAATTATTAATTTAGGAAGCCTTCTCCTCATTATTTCCTGATAATCAATAATGATCTCCTGACCAAAGTTCTTCATTTGTAGCTTCCTGTCCTAAAGTGAACAGTCATTCACTTTGCCCTAAAAAGCAAGATGCTAGGGGCAAGGCAGTCGTTCAATGAGTGAAGTGCCCATGGTAGGAAGCACAGGGACCAGCATAAGGATCCAGTTTGAACCCAGGGCTCCTCACCTGAGGGGGTGGAGGGGCGCTTCACAAGTGGTGAAGAGGTCTCTCCCCCTGTCTTCCCCTCCTCTCCCGATTTCTCTCTGTCCTATCCAACAACAACAATAGCAATAACAACAATTACAATAAAAACAAGGCCAAGGGCAACAAAATGGAATAAAATGGCCTCTAGGAGCAGTGGATTCACAGGGTAGGCACTGAGCCTAGTGATAACCCTGGAGGCAAAAACAATCAAGATCCTGCTGGTATTTTACTCCATCTCCCATGTCATTACACAATGACTTTCTGCTTTTGAGTTTTGTACTCTTATATCCACTAATTAAAGCCTAATATATATTCCTCTGGGTAATATGCAAAATGCATTAAAAATTGTGGGTAGAAAACAAAGTTTTCTCAGAATAAATTGTATGAAATTCAATTCATACTGGTTATCTGTTAACTTTCAAGCATTCCCAATTAAATTGTTAGTATTGGAATGTGCTTTTGAAAATGTTTTTAAATATGTTGATTTATTATTTTTATAGTTACAGATATAAATTGAGAGGGAAGTGAAACAGAGAGTGAGAGAGACACCTACAGTACTGCTTTATGTCTTATGAAGCTTCGTCCTTGCAGGTAGGGACCTGGAACTTAAACTTGCATCCTTGCACAGAGGGATATGTGTGCCCTACTGGGAGTGCCATTGCCCAGCCCCCATAACATTATTTTTTAAACCTAGTATTGAATGTAGGTTAATTAAATAGAAATAATTTTTTTAAGTTTGTTTAATTTTTTCACCAGGGTTATCATTGTAACTTTATAGTGCTTACAGAGGTTTTATATATATATATATATATATATATATATATATATATATATATATATATATATATATATTAAAAAACAGAGAGAAATTTAGAGGGGAGGGAAAAATGAGAGAGTTATCTATAGCACTGGTCCACTATTTGTTAACTCTCTCTCCTGCAGGTGGGGACCAAGGACTTGAACCCAGGCCCTTGGGCACAGTAATGTGTACACTCTACTGGGTGCACCACTATCCAGCCCTCTGTTCTTTTTGTATGCCTGAAAACATGGGATTATTGATGGAGTCTGTATAGCTCATTTTAAATTAAAATTCTTTTTAAAAAATCCATTCAGATACTCAATAATGTGTAAATCATGTTTAAGCTCTTCATAGCCAACCCTTTTCAGGAAAGACAAGCAGACATTGCACTTATATGACAACTTGTGTGAATCCTAGTCACTGTGTGCCCCAGTGTAGAAGGCAGTCAGTGAGCCCTAGCAGTGATATGCCAAAATGTGATTCTCATTTCATGTGTTGACCTGTACTTAAAAAACAAACAAACAAAAAAAAACCCATGATACATCTTCAGCCTAGAAAAAGTAACTTTTCAAAAATATGACAATTTTCCTGAAGTGCATTCTTTCTTAGGTAATGCCACATTTTGCCAGTAGATAGCACTCAAGATATTCCAGTACATAGAGAGAAGGCCTCTTGGTGGGATTCTTAGTCAGCAAGGGAAACATTAGGAAGTTCATTTTAGATCAGGAAGTGGAAAAATAAAAATAAACCTCTAAATGCTTAGAAAATGGAATTTTTGTACCAAATTCCCAGTGGGCTCTTAATGTAAATCTGTACTTTGGCAGTGTGGGAAAGTTAACATACTTATTCTCAACAGTTTCTGTTCGAAGTCAAGGAAAGCATACCATGCATTTAACACAGACCAAAGTAAAATGTGAAGACAGCACTTGAATGGTACTACTGAGGTTCAGGGAGACCACTGAGTTATAACACTTACACATTACGCTAAAGAGAGAAGTTTGAATGCTGCATTTATATCAGAATACAGTACTTGAAAAAAAAAGTCTGAATGTAAACAACAAAAATTAGCATATGTTTGAAGGAAGCTGGTGAAAAGTGACTGGGTGTGGTGAAATCTACTGGTCTGTGTAGAAACAGCTGCTGCTATTTTGGCAAATGATGCTTCCATGAAGGAACTCTCACTCCTTTGGAGGTGAGAAGTGGGAAAGAGAAGTTTGAACCATCTTCCATCTGTCATGACCTCAGCTTCTGATGCAGAAAATATAGGTCTGTGTTAAACAGATGACAAGAAATTTTTAAGCAAATAATATATTGTTCAAGTAACTGCAGAGAGCTGGAATGTGAAAATTAGAAGAGTCAATCTCCTAATTCCACCTTCCCCAAAAAATTGGAAGCAGCTGCAAATAAAAAAAAAAAAATTATCAAGAGGGAAAATGTACCTCAAAATGAATGAGAGACAAGCTTAGAGACAATTTCACTATTTTTAGTGAGATATTATTGCTATTTTAGTAATATAACTTGCAGGGTGGTCAGCCTCCTACAAGTGTCAGCTCCTAAGAAATGTGTTTTTATTTCATGCTCTCCAGGATTCAAACTAAAGCTTTCTATAGCTGCTGCCCCCAACTTAAGTCTTCCCCCCCCCCACAGTTATCACTGGGGCTCAGTGCCTGCACTGTGAATCCACTGCTTCTGGTAGCCTTTTTTTTTTTCATTTTATTTGATAGAACAGAGAGAAGTTGAGAGGGGAGGGAAAGACAGAGAGATGCTTGCAGACCTGTTTCACTGCTTGTGAAGTTCCCCTACCCCTGGTGTGGAGCCAGGGGCTTGAACCTGGATCCTTGTGAGGGTCCTTGCACTTAGTACTATACTATGTGTGCCGGTTGGGTGTTCCACCGCCTGGCCCCCTAAACTCTAAGGAACTTACAGCTTCAAACTGGATGACCCAATATCTTGCCCCCAATTTAATTGAGCTGCAAATGACTTGAAAGTAGCCATTCAATTTCTGCTTATATGAGCCAGTAAACATCTATTGTAGTTGCTTAACTTGAGTTTTTGTTTTAGTTATCTACAACCAAAAGTGCCACATGAGGGATGTAAAGAGGTTTACTTCCTTTATCTCATATTTCTATATTCCTTCTCCAAGGAACAACAAAAAAATCTAAAATCAGAGATATTTCATTTGATTATTCATTTACAGTATCCTGTAAATGAGTTTTCCCTTTGCTGTCCTCCTTACCCATTGTGGTTCAAAAGGTAGGGACTCCAGAGCTCCATCTTTCTCCAGAGCAGGGACAATAGAGTTCCCAGAGACACTGATCTTACTCTTACAAAACTCACTGGAAACCCCAACTCTGCCTCTCCTCTTCTGCCTCTAGTGTCTCCCTCTTGGCTACTGACAATGACATTGACCACCAGCACACTCCTGGTAAGCTTTCTAGCATCCAAATTAAGAGATAATATGACCATTAATGATGGAGGGAGGTTTCACTATAGAGGAATATTTTATACTTTGTATTAAAACATGGAGCAACCACCAAGCTAAACTTTTAGGATAATACTTAACAAATCTCATAAAGCCTCAGGACATTCTAATTATGGGAACTACAAAGCTATAGGGGAATGAGGGAAAGAATTGAAAGAATGCATAAAGAGTAGTAAGTGAGAGAAAGAGGGAAAAAAAGGGTTTCTAATAAGGCAGTTATTCCTCATAACAGATGTGTTGAAATCTCATGATGTTAGCTATAAAACTCAAACAAAAATTACTAAAGCGATGGGCCTTAGGAACATACCTAAAATAGACTTCCTAGCTTCTTTCTACACTAAGATCTCTATTCTCACCTGGTCTATTCCTATTTTGTGGTTCCTGTTTATTAAACATTTTTCTTGTTTTATATCTTACTGCCTTTCATCCACCAAGTTACAGATTATACTATGATTCTTTCCTTACCTCCCTAGGCAGACGACCTCACCAGTGTGTCCTAGAACTTCACCTATCCAAAGGTCTACCCCACTAGGGAAAGATAGAACCCACCAATGTCATGTCCAGAAGAGAAGCAAGTAGAGAAGCCAGAATTCCTACCTTCTGCACCCATAAGGAATTGTTGTCCATACTTTCAGAGGGGGAGAAATAATAGGGGAAGATGACCAGAGGGCTTTCAATATCAATTCCATCAGGACCCGGAGAGAGAAAAAGAAAAAAGGAAGGACTTTCGAAAGTAGTAATACATGCTGTGTAACTTAGTAAGGAAGAGGAAGTAGGACCATAGGAAAAATGGCAAATATATATGAATATATACAATGTATACAACAACTACAATAATAACAATAACAATAATGGCAACAGAATGGAGAAAATGGCCCCTAGGAGCAGTGACTTCTTAGTGCAGGCATTAAGCCCCAGCAATGGCCCTGGAGGCAAAAAAAAAAAAAAGTAATAAGGCTTAAGTACATGATTTTAGATCTTAAGGATTTTAGTGATTCTATGTGCAATCTTGACTGAAATTCAGTAAAATACAGTATCAGATTCTATTATATAATGACTCAAGATCATTCAATTATTCAATAAAAGCAACTATTCAAAAAAGGGGGGGCATTTAGTTAGTAATAGCCTATCAGCATTACATGAGAGTTCTAAGAAGTCCAGAGGTTAGTGCTAGCATGTTACTGAGTCCTGAATTCCTTATGGGAGAGCTACACAGCAACCCTGTACCATATAATTCTTACTGCTCACTTTCTAAAATTATTGTCAGATCAATGCTTCAGGCTCAGTACAGGTAATTCTCTTTATCTGATAATAAGATAGACTGTAAGGCATTCAGCATCTATAGATCATTTTGATGACTCAGTAGCCAGAGGTTCATTTGTTCATTCACTAGAGCAAAACTTTTATAACTGCTGGCTAGTTGAGAAATACCTGAGGCAGTCTGAGGAATTGGAAAGCACACCATGCTGAGACCCTGGAATCTGAGGGTCCTGAGTTAAGTTGCAGATCTGTTCCAGATCACCTGAAGCAAGTCACATTACATTTCAAGATTCTGCTTCTTTAAATGTAAAGGGAGAAAGTTGACTAAAGTCTAAAATTTTCTGCATTTTCTGCAATGCTGAAATGCTGCAGTGCTGGGTATGATGTTCTTACCCATTTTCTGATAATGATACAATAAAGGGTGAGAAGTTAAGTGTAGATAAGGGACACAAGAAGAGAGGTAATGGTGCTTCTGAGCCACAAGTAGGTAAAGTATTAAAATATCCTTCTCCAGTTTCAATACCCTGGTCTCCACCTGCAGTGGGCAAGAGCTTTCTGAGTGGGAAAGAAGTGCTGTAGGTGTACCTCTGTTTCATTGCTTGTCTCTCTCTTTCCTTTCAATTTCTCTGTCTATCCAATATATACATATATGTATGTATAATATAAATATATGCATGTATATGTTTAACACTGGTTTATAGTGGTGAGGGGGATGGAACCTTAGGCATGAAAGTCTTGTATACACATTATGCTATCTTCCCACCTATTGCCTTTATAATAGCTCTCAGATTCATGTCTCTCCATGTTAACTTTCTTTCCAACTACAATGCTCACCACTTCACATGATTTCCTTCTCAATTCCATAATGCATGTTACCATTAAAGATCTCTCTCTCTCTCTCTCTCTTTTTTTTTTTTTTGCACATAGTACCTTTCTACTCCAGGGTAGGTTGTAGGGCTCCTATAGCTCAAATCTAAGCTATTTAGCCTGGCATTGACATTATCTCTCTAATCCAGCCTATAATTTATGGTTCCTTTTACTTTTTGTGAATATATTTCCTCCAACAAGCTTAATCTACTTAGTTCTACCCTGCAATTATATGAAAATATGAAGTCACTTCTCTCTGCTTCTGGTCATGCTTCCCTACCATATGAAAAGATTTTCCCCATTTTTCAACCACAAGACTAATCTTAACCCTTCTCAGAAGTTAAACCAGCTTACATTTCACCTAATGAGTCATTCTCATTAGTCAAAAATAGTTATTTATTGATGAGCTATGACCCCATGTCTGCAAGTTTCCATCTCTTGTATCAGGTAGCAGACTATTTTATTTAATAGAGATACAGAGAGGGAGAGGGAGAGAGAGGCACCATAGCTCTGCTTCTGCATTCACAGAGCTTTCCCCCATGCCAGTTATGATGCTTTCTTTTGTGCAGGGGCTCAAGCCTAAGTGCTTTCTGAGTAAAGCATGCACTTCACTGGGTAAGCTTTAGCTCCCTACCCCAACAATTTTCTTTACTTTCTCCAGCTGCACTAGGTGGTGTGTAAATTTACATTTTCTAGTATTATCTACTATAATCTGTTTTAACACTAATGGCTAGACTATATTCTAATGGCTAGTCAAAGAATTAACTATTTTATCTATCTGCTTGGGAGTCAGGCGGTAGTGCAGCGGGTTAAGCTCACGTGGCACAAAGCTCAAGGACCAGCATAAGAATCTTGGTTCCAGCCCCTGGCTCCCCACCTGCAGGGGAGTCACTTCATAGGCAATGAAGCAGGTCTGCAGGTGTCTCTCTTTCTCTCTCCTTCTCTGTCTTCCCTTACTATCTCCATTTCTCTCTGTCCTATCCAACAATGACAACAACAATAATAACTACAACAATAAAACAAGGGCAACAAAAGGAAATAAATAAATAAATATAAAAAATATTTTATCTACTTGTCTTCCCCTTTTGTATTCTTCCCTTCATCTCCTTTTCTTCCTTCCTTTCACTTTTTCATAGTATGTAGAATAGAATTTGAAGGACACATTAAATTATCAGTAACACTTTACAAATAAGCACAATAACACCAAGCTTTAACACCAGCAGGGTCTCAGAGGAGTTTGTGCTTCTTTTACACAGTCTGAACATTGGGACACACTTGTTCACTGGGGTCTCTTAGCTTCTAACTCTCATCACATTTTTTTGTGAAAGTACTTAATAGTTCTAGAAAACATATCCAACCTTAAGTTTCACTTTAAATATTGATGTGTTTTGTTTCCCCAAATCTAAACATCATGAACAAATTGAAGAAAGGAATTAAGTATTCTAGTATTTAAATCACCTAATCATTCATTTTGATAATGTGTTAAGTCATACTCCTCAGAGAGTTAATAACAAAACTGGGAACTTCAAGAATTTAAAATGGGTCTTGATGTTCTGGTTTTACAGATGAGTCAGCTGACACTTCAGGCAGAGACACTCAGTCTAAGTAAGATGTTGTATCTTGCAAACCTGTTTGCGTTGCTGTTCTAACATCATCTTTATGTCTGCCAAGTTCTTCTCCATAAAGCCCTTCTTGTTTTCTAAAGATTGTCTGTAAATAAAATGCACCTCTATTCAGGACTTTAAGCTGAACAAAAACATTAACTCATAGAAATCTTTTCCAGTTTGTGAAATAGCCTCACTTACTGTTTTTGGAATAGACAACCTTTTCTATGTGGGCCAGAGGTCTCAGTAGAGAGAATTTCTATGAAGATGAAGGGTTGATTGTGTGAGCTATAGATATGTAAATACTTATTCTACTTATTTTTAAGAATCTGTTGCAAGGAATAGGAACAGTGTGAGGTCAAACTTAAGTGAAATAAAGTTTGGTAAAGGCTCTCCTTTACCATAGGGCCTTAGACTAGGTATAAGGACAACAAGGCTACATGGTTGCTTTTGTCTCTCTCTTTCCACATAGGAAGTGGAGTGGTGTTAGAGACATACTCCACCCTCCTTCTGAATGGCACCTACTAAAGTCCTGCTTCTGAACCACTACACTCTGGATTAACCCCCTCATTTGCAATAATTTGTTTCACATGTGAAAGTCCATGTGCAATCATCAAGATTGTTCTGCTTTAAACTTGGTCCTAATTTCAAAAACTTAACAAACTTCTCCCTTCATTTCTATTCTGAGAAGGCAAGTAAGAGGAGAAGGAAACATTATCCCCTTATAATTCCAACCCCAAACTTTTCTGTTGTTTTTTTAAATTTCTTTTTTAATACTAGGAATCGATCATTATTCGACTCTCTTGCTTCAACATGTTTTTCTTCTGTAGATGAGAGCTTTGCTTTTCTGAAAGTAGGACCTAGCCTTGCCTTGTTTGCATCTGTGTTGAGGCTCCAGTCATACTTCCCATGAGAGTAACTTTACCTCTCTGGACTTTAGATTTCCCTTCTGCTCAATAAGGAGCTGATGAGAGAAGTCTAAATTCTTACCCACCATAAATGTCGTGGTAGTCTTTACCCTCCATCCTCACTCTTTTCACTTTGTCAGGCAAGGGTCTAGCACCGAAATAGTTAAAAGTTCAGGTTTGCTCCAAATGGAGAGCTGTTAATATGTGAATGAGGTTTAAGGGCCACAGTTTGCAGTCTCAACTGGTTTAGAAGGTTCCTCTCTTCAAAATTTCCCCCAGAGGTAGGCTGTAGCAAGCTCTCCTATCAGATCCTCTGCTCCTGCACCCAGGTGGAAATTCGCACTGCACCTGCACCACATATTATCTCCAGTCTCCTGGACACCACGCTGCCTATTACCAATCTCCAAATCCGAGTGTGCTACTAGCATCCTTAAACCTAGCTCAGTTTCCTCACATCCCTGCCTTTACCCCTCTTTGAGCTTTCTCTCTCGGCGCCCCCCCCCCCCAAGAATTCCTTCCAGGGGCGCCTGTCACATTTTGCACCCTGCTCTCCACCTTTGTGAGCTAGGCGCAGCCCGCGCGGTGCAGGGCGCTCTCCGGGGAGTCCCGGGCCTCAGCCCCACCCTCCCAGCCCCGGGTCCTTCTGGGCGCAGACCCTTCGCGCCGCGCTCCGGAACCCAGCGGTCGCCTCCCTCAGCCCCAAACTCTGGGTGCTTCTACTGTGCGCCTCTGCAGGGAGAGCACCCTGCCACCACCTCTCCAGTCAAAGAGCAGATTAGTGGGCAGGGCGCTGGCCCGGCCGAGCCACCCTGACCAGCCTGCAGGGGCTGGGGCAGGAGGGTCTCCGGGCTTCGCGGGGCTCCGGGGCGCTCAACTCTGAGCCACAGCTGCTCGGCGGGGCCAGATCCCTTAAGGAGCTGCGCGCAGGAGGAACCCGGCACCAAAGCTCCTGGGCCGCTGCCTGCGACCCTGGGCTTCCCCGAGCTCTCCCTGACCCTGGAGTGCGGGCGACCCGCGCTGCGTGCCCGAGCTCTAGCGGACCCGCGCGCTCCCTCGCGGCCCCCTCCGAGGAGGGGCGCGCGGGGGCCCGACTGGCACCTCCCGTCCGTCCGCCCTCCCCCTTCCACGCCCGCCCACCCGACCCGGCAGACGCGGCGCTGCGCTCCGAGCCCGGGAGGGAAGCGCGGCGCGGAGTCGCTGGCGCCCTTAGTGCAGCCCGGCGAAGTGGAGATGCGCGAGGGGCAGGCGAGCGCGCGCAGCTCCTGAGACGCCGCGCCAGCCGGCACCATGCGCCTGCGGCCGCTGCCCCTAGTCGTGGTCCCCGGCCTGCTGCAGCTGGTGAGTGCGCTCCGCCGCCCTGTGCGCGGGCTGCGGGATTCCGCGGGAAAGCCGCGTCGGAGGAAGCCGGCCGGCCCAGGAGCGGGCTCCGGACTGTTGGGGGGTGGAGAGCCGAGTGGAGGGAGTTTGCGGTCGTCTTAAAGAGTCTCGGGGAAGGACTGGGAAATGGAATGGAAGAAAGCTGCGGGCAGCCCAGGGGCTGATTGTGGGTTGGGACTTGAGGATCCGGGAAAAAGTAAGTGAGAAGTGGCCAGGAAGAAAGCAGGCACAGGTACTGGACAAGAAGCGGCTTGTGGGGACTCCATCTGGACGGGATCTGCTGAGGATGGGCTGCAAGATCTGAGTCCAGCTCAGGCTCTGAGGGGCATGGTGGTTTGTTTTTGAAAAATTTTTTTTCCGCTTGATATTTTGCCCAGATGCTAGCGGACACTTCTTTCAACCTGCGACATCCTGAGCCTTCCTTGGCAGGGCCAGTTAGCTATGCCTTTCAGAGAAAGACTGAAGGGAAAGAACTGGAGTTAATTAAGGGTCGGTTGAGGTTACCTTGGCTTTCATCTGTCCTTAGAAACTAGGATTCCCCCCCCCCCGCCCGTGGGTCCACAGTATGTAACTTTCATGCCCAACTCTGTAAAGGAGCCTCCCTCTCGGACACCCCTAAACAGTAGGCCCCCCGAAGACCGGTCCCACCAGCTCCCCTCTGGGGGCGCAGGCATTGAGGATGAGAAGGGGCTCAGGGGATGCCAGCCAGATTCCAGGTGACTGCCCCTCTTCCCTCTCTGTTCGCTTTTCCCACGTAGGGCCACACTCTCCTCTTTAAGATATATGTTTTACTAGTTATATTTGAAGGGAAATCCAGGGTAAGAGCTTCAAGAAGACAACTTTTAAAGTAAAATTATGGAGGGGACTGCTTTGGCTCTGTCCTTGTCTGTAAGGGATTCTCCATGTTCTCCTGGAGCCTACTGGTGAGGTGCTATTAAGAAGGCTTTCTTCAGAATCCAGGATTTCTTTGGTCCACATACTCAGGAAGGCTTACGCATTTAGATCTGGACTATTAAAACATGATTCAAGAACATAATCACTTGGAGAATGGTGCTCTCGCCCGCCCTCTTTCCTTACCTTTCTCTCCTTCCCTTATTTCCTTCCTTCCTTCCTTCCTCCCTTCCTTCCTTTCTTCCCTCTTGTTCTTTCTATGATTAACTTTTAGAGGTGAAAAATATACTAACTTATGGAAATTTCTCCATGATTATCTATGAAATAGGAGAGGCCGAGTTCTTTGCAAGTTTTGAGAATGGAAGGTTTTGGTGAAAGAAAGAGGGCACAGAAGGGTCTGTCCTTGTGACAAAAGAGGTTAGTTCTACCTCCATAGCATGAACTAAGGAATTCTTCAGTGGCATCAAGAAGAAAAATGAATCGATGTTCTCAAGTGTCCTTGAAATGAACCAGAGCACATACTGCCTGTACATGATACTGTATGGTAGAATGAAGTATACATCGAAGGCATTGTGTCTGCAATATGCATGGTGTGTTATTTTTTAGTATTACATGCTTTTTAAAAGGTTCAATCTGAATTTCGGTAAAAGATGATGAGACAAACCAACATTTGTATGACGAGTATAACTAAAACTACAGAACCCCAGGGGAAACAAGGGCTTATGTGGGATCCTCTTAGCTTATTTAGTTTTGTATTTAGTGACCATGAACTGCATATCTATTCTGTAGCAGTGTGTTCAACACTTAAACAGGAGGGACTATATTAGGGCATGGATTGGCAAAAAAAAAAAAAAAAGTTATCCTCTCAGTTTCTATATTGAAAACAGTAGATTTATTTATTTATCTATTTCACAACACCGTCATTGATAGCAAATACATCAAATACGTCTTGCAGGGGTTATATAGCTTCTTTAAGAGTTAGAGTCTAGTATTACGGCATGGGTTGATTGATTAGTTTTTAAGGAGGCTTGTCAAATTCTAATCTGTTTTTGGATTGTGCTTGAGTTGTATTTTTTTTTTCCTGGAGTACTTTATCATGGCAAGTAAGGTGGGGAGCTGCAGCTGTGTGATAAGCACACATTCCTTACACTGCCATCCTTTTGGACAATAAAAGGCTGTTTACTTTCTCCACCTAAGAGCTGTTTCCAGCCTTATAGCACAAGGGGATGTGAAAGGAAAACAGAGTAAATGAGCAGGGTATATCTAAATTAAAACATCCCTCAACCCTGCCAGTGCATGCCACCCCTAGCAGGTACCAAAAGGGACAGATCATAATTAGATCCTTTGGATAGCTCACAGGGTTGTTCTAGCTTTTCCACCTGATGTTGAACTCCACCACTAAATCCTAAGGCTAAATAGATTAAATTTTTTTCCCTAGATTTGAAAACTAGCCTTAATTTTCTAGAATTAAATAGAAATAGGCATTTAGTACACTTGTATTTGATGGGCACGGGTTGGGGGCAAGTTTGGCTACAGCTGGAATTGAATTTCAAATTTCCATTTGAACTACCAGCCCAAACAATATATACTTTTAAAATGTGAAATGCTTTCATGACTTCTGGGTTTATTTGGAGATACTGAAACCTTAGTTTCAAGAAAACAATGTCATTTATCTGAAAATATTCACAAGAAGTTGGGCTCAAATGAATCATTAACCACATAACACTTGTACACAAGTACATCTTTACTTGCCATCGTGCTATTTAAACATTTTTAAAAATCCCCAGAAAACTGACTTAATAAATATTATAGCTAATTTGTGAAGTGTGAGTATTTACCTATCCTTGCCCAACTTTCCTGGCGTGTGTCCAGTTCTTGTAACAGATAGATTCTGTACCTAATTAATATGATTATTATATATTTGCAAAATGCTAACATCAATCCAGAACATATTATGCTCTTTGAAATTCTTATTCAGTGACACATCCTTAATAAAAATATCAACAGCACATGATTTCTTTTCTGCCATCTAATGAAAGAAAATTAGCAATTGAAATTAATATAATAAAACGAGTGTCATTTCATGACATGATGTAAAGACTTAGCCAGTTGACAACTTTGTATGGATCTGCATAATTTGTAACTCTAATAAGTGTGAGATTTTACTTTTAAGAAAAATGTCAATTGTAAAAAGACTAAATTTGAATTTAAATGTGAGGTTAACTTGATTGGAGAATAAAATCTACTTAGAATTTTTAAAAATAAGATTCTTAAAACATTTCAAATTATTTAGCTGTGATACCATGATGAATTTATAAAACAAAATTATGTTAAAAGTGATATAAACAAAATTTTAGAATTCTATAAGAAGCAAAATACTTGTGATGCAAAGTATTAACATTTTAAGTTCATCTTTATTGTCTAGTGATGTTCCAGGTGGACTTATTAAGGATATATTTCTTTCTTTGAACAAGAAAGAAATATAAAAAAGAAAGAAATATAACGTTTGTTTATTTTGCTATTCATTTCATATCTTCATCCCCAGTGCTGTGTTTATAAGAAGTGATTACTCATGACTATCTTCCATTCAAATATCACAGTTTCCTCCATACACTTTGATCAATAAACATCAAAACAGAATTTCCCATTGTAGAAGCAATAGCTGTTTATTGTGTGGAGGAGAAAAAGCTCTTCCACTTTACCATGGTTATGATTTAGAGTTGACTGGTCTTGAAAATTAACTCCCCATTAGGAGTATCCTTATCATAGACATTTAGAAATGCAAATTAGGACTAGAGAATTAAATCCTTTATTCTAACCATTCCGTTATTAGTATAAGTTGTCTTTCAATAGTCTATTCTGAAATTATATTATTTGTTCAGTTTTAAATGCTTTCCACATAGGAAACAAGTCTCTTCTTGGGAACTTATTTTATGGCTTTATAGATTTGTGACTGGACAAGAAAAGCTTCCTTAATCTTTATTTTGTATTTATTTTTTTAGTTTCTTTTTTTCCAAATTGATTTTTATTGAGGAAGTGTTGTTTTTCAAAACTGTTATTGACTCGAGTATAATTTTGAATGTCCCACAGATATGAGCTATTCCACCGTGTCCACTACCAGAGTGTATATTTCTTTGTCTTAATTTACTTTCCATTATTTTTAGTATTGGTCATGATAAATAAGGCAGGATATTTGTCGCAAACCTCTTTAAAGTTTTTAACCATATCAGCTCAAAATGTGTAGTATTTCTTGTGCAACCAATGAACCAAGAAATGTTGACTTTTCTAACACACACCTTTCATCTACGAGAGAACTAATCCAAGATTTTGAATGATTTAGCAGCATCATCAAAAATGAGTATACACGTGTTACAGGCGATGATTTTATAAAAGCTTTGTGACTGTTTCTTACTGTTTACATATTCTACAGACTCCTATACCTTTGCTGGGTAAGATTTGAAATTTGAAAAAAAGAATTATAGTTGTACACTGAAGTATCTACAGTTAGGGCTGTGTCAGCGTTTTGTAAAGAGTCTCATTTCTTAGCCATCAACATTATTGCTGTTTAGAAGTTGGCATTTAATATCTTGATTTGAGAGTCAATTATTTTACAGCTGCTTAAAAATATTGGCCCAAATATTGGATTCTGAGCACTCATCCATGTGAGATGGCTTTGGAGGTATCTCTGTCGTTGTATATAGGGTGATGATTTAGTAAGCTAATTTGTGTATTATTCTTGCACAATGGTTATACATTACAATAGGATTAAATCATTTTAAATAACCCTTTTCTATCTAACTTACTTGTTGCACATTCATGAGATTTTGTAACACTATTTCTTTGTATGTGTATTTGTTCCAGGTTCCTAGAAAGTATTTTCTGAGTCTTTATCCATTTGAATTCTTATAACTTGTGTGATGGCCAATGATTTGATGACAACTTCATTATTCATTGCAAAATACTGTTCTCATACAAAGGATCTAATGCAATTAATAATACTGATTTTCATATCAGAGAATTCTAGGATATAACTCAGAGTTTTTGAATTTTCATTATTTTAATTGATAAAAATTTAGATATAACCCTGCAAATAACTGTTTTGCTTTCTCTTCAGTAATATCAGTGTACATTTATTTTATAGCTATCATTTAAGAAGACCTATAAGAAAAAAATTTCCCTTTTTCCCACTCAATTTCTTTAGGAAATTAAAATAGCCTTTAAACTGGCCACTTTTGTATATTTTTTAAAGAAGCCACTGAAGATTTTTGCTTTTGTAATTTTTGAATTTTTTAGACTTATGGACCCGTAGCAAGAGTGGTGGGTTCTTTTATAAATATAAACCATGATGATCACAATGGTGTATTTTTTACATTATAAGTATCTCTTTTAAAGTTATTTTTTATGGTTTATTACATCCTAGTCTCCCACTAAAGGGATTTAATAGAGAAGCACATTTTGAATGTTTCCCCACTTTTGTGTTGTGAAGAATAATGAATTTGGTGTCAAAAGAATAGGATTCTGTTTTTAAATAAATGGTACATTCACCCAATGTCTTCTAGCAGTTTTGAGCTACATCTTACACTGAGACTATAGCATCTGTAAAGACATAGACAAAATAGAACTGACCTGAGACTATGTGTGAAAATGCACTTGTACACACATATGGCTATGTATCCTGGGCAAATTACTTAACTGCCACAGAGTCCTCGTGTTTAAAAATAAGTCATTAGTGATAAAGTACATGAAAAATTGTTTTCAACATTTTTCAATATACAATATCAGTGTCAATGATATTTTCTTTTTTATGATTTACACCTTTGGTTACTTTACAATTTAAAAATATATCTTGACATTCAAACAATTGTTTTAAATATAAATTTTACTTAGAGTTTGCACTGTTGACTACATCAAAATGATGCATATATTTAGAAGTATATTTACAACACTCTGAAGCTGATTAATGTTATTCCTGCTTATGGAAAAGTGAAATTTCATGAAACTCAGCAAAGGAAAGTGATGAACAGTTATTTAATACATGTAATTAGCAAAATCAATACAATTAAAATTAAATGGTGCATTTAAGGCCTTATTCTTTTGTGCCATCTTTAAATAGTAAACTACTATTAATACCTAGTCATTGCTTTAAGTAAAAGCAAATTGACTTACAGTTAAATATAATTATTAAGATAATCAAATAGTAGGGCCAGGTTGTGTTACACCTGATTAAGTATACATATTACCATGTGCAAGGACCCAGGTTCAAACCTCTGGCCCCCATCTGCAGTGGAGGTAGCTTCACAAGCAGTGAAGCAGGCCTGCAGGTGTCTCTCTTACCCTCTCCCTTTCTATCCCCCTTCCTTCTCAATTTTTCTCTGTCTAGTCTATCAAATAAAGTTAAAAAATCTTCAAGAAAATAAAAAGATAAGCAAATAGTTTAAAGTTGTTTGTGTACATCAACCAGAAAGTCAGCCTTAAATAGAATGAGACCTATTTAAATCAGGTATACTTTTCATTAATTCTGGGGCTTTTAGTAGCTCAGATGTAAGATTTAGTTTGAATTTTGAATACTAAATCTCTTGCTGGCCTTTAAAAATTTTTATCAGCTATACTTTACACTAAATTACATGTTTATTCATTTACACAGAACAGTATGAAATTTTAGAAACAACTTATATTATTTGAAAGGAAATACATATTAACTAATATGTGTTTTCAGTTCCAGAATTATTTTTGTATAGACTTCATCAGTGAAAATGCATGATCATGAGATGCTGCATAGTATTCTGAATAAATAATGTGTATGTACAGGGTATAGGAATTCTAAAGAACTATTAAAACTAGATAGCAGTAATTTTAATTAATGACATTTCATATTTGGATAATTCAAATGGAAGACAGTTGAGGTAAGTGTAAGGACTTGGACTCTGGAAATGAAAAGGGAAAGGAATTGTCAGGGCTTGTTTTCCATAGTGTAAATTCACCTGTTGCTTCCTTGAGTTTGATGTCCAGATTTGTACTTCTCTCCCTCCTTCACTATTCAAGCTCTAAGTACGTGCCTCCCTATCTTACTTCCATATCTTTTTATTTACATACTTTAAAGCCAACTCATAGTTACTATGTCCTAAGTCACATACATCTTTGCTGAACTCTTGCCCTCTAACGTTCAGGGGGTTTATAACTGGAGCTTAACTCCTTTTCCTTTTTAATGTCTGGCTTCTTTGTATTCAGTAAAGTAACAATGTGGCTTATAAAATTCTTTCACATATGTGTGATCTCATGGCTACCCTCACATCAAATCTGAGAGGTGAACCAAATTGTATACATTTTACAGATGAAGAAACAAGAGCACGGAAGGTTTCAGAGAGTGTAAAGCATGGGAAAGGTAGAATGTGAAATGTCTACTCCTCCTAGCCCTTAGGTTTGGACAGCATCCATTTGCAGCAGAAATTTGTGAAATCCTTCACTGACATCCTGTAAGAAGGTCTTGAGGACCATTTTTAGGAAATAACCCATTTTACTCAGTGACTATGCTGAGGTTAGAATTCAAGCAAATTGGACATAAGTTCAAACAAAATAAACAGAGCAAATGAGTTCTCAATTGTGTCTCTTAACTAGAATTTCTGTTTAAAATGTCACTTCCTTAGTGTATTTAGTTGTCAAATGCTCCATTTTGTATGCAATAACAAGGTTATGTTGATGGCCTAGTAAGGTAGCTCCAGATACAACTAGAAGATAATTTAAAAGAGTCTTTAATTTCTCAAGTTCTCAGCCTATATTGCTTCATATTGCAAAGATGAGTAAGGGGAAAGAGAAAGACCTTAATCCCTTTTAAGGGGCATTTATTCCTCTATTTTTCATTTACAAGTGAGAATGTGAGAAGGCACCAATGTGTTTGTCAAAGGTGCTATATGACAGGTACTCACATTTGAACTGGAGCACATTCTTATCTTGTTTTGCCAGTAGCATACTTATTGCTCACTCCTTTCCTAACTTTTTTTCTTAAAAATATGTATTTTATTGTAAAGGTAACATTATGGTGGTTGTGGTTGGCTTTCCACCCAGATCTCTTTCTCTTTTTTTTTGAGTTTTTCTGGTCCCTTTTCCTGTATGGTTTCCATTCTATCATTTGGCACCTGTAATGTCCTTCAGTGATTCTGCTAGGTATTGAATACACCATGTCAGGAAGCACTCAGAGCCAAGGTGTCATCCGTTCCCTCCACTGGCAGTTCTTGACGAATTACTGACTGGAGCCACAAATGCAAAGCTTAGATCCTTGCTCTCTGAGCATCTTTCTGGAAGCAAAATGACACCCCCCCCCTTTTGGATTCTTTCTGAGAGCACACACTTCTCAGGTCTTCTCCCAGCCTCTGACCTGCTGCCTCATGCCCTTACCAGCCTTTCAAGGTTAGCACTTTCTTGCAAATCACTTCAGCTCAAACACTTACCTACACTTCACCTCTGGGGAGTCCAACCCAAGGTATTTATTTATTTATTTATTTATTATTATTATTATTTTTAAAAAGCAACTGGCCATTCTCACCAATATCAGCTCTCTCTGACATATCACACTAAGGGCTACTAAGTACTGAGAGTTTACTATGTATCTTTCTAGAAATTGTGGACATATGTCCTCTTACCATAGTGATAACAAGTATAACATAATGTTCTAAAACAGTTTTGAATGTAGCAATTGACTGTGCAGAGTTGTATACAATATTGAAAAATTACTTTTGAGAATTCATAGTATTTCAGGGCTTTAATGAGCTATTGGATATCAAATATTGTAATAAAAAAGACTGTGGGGGGCAGCTTAATAAACCTTAGTCAGAGATTTATTACATGGTGGTACAGCAATATGGAATGATATATATATATTGCCTCCAGGGTTATTGCTGGGGCTCGGTGCCTGCACCACGAGTCCACTGCTCCTGGAAGCCTTTTTTTTTTCTTTTTGTTGCCCTTGTTGTTTTATCATTGTTGTGGTTATTATTGTTGTTGTTATTGATGTCGTTGTTGTTGGTTAGGACAGAAAGAAATCGAGAGAGGAGGGGAAGACAGAGAGGAGGAGAGAAAGATAGACACCTGCAGACCTGCTTCACCACTTGTGAAGCGACTCCCCTGCAAATGGAGAGCCAGGGGCTCGAACCAGGATCTATAGGCTGGTCCTTGAGCTTCTCGCCATATGCGCTTAACCCGCTGCACTACCGCCTGCCCCCCTGGAATGATATATTTAGGTACAGCAAGATAGGCAGTTATCTGCAGAGATACAGGTAACTTATTATGGTCATAGAAGAGAGAGAGAGAGAAGAGAAAGAGAGAGAGGGTGAATGAGAGAATGAGAGGAGAGAGCGTCCTGCAGCAGAATTTGGCTACACATGTTCAATTTCACAGGAGACTTGGCAAGGCAGGGTCTGAGGGGAAAGAGAGCATGTAGGGAAAAAGGCTGACTTCCTCCTGGCACAGTTACGTTGCACCCACAATCCTTTGTAGGCTTATTAAGTTGATACTATGTGCTCATAGGCTGCCGTCAGCTATATACTATCACGTTCCCCCAAATCCTATCCACGTGCTGTCACAACAGTCAGAAAAGTAATGACATCTTTTCTGCTTTTCTATGCAAAAATATGTCATGACTTCCTACAACCCTATATGATATAATCAATCCCTTATTACTTTTGACTATTTGAAAATGTTTAATACATTTGTGAATATGTCTATAAAATGAATTCCTAGATTTAAAAATGCTGGTTCAGTGTATAACCTTTAAACTTTTAGTTTATTTTTATATTGATCTTATACTTGATGCATTATTTTGCAGTGGTTTTTACATTATAGACCTATTGGGGCCAGGTGGTGGTGCACCTGGTTGAATGCGCATGTTATAATGAGCAAGGACCTAGGTTTGAGGTGCCCAGCCCCATCTGCATGAGGGAAGCTTTGCAAGTGGTGAAGCAGTGTTGCAGGTATCTCTCTGTCTCCCTCCCTATATCCCCCTTCCTTCTCAGTTTCTGATTGTCTCTGTCCAATAAATAAAAGCATAAAAAATTTAAAAATATATAAATTATAGAGTTTTTGCGGATATCATTTATATGCCTAAAATTTAACTTTTATGAAACACATGAAAAACTATTTATTGTCAGTTCTATTTCTGAATTGGAGAATTCATTTTATAAAGTATATTTTCAAATTTGAATCTTTTGAATTTCTTTGTGTTATATATAAAGCAGAATAAACTGTTGAATAATCATGATCCTAAAGGCTAGAATATTGCAGATGAAGATTTGAGGTCTCCATTTTGGAAAAAGCTAGTAGGTCTACTTTTGCTAGTATGTCTATTATGATGGGCCTATGACTTTATTAGTTTTTGCCTTAGCCTAATATCTAATATGCAGGTGGACCCAATTATTGGCTAGGGAGATGGTGTCATAGTTGGAAAAAAGACTAGAAAGCTGGATCAGGGAAGAGAATAGCTCCCAAATATGGGGAAAGTATATAAGTATTGTTTACTATAAACCCCATTGATTCAATCTGGGGCCATATTCAGTACAGGAAACTGTGTAACCTCTGCATCCCTGTAGGTCTGAGCTTGCATTCTGTGGTCACAGCAAGGAACATTCCAGGCTACACTAATTTCAGGACCCATCTTCCTCGGGTAGTAGGTAGATTATGTTGTCCAACCTCCCTTCGAAGAATGGAACATTCCTTACTATTGTTGATCCAAGTTGAGGGCAAGGTCCTATAGAGATCTCCAAAGGGGTCCATTATGTTGTTCCTGATGGCTATGACCAGAAACAGTGGAAAGAGGGACCTATTCGAGGTCTGGGCCCATCATGTCTGTGTGAGAATCCCAGGATTTCCTGACTAGGGCCCCAGGTGATGGGGTGCCCTGGTAGTGACCGAAGAGTTATCATTAAAGTATGCCAGTGTCTTGTCACCAGCAGGGGCAACACTTCATAAGCGGTGAAGCAGGTCTGCAGGTGTTTTTCTCGCTCCTTCTTTCTCACCCCTCCTCTCTCAGTTTCTCTGCCCTACCCAATAAAAAATGGAGGAAAAATGGCCGCCAGAAACAGTGGGTTTGTAGTGCTGACACCTAGCCCTAACAATAATACTGGAGACAAAACAAACTTATAAATCTGAGCCTGAAAGGGAAAAAAGAACTACATTTTACAATTTTAAATTACTATTTAGTATTTGCAAAAAAATCTAGAGGTTATTATATTTAAAAGTCAAGGGCCACACACCCAGTAGAGTGCACACTTAAGTCATCATGCTGTAGTGTTGTTAAAGTTTGGGGGTGCCAGCAGGCCAGGCTAGCGTCGCGGTGGTAGACACAGACAGACTCGGGGACACACGGCTGGGCTGGGAAGCTGCAGTTTAATCTTTATTCACGAACGGGCAAATCACCACACCATGTGCTTCCCCATGTTTCTTTCTCAGCTGCTGCTGGGACTCTGCACGTCCTTAGCATATGGGGGTGGGGAGAAAGAGGGGCGCGAAACTAGCAAAGACCAAACCATTTCTCTCAGAGGTAGGGGGAAGGGGGCAAACCAACACGAAGAATACCAACATATTCCCCTTTTCTTTTTAACTAAATGACCACAGTATCAGGGGTGTGGGGTGAACAGAAACCTATATCGTACAGGCATTTTCAAAAAAGAAGCTGGCACAAACATGGAGAAACATGTAAGCGGGCAACAAGAACCAGTGTGCTGCCAAGGGAAGGCCTGAGGGGGCCATTTTTGCCTCTGGGCAAAACTTTATCAGCTTAAAAAAACATTTCCTGCCTCTGAGGGGTGTACTTGTCTCGACGGGCGTTTTCTAGCATGGGGGGAAGGTGAGGCCTAGAGTCCCAAGGCATGGCTGCAGTCAGTCTTTGAGAAACCCAGCAGCATAAGGGAAGCTGCTAGTTTTGTGCAAAGTGTCCGAGGTGTACCAGTGAGTCGAATAGAAGTCCAAAGCAGATGTCCACCGAAGAATTGCCAGTGGGTGAATTGTTGTACGTCTGTCTCGATGGGGAATGTCAGCCATTGTAATTCTGCTTTTATGTAGAGAACTTGACAGCTGCAATTTACTTACTATGAAACAAACTTGTAGCAGGTTAGAAGTTTATCACAATTGATAACTTTATTACAATTAGAAGTCTTTTTTAGAATGATTTTAAGGTTGTTCAAAGTTTAAACAATAGAATGTGAAAAGGTAGACATAAGAATCAAGGAAAAAAAACCTCAGGCATGAGAATCATTAGCATAGCCATTGTGTAATATATCATTTCTAATAGAGAAGGTAATTGAGAGTTTTACATATCAACAAGTCTATTTAACCTTTTGTTACACCCATTCAAGATGGAGACACACCCTAGGTGTGCACAGGTTTTGTTTAGACCAACTTGGTTAAAATATATTGATATTTAAACTAATTTTTACCTGAGACTTTAAATGTAAGTTAATTTTATCTCTATGAGAACTACATTGAAAACCTTTTTCATTTAATTCTGTCTGGTAAGAATATAGCCTTAAAGTTACATTTTTAACCTTAAAGTTAATGTCACCAAACTTTAAACACACACGTAAACATGGTCTTTAGTACACAAGGAGAGAAACCTTAGTTACGAAGACATGTCATTTTAAACACGAATTTAGACCTGTACTGTCTTAGTCGTTTGGGGACTGCGTTGTCCAGCGGTGGTCTCTTGGGCAGCTTCACTTCTAGGAATTGCAGGTTGCGATCTCTGGACAAATCTCTGCGTATTCTAGCTCGTCTGCCTTCAGACCCAAGCTGGAGACCAGAGGGCCCAGTTTCGGCAGGGAGCCCATGGTCTCTGGGTGGTCCGGGATCTGTCCAGACTTCATAGCAGGAGGGCAGGCGGGCCAGTCGTGCAGAAGGCGCAGGCCGAGGTGCCCCGGGGTGGCAGCCATGATAGGCCACCACGGCCCTGCCCCATGGCCATGTTTGCTGCCCTGCTCCCAGCAGCCGAGCAGCGTGGAGGGAGCCCGCGCCCAATGCCCCGTGCCACGCCGCGGAAAGCCGGCTCATGCAGGCTGGCGTTGGGCTCCTGCGAGCTGGCATTGGGCAGAAACCACAGAGTGGTCCAGAGATAAATGTTCCAGAAACAGCGAAACAGTCTTGTGAAGAAAGGGCAGAGGCCTTTGGAGATCTCTTCACAAGCAGAAGAGAAGGCCATAGTGCATAAGTGAAGCCAAATTGTCTTCACTTATCTGAGAGATGCACAGGTCAGGTCCATGTGGGCGCCATTTGTTGTTTATGTTCGGAGGCTCCAGCAGGCTGGGCTAGCGTCGCGGTGGTAGACAGAGACAGACTCGGGGACACACGGCTGGGCTGGGAAGCTGTATATCTTTATTCACGAACGGGCAAATCACCACACCATGTGCTTCCCCATGTTTCTCCCTCCGCTGGTGCTGCTGGGACTCTGGACGTCCTTAGCATACGGGGAGGGGAGAAAAAGGGGCGCGAAACTAGCAAGGACCAAACCATTTCTCTCAGAGGTAGGGGGAAGGGGGCCAAACCAACATGAAGAATACCAACACTGTAGGGACCTGGTTTCAATACTTTGGCACCACATGGAACCAAAGGAAACATCATTTATGGTGGAACAATGTGGTGCCGTCCATTATCTCTCTTTCTCCTTCTCTATCTCTGTTTATCTGAAATTAAGAGAAAAAATTCTTCAGGAGCAGTGAAATACTGTGTTTGTGAGACCTCCATGGGGAAAAATAATAAAAATATGATGCTATGAACCAAGATAAAGGAGGTAATGAAGAAGAGTTCTTAAAAATTAAATGTGGAATCCCAAGTAATAAAGACTGGGACAAGACAGGGATGAAGAGCTACTGATGAGTTATGAGTTAAAGTGAAGGAAGTCACCAATGCTAGAAACTAAAGAGTAGGCTGGGAAACATAAAACATTGGTGTAGAGATACAGAGAATAAATTCAGAATGTCCATTGAGGTACTTCAGAAACATGTAAGAGACATTGATGGGTGGTAAGGTATTAAAAAAACATATAGTATTGACTGAACTGGTTAAAAACATACCCATACCCCCCAAAAGAAGAAGTTCTCGTGAAATTTCTGAACTCAAAGGCAAAACCAGAAAATTCTAAGAGCTTTCAGTGAAATATAATATTGATAGATCAGTGATAAAATAAGTCCATGCTTCATCAACCATGTTGGATGTAAAAAGTAATAAAGGTGTCTTCAGAGTTCTGAGGTGAAGGAAATATAGAACTGATAGCCAAACTATCAGTCAAATGTGAAGGAAAAGGAGGAATAAGAGAAAAAAAATGTCATTTGGGGCATGCAAGATTCTCGGGCAGTTCCATGTACTTCAGATGAGAAAGTCCATAAGTAGGCACAACAACAAAACAAGAAAGAATCTTGATCAGGGGATGATATGGGATACAGTTTCATATTTGAATATGGCTCAAAAGAAGTAAAGATAGTTAGAGAAGGATCAGATATTAACCTTTGCTCTGGAAAGGAACCAGTTTCTATTTCCTTCTCTGGAATCATAGCGTGTGTTATACAAGGAATTCCACTTAAATAAGTTCAGTTTTACAAATGCTATATATTAGTATACTATATTTGAAATAGGTTTATTATATAAAGCATGATTATATAATTATAGCTTTTAAGGCATAGAATGGCTATGATAAATATTATTAAATGAAAATATAATAATAAAGAGCTAGATAAAAGGAGTATAAGAAGTGAACATAGACTATCATGGCAAATTTCTCACCTTTAATAAATAAGTTAAAAGCCGTCTAATGCTAAACTAAGTCAATACACTGAACATCTTAAAATCTGCCATGTAGTATAGTTACATATAATATAATCAACAAAAATGGCATAGTTATGTACTGAATACTTTTATTTTACCTTTTAAATGAAGTATAAAACTATTTACATGTATGCCAAGTCACTGTGTTGAATACTTCTAACTTAAACAATTAAATAATAGTTATGCCTCAATGAAACTAGAAAATCACAGGGGTTCAGTTTGTAGAGAGCAGACTTGCATGTCCTAGGCTCTCCATTTGGTTCCTGGCACTGCATGTACCAGAGTAGTACTCTTGCTTCTCATTCTTGCTCTTCCTGTTTTTCACTTTCTTCTTTGTCAACTCTATTTTGAATGAAATAAGTATTTCTTAACACTTGGGAAACAGATATTTAGTAGTATAATCAGGAAAAAAATCTTAATCTATTACTTCATATTTGTGTGTTTTTAGTGAAGTGCTCTTGGTAAAAGTTATTCTATGAATTTCAAAACAAAGGGGTCCTTTTTTAGTGAGCAGATCCCCCTAGTAGGGTAAAGATATGCTCATGTAATCTATAGGTCTCTAATATAAACTCTGATGGTGGTAGTGGCTTCATGGAAGTACTTACCTCCAAATGCATCAGGCTGTATATACATTAAGTATGTGCAGCTTTTTGAATGTCAAGCATGCCCCAATAAACTGGTTTAAAAATGAGTTAGTAGACTTGATGTGCTAGCTCATGTTGGAGGATGAAGTGGAATAGTTCCTTGTGTTGGGAGGTCAAAGTAGGATGGCATTCTGCTTATCATAAGAAATTTAAAGCATCCCAGTCTCTACCTACTAGATGCTAGTAGTACATTCCCCCAGCGGTGAGATGTCTCTCAACATGGACAGATGTCCCCCAAGGAGCAGCCATACCCAGTTGAGAAATACCTCTGTGAGGGATTCCTGACTATGTGAAACTTAGTTAAGTGACCTTTTTATTTTTCCCAGTTAAGAGTTTTATCTTTGAATGGCTGGTAATAGGTCAACATTCTGCATAGATCAAGTTTCCTCTTGACACTTTTTCTTGTCTCAGGCAAATTTCTTTAGTTCAGTTCAATTTACCCAGCATTTTTGAGTGCCAACTCTTCCAGGCACTGTGCCCAGTTACATACATCTCTATTTGATAGATTTTCCTTTCTAAGGGAAATGAATGATGAGTGAACTCTCTGATATCTCTCCTCCAGACAGAATCCCCCTTGCTACTAAAAATTCAGACATTTCACTTTGCCTCAGGTATAGAGTCTACCAGTTGTTAGGTCTAGGTCAGAGAGTTTTAGTAAAACCTTCTAATTTTCATATTCTAACATGTTTTAGCATGAGAAAAATTGCTTTAAGTAGGATACAACAAATAAAACTTAAAATGATAGCTATAAATGTAGTTGGAAATAGAAACCAGATCACATTTGATGTATATATCTGTTACAATTTAAATGGTTACTTTGAGGTTATATTCCTCAAAGAGTTTGTTTCCCACAAACCTAGATTATATAATGGTTATTGAAACTGGAGAGAAGCACTTCTGAGTGGAGAATCTGATGCATTGTCTCCAAGATTTTAAAATGTAGTTTAAAGTGATTGTGTTCAACTCTTAGGAGCTAGATTGCTGTTTTCTTTTTCTTTTTTCTTTTCTTTTCTTTTCTTTCTTTCTTTCTTTTTTTTTTTTTTTGCCTCCAGTGGCACCACAAATCCACTGCTCCTGGAGGCCTTGTTTATCCTTGTTATTATTATTATTGTCATTGTTGTTAGATAGGATAGAGAGAAATCGAGAGAGAAGAGGAAGACAGAGAGGAAGAGAGAAACATAAACACCTGTAGACCTGCTTCACCACTTGTGAAGTGCCCCCCCGTAGGTGGGGAGTGGGGGGCCCGAACTGGGATCCCTGCACCAGTCCTTGCGCTTTGAGCCTGTGCACTTAACCCGCTGCACTACCGCCCGACCCCTGGATTTCCCTTCTGTTGAAAATTGGGTATAGTTTCAAATTTAGTTAAATGTAAACTGTGAGCTACTCTGTTTTTGTAAATAGTCCAAACACTTTCTTCTACTTTAGAGCATATTTTTAATTACGTTTGTCCTTTAAAACAATTCTTTTTTAAATAAAATAATTTATGAAGGTATACTGTAAAAAGTTGCATTTTCTCCCCAAGAGGTAAGTATAGCAATAAAAACTAAATGAATCCCTGCTGGTGTTAAACTTTGAAATATATTTTTATGATCATTGTCTCTGGACAAAGTGTGTGACCTTATTTACTGGAATAAAGTCCGAGAACACAGTGGCCCTCTGCTAGAGCGCTTACAAGTAACCCCTGTGTGGGTGGAAGACAAGCCTCTGCATAGGTTCCTATAGCCTCTGGGTTGAGTGGGGTACCCACACACTAAACAGGCCTGTGCACTCCTGGCCCTGCTCCTGTACATTACATATATATGTGTGTGGATAACACTTCCTAACCACTAGTTTTCACTATGTCAAAAATGATAAGAGTTTCAGTAGCAGCAGGACTATTTGTCTTTACCTTGAAGTAAATGCTAAAATGCTAATACTGTACTTTCAGCTTCCCTCAAGTAATTGATGTGGGAATGGTTATCGAAAAATGATTTTTGGTGACCTAGGTGGTGACATATTGGATAAAGTTTGAAGTCCTGAGTTTGATCCCAAGTATCACATAAGTCAAAGTTATGCTCTGGTTCTCTCTCTCCTGCCACCCTCTTAGTTAACTAATAAATCTTTAAAGACAATATTTTATTGGCATATTCATATGTTTATTCCTTCATCTAAAAGTTTAATAATCTATCCTAAGAATGATACTATACTAAAATTTTACTTAAGACTATAATCCTAGGGAGTCGGGCGGTAGCACAGCGGGTAAAGCACATATGACGTGAAGTGCAAGAACCCACGTAAGGATCTCGGTTGAGCCCCCAGCTCCCCACCTGCAGGAGAGTCGCTTCATAGTCTGTAAAGCAGGTCTGCAAGTATCTTTCTCTCCTGGTGTCTGGTCTCTGTCTTTCCCTCCTCTCTCCTTTTCTCTCTGTTCTATCTAACGACAACATCAATAACAACAACAATAATTACTACAACAACAATAAAAACAATAAGGGCAACAAAAGGGAAAATAAAAAAATAGACTATAATTCTAGAGAAAAAATCCTGTTTCCTGATAAATCAAAAACTATTATTTAAAGAGTAAGAATGTCAATTTATTTTTTTTTAATATTTTTATTTATTTCATTTTAAAGATAAAGAGCAAATACAGAGGGAAAGATACTGGAGAGAGAAAGAGACCAGAACACTGCTCAGTTCTGGCTTATGGTGGTGCTGGGGATTGAACCTGGGACCTCAGAGCCTCAGGCTTGAAAGGCTTTTGCATAACCATTATGCTGTATCCCCAGCTCCCAATTTATTGTTTATTTTTAAAATTTTCCTACCAAGATAATCAGAGATAATTTATAGTTTACTTGCAGCAAATACATTTAGTAAACCTAATATTCTTGAAGTATTTTTCCCCGTCATATAGTTTCTCATCTTGTATTCCTTCAAAAAGTAGAATTGTTATATGTGCTTTACATATTCTTTTTAAAAATTTTTTATATTTATTTATTTTACCTTTTGTTGCCCTTGTTTTTTATTGTTGTTATTATTATTGATGTCATTGTTGTTAGGACAGAGAGAAATGGAGAGAGGAGGGGAAGACAGAGGGGGAGAGAAAGACAGACACCTGAAGACCTGCTTCACCACCTATGAAGAGACCCCCCTCACAGGTGGGGAGCCGGGGGCTCGAACCAGGATACTTACACTGGCCCTTGCACTTCATGCCACGTGTGCTTAACCCGCTGCACTAACCCTACATATTCTTTTTTGAACATATATTTGGGTTAAATTTTTCATTGCCAGAAGTTTCATGATTTTCTCTTTATTTCTTTGTCATCAGGTTTATTGATGGGGCTCAGTATCTGCATGTGTCCACCACTTCTGGTTGCACATACTTTCTTTATTTTATTTTAATTATTTTATTTTCCTTCCTTCTGTTCTTTCTCCTCTTCTTCACCTTCTTTTTCCTCCCTCCATTTTTTCCTTCCTTTTTGTTAGAACAGAGATAAATTGAGAGGGGAGGGAAAGATAGGGAGAAAGAGAGACCTGCAGCAAGGCTTCACAACTCAAGAAGCATCCCCACCCTTGCATGTGGAAACTGGAGGCATTTTTTTAAAAAAATATTTCTTTATTGGGGGATTAATAGTTTATAGTCGACAGTAAAATATAATAGTTTGTACATGTATAACATTTCCACAAACAATACAACCCCCCACTAGATCCTCCTTTGCTATCATGTTCCAGGATCTAAATCCTCCTACCCCACCCCACCCCACCCCACCCCTACCCCTACCCCTACCCCTACCCCTACCCCAGAGTCTTTTACTTTGGTCCAGTGCACCAACTGACTGGAGACTTGAACCCAGATCCTTGTACATGGTAACATGCACACTCAGCTGGGTGTGTCACTGCCTGAACTTGTTTCACCATTTCTATCCTAAGGTGCATAGAGCTTTAATATGGTGGAATCATTTCAATTCTGTGGATATAAATTTCCTTTGAAAATTTTCACCTTAAAATCGAGATGATTAGATTCAATGATTCCCAAATGCCAGTCCCTTGTCCAATTGGAACAGCTATATAGAGAGATGTGTGTGTGTGTGTGTGTGTGTGTGTGTGTGTGTGTGTGTGTTAGAGTCATCAGACATTTTTCACTTGTCTTTGGTCTGGGGCCAGTGCACCAGGTGATGCTGTGGTCCAGCCAGATTTGGGAACCCAGAGTCCAGATGGTTTCTTACATGTTCCTTGGCTTTATGAATTTATGACACTATTAGCACTCTGGTGGAATATAATCCAGCCCGGAGGGAAAGAACTGCAGATACACTGATTACACTGCCAGAGACACAGCAGGGAAAATGCTTTAGGTCACATGAGGTTTTCCCAGCTTTTTGAGACCTCCCCTCCAAAGATGTACTTACTATTTCTTTCTCGGCATCTGCACATTCTGTACAACTCTGTTGTGGTGTTTATCTCATGGCATTGTGGTTGCATATGTATCTTTTTGTGTATTTCACTTAACTCGGGTGAAATCTCCAAACACAAAGACTATTAATACTGATCTCTATAACATCACAGCTGCCCAGAAAGTAGACATCCTGTGAAATGCTCAAATAAATGAATGAGATCTTCAGTAAAATCATTCAGTAACCCCTTGGTAGGCTATGCTCTGAAGCCAATGAAAAATAAGCATATGGCAGATTATAAGGTAGAACTTTGAGGCATATTATATCCAAGTACTTAATCTTCTGGTTAAGTTTTACTGATCTTGACAGTGTGTCTTAGCCCTTTGTTTGGGGTCTCTGAAGTTATATCATAAAAACTCCTTAACTTTTCTCATTCTTTTTTAAAAAAATTATTTATAAAATGGAAATACTGACAAGACTATAGGATAAGAGGGGTACATTTCCACACAATGCCCACCCCCAGAGCTCCATATCCCATTCCCTCCCTTGATAGCTTCCCTATTCTTTATCCCTCTGGGAGTATGGATCCACGATCATTGTGGGGTGCAGAAGGTGGAAGGTCTGGCTCTGTAATTGTTTCTCTGCTGAACATGGGTGTTGACAGGTCGATCCATACTCCCAACTTGTCACTCTCTTTCCCTAGTGGGGCAGGTATCTGGGGAGGTGGGGCTCCAACCTGGCTCCCTAGTCAGGGAGTCCTGAGATTCTCACACAGGCATGATGGGCCTAGACCTCAAATAGATCTCTCTATCCACTGTTTCTGGTCATATCAGGAACAACATAATGAACCTCTATTGGACCTTGCCCTCTTGTGACTCAACAATGAATGGTAAGGAATGTTCCATTCTTCGAAGGGAGGTTGGACAACATAATCTACCTACTACCTGAGGAAGATGGGTCCTGAAATTAGTGTAGCCTGGAATGTTCCTAGCCATGACCACAGAATGTAAGCTCAGACCTACAGGGATGCAGAGGTTACATAGGCTCCTGTACTGAATATGGCTCCAGATTGAATCAATGGGGTTTATAGTTAACAATACTTATATATGTTCCCCATATTTGGGAGCTATTCTCTTTCCTGATCCAGCTTTCTAGTCTTTTTTCCAACTATGACACCATCTCCCTAGCCAATAATTGGGTCCACCTGCATATTAGATGTCAGGCTCAGGCAAAATCTAGTAAAGTCATGGGCCCCTTAGAATATACCTAAACTTTTCTCATTCTTAATGGTATCATTGTAAGGATTCATGTGGACAGGATTTTTGCACCTAGCTTAAAACTCCCTATTAAAACAGACTGCTATTTGTTCTGATTTTCTTTAGATTAAGTCTGTTTTATTTTTATCACATTAAAGAAAGTATTATCTCAATAGCCAAAGGAATAATTGATTCTATTATTTACCCATTTAATTAGATAGTCATATATTTTTATATTTTATTGTTCCTTTATTTATTTTTGATAGAGACAGAAACTGGGAGCAAAAAGGAAGAGGGAGAGTGGGAGGAACCTGCAGTGATGCTTTACTACTGTGAAGCCTCCCCCCTGCAGATGGGAACTGAGGCTGAGTCTAGGCCCTTGTGCACTGTACTGTGCACACGCTACCAAGTGCACCACCACCTAGTCCTAGCCAAAAATAAAATTTGATATATATTCACAAACACTTAGTTTTATTAGTGATTTAATAGTTATTTAAAGAATATAAGGTAGTAGGGATATAGTTTCACACCATTCCCTCACCCAGAATTCCATGCCCTGACTTCATCCCCTTCTTCTAGCATTTGTCCTTCTTCCGTAGCCAGTTAATGGCTTTGAAAGTGACTGGGATCCATGTGGATTCAGTCGGCTAGGAAGGATCCTCAGTTTCCCCAATGAATACTCAATGTACTCAGTTGCCCCAATGAATGGTACTCACAGGATGCACCACGGGAAGGTCGATCCAACTTCATCCCCTCTGATACCACTACAAACATTTACTTTGTAATGCTTTCTAATCTGTTCCTATCACTGTTGACTCAAACATGGATGATACAGTATATCATATAGCTATTCTCTTCAGGTATGAATATTTGTATACTTAGGGAAGTAATATAAAAAACAGTGTATTAAGTTTAGAGTTCACCACTTGATAGGAAAATCATAAAATAATGACTTACACATTCAACAATTAAAAATTTATGAGCTAGATTTTTCATCTGGTTTTAAATTCTGATATTTTAGTGCTTTTCTACATTAATATCTTAACTACACATGTGTGTATGTTTATGAATGACACATACATGTGAACTAGTAGGTCTAATTTACTGGTATTAACATAGACACAGGTAGATAGTTATAGAATTAGCCCATATCTGTGACCTTAGGAGAAATACTGCAATTTCCAGTGGAGGGGATGTGGCATAGAAATCTAGTGGTGGGAACTGTATGGAATTATACACCTGTTATCTTACATTTTTGTAAATAAACATTAAATCACTAATAAAATTTTAGAAAAGAAAGATGATTTACAACCTTAATCAAAAACTTAAAGAGATTAATAATTTACTGGTATTTGTACACATAAGACACTTTCCCCCTTCTGCCACCAGGATTATTGATGAGGCTTGGTGCTAGCACTATGAATCCACCATTCATGGTAGCCATTTTTTTTAACGTTTTTGTTATTGTTCTCTTTCTAATTTCTATTAGATAGAACAGAGAGGAGAAAGGAGATAGTGGAAGAGAGAAAAAGATAAGACACTTGCAGACTTGCTTTACCACTTGTAAAGTAGCCACCCCCACTGGTGGTGAGTTAGGAGCTCAAACCTGGGTCCTTGTGCTTGTTGTTATGAATGTTCAGCTTGGTGTGCCACCACCTGGACCTCTCAAAGATGATTTTTTAAATAAAATATTTATTTATTAATGAGAAAGATACGAGGAGAGAGAAAGAACCAGACATCACTCTGGCATATGTGCTGCCAGGGATCCAACTCAGGACCTCATGCTTGAGAATAAAATGCTTTATCCTTTGCTCTACCTCCTGAACCACAAAGATGCTTTGTTAATGCAACTTAATTTACTGTATTTTCAAATTGTAGTCACCATGCAGCAGTTTTTTAAATTAGCAGTTAGTGCTAATTAAAGCAGTTATTTCACAACTCTTTTCTTTTTGTTTTTTTTACATCCAGGGTTATTGCTGGGACCCAGTGCCCGCACTATGAATCCACTGCTCCTTGAGGCTATTTTTTTCCCCTTTTGTTGCCCTTGTTGTTTCATCATTGTTGTGGTTATTGTTGTTGCTATTATAATTGTCATCGTTGAGTAGGACATAGAGAAATGGAGAGAGGAAGGAAAGACAGAGAGGGGGAGATAAAGACAGATACTTGCAGCCCTGCTTCACAACCTGTGAAGTGACTCCCCTGCAGGTGGGGAGCCGGGGCCTTAAACCAGGATCCTTATTCCAGTGAAGCGACTCCTCTCCAAGTGTGGAGCCGGGGGCTCAAACTGGGGTCCTTATGCCGGTCCTTGCCCTTTGTGCCATGTGCACTTTGCTGGTACTCACGCGGGGTGACTCTCAGCCAGGAAGGTAAGCTTACTGAGTCTCTATCACTAGCTCAAGATACTACATGATAAAGAAAGAGACTCGGGAAAGATTCTGATATGAACACACTCATTTATTGGAAGGTGGGCTTGGGTTTAAATAGAGATTCAAACAAAGAACATTTTTCAAATACATCAGAAATTACAGGTTTCTTAAAGATCAGCTTGCCCCTATGGTAGGGGGCTGGTATGAAAAGAATTGATGCGATACATAAAGGTCAAGACAATTATTCTCCATGATGCAAACAGGTTAATTATCTAAAGGCATTTGAGACAAGCATAGGGGTTAAACCAGAAGGGTGAGATAGAGAGAAGATAAACAAGGCTTGATGTAAATCAAAGACATCAAAGGACATAAGGAAATAGTTTTTGGGGCTTCACTGTCTGGTGTCAAGGAGGTGTTTGATGAAGTATTTTCTCCTTTGTGATCAAAAGTGAGGTGTTGTGTGAACTCTGGGTGACTATGTGAACTTTGAATGAACCTTAAAGCAGGCAGCCATGTGGCCTGCTGCTAGCAGGGAGAAACTGTGAGATCTCTGTGGGCTTGAGAGTCTAATAAGGGGAAACTGAGTCTGGAAGACGTTTTTCCCCTTTGCTTATCTCTGTAAGAGAGGCTAACAAGGGGGTGTCTTTTCCAGACCTCCATCTAAGGATGGGGGGAGTTTTCCCTAAGCTCAACCAAGCTTTCACATAGTCCCACAGTGCTTAACCCCTGTTCTACATCCCAGCCCCCCACAACTCATTTTTTAAAATTTCAAGACCCAACTAGGGTCTTGAAAAATAGGTTTTAGCATCAATTCGCCTACTTACCAAAAGTTACCTACTTTGATTTTGTAGGACAATGAGATAACCTCAAACCTGTACAACAAAGTCATAGTAGGTAAGGAGATTTAACATGATGGTGCAAATAAGTAAACATGATCTAACTTGAGGAGTCAAGCATGACTCTTCAGGGAACAAGTGCCTCTTCTCATTACTAAAACAAGCATATTTCCAGCAGGTAGGGAGCAAAATGATGTTTCATTGAAGACTATTACACGAAGCCAGTTATGATTTAAGTAGGACATAGCCCACATGCTCCCTTCTGTTTGATAAAGGCATCATCCGTTTATCCCCACAAAGTCTGTCAGTGAAGATACTTGCATTTTTACCCAACAGAATCCTTTCACTGGGCTCAAGAGAGTGAAAACTGCAGATCAAAATTGGCACAGTGAAGGCACATGGAGCAAGTAAATAAGCAAATTCTTTCCATAGTATTAATTTATTTTTGGCTTTAATTTTTTAATTTTAATTGGTATATTTATCCTTGACATTATTGGGGAAATATAGAATCAAGGGAACTCTATCCAGCTTGTTATACCTGCCAGATGTATTGTGTGAATATATGAGGAGCACTTGCTGTCTTTAAGTGTTATTAACAAATTATCTGAAGATTTTTATAAAGAATTCTGGGGTAACAGGGCCTTCTAGGTAAGGTGTGAATCTTTGGCATAGCTGTGTAATGTTGCTGTAAAACCTACTTCTTTTGAAGATAATATAACCAAGATAATAACATGTAGATTCCTATTATATCAAGTTTGCCTTGCTGATGACATTTAGAGTATAATTCAAGGTTTTCATCTCCAGCTGTATCATGGGTAGATTATAGATTATGCTATAAAACAAAAGCAAAAGATATGATTTTTCACTCACATCTGTTCCATTTTTCCCCCACTCATGTGCACTCTGCTTGGAATTTTCCTATTCTTTCCAGCAGAAACTCAGGGATGCATATTGTTCTGGCTTCTTCTCATTCTCTAGGACTATTCATAGTTATCTAATCCTGGAAAGAAGCAAAGTTTTGATCATGAGTGACCCTTATTCTACTCAGGATTTTAACAAATCTAATTTAGAATTTTTCCCTTACTCTCTGGAATATGGCACTTTATATGTTTAGCACTACTGTTTCATGGCACACCCTTTTCAAACATTTGCATGTATCTTAAATGGCTAGCTTTAGATACCTGGCTCTTAATTTTCAAAAATCCAGAACTGTTAGGTTTCTGTTTAGCTGAATCTGCCACCCTTCCCTTTTAATCTTCAGATAATACATACATTTGAATATGTGTGATGAAATGTATTTTGCTTTAGGCATGCACTTCAGTCAGTATCTTTGAAAGTTAAATATTCTTACATCTGTAGGAATCGGATATAAGAACTTTATCCCAACTTTATTTTAGTGAACTTTGGGGAGTGGGGAATGGAGGAAGATGTACTTGGGTGCTAAAGCACAATCCAGGATCCTCCCTTCTCAGCTTCAAATGGCACAGGAAACCCCCTTCAGATATCCAACATACTCTCCCAAAATAGCAAGCATTTCTGTGGCACAGAACATGCTTCAGCTTCTTGCTAAAACCAACAGGAGGCACAGCAGATGTATTAGTAAATCACAGAAATTTTAAAACCATAAAGAAATACAGCCATATTGCATTGAATATAGTCCAGTGCATCAGAGGCTCTGAGGCATAAGTAGCAATGAAGAGTGCCTTGGTCCCTGAGCATAGAGAGCCTGGTAAAAATGAGATGTGTCACCCCATTTTAGAGGAACTGAACTCACTAATCATAAACTGATTAGTGAGATCTATTCGTATATGTTAAAGAAAATGTTGATGTAGGGGTTGGCTATAGGTAGCTAGGGAATATTTAAAAAAATACTTGATGAATGAATAAGTTGAGGTAACACAGAACAAAGATAGAGTAGTTTGGAAAGGCCAGAAGAGTATGGGATGAAGGGAAGATTTGGCGCAGATGGCGCCAAAGGGAAGATGGCATAGGTTAAGGATGAGGACAACATTTTGAATTTCTGAGCTTCAAGTAGAGCTAGCTCTCTTGTCCTGGAAATCTCCTTAGGGTAGACATTTACATGGGAGAAGTATTCATTAGTTGGAGACTTGTATGTGTAGAACCTGGTTTATTCAGATGGCTGGAAACTTGCTGGTACAGGGAACATAGGCCTTTGCTTGAGTTTATACCTAGAATAGACTTCTTAGCTTCTTGCAACATGAAGACTTCAAATCTGCTATACTCTTAGCTTTAGGTTCCTGATTATTAAACAGTTTGTTCTGTTTTATATCTTAATGCATTTCAGCCACCAAGTTGCAGATGCTGCCATGACACCAACCTGACTTTCCTGGGCAGATGACCTCACCAATGTATCCTGAGACCCCATCTCCCCAGAGCCCTACCCCACTAAGGAAAGGTAGAAACAGGCTGAGGGTATAGCTCGACCTGCCAATGTCCATGTCGAGCAGAGAAGCAATTACAGAAGCCAGAACTCCCACCATCTGCACTCCATAGGGATCTTTGGTCCATACTCCCAGAGGGATAGGGAATAGGGAATCCTACAGTGGAGGGGATGGGATACAGAACTCTGGTAGTGGGAGTTATATGGAACTGATTATCCTACAGTCTTGTCAGTCATTATTAAATCACTAATAAAAACAAACAAACAAATAAATAAAAACAAAAATATTCAAATCACTGTTTTTTTCCGCTAGCATTTGGCTTCAGAAGGAAGATTTTAGACCTGGCTGATCTGAGAATTCAGCCAATATGTGTTCTCCCTTCAATTAATTTAGAAGCGTATTTCCCAACTTTTACTATTAAACAACCTAAGGAAATAGCAAATGGTAAAGAAAAGAAAAGAAGGGAACAGAAAGGAAAGGTAAGGGGTGGGGAGGGGAGAAGGGAAGGGAATCAGGTTTTCAGGTTTCTCAGGCAGCCTGAGAAATAGAGACTAAGTATTAAAAATGACACTCAGAAGTCTGTATTTGCTGGCTTTGGAGACACTTTAAGAAATAATAAACTGGGAGTAGGATGGTAATGCAGCGGGTTAAGTGCACGCGGCACAAAGCTCAAGGACCAGCATAAGGATCCCGGTTCGAACCCCCAGCTCCCCACCTGTAGGTGAGTCACTTCACAGGCTGTGAAGCACATCTGCAGGGGTCTATCTTTCTCTCCTCCTCTCCGTCTTCCCCTCCTCTTCCCATTTCTCTCTGTCCTAACAATGACAACATCAATAACAACAATAACTACAACAACAATAAAAAATAAGAGCAACAAAAGGGAAATATATATATATACTATTAAACTAAAGGGAGCTAGTTATACTTTGCTTTAGATAAAAATTTCTCTTGGGCTTGGGAGACAGCATAATGGTCATGTAAAAGTCTTTCATGCCTGAGACTTCAAAGTCCCAGGTTCAGTCCCCAGCACTACCATAAGCCAGAGCTGAGCAGTGCTCTGGTTGCTTTTTGTATCTACCTCTCTGTGTCTCACTGTCATTAAAAATAAAGTAATAATAATAAAAAAGAAATTATCTTGGGATGTTTCGATTTTTCATCTGGATGGGATGTCTCCTCCAAAGCAGGGAACTTTTGTGTAGTAATTGAGATATGATTTTTGGACTTTTGTGGATTTAGGAGAGGACAGAATTTTCCTAAAAAAATGAGTTTTTCTGATAATCGAGCAGATTCACCCTTGGTTTAGCCTTATATCTGTCCCTTCTTTTCAGCTTTCCCCTCCTCTCTCCATTTTTCTCTGTTCTATCTAACAATGACAACGTCAATAACAACAACAATAACTACAACAACAATAGCAAATGGTAAAGAAAACCATCTAATAACCTTGAGATGATTAGTGTTTTCTTCCAGAGTCTCATTTGCTGTTTCTGCTTTTCTGATGACAAGCCTTTCAAACTCTTTACTCACTCCTGTGACTATTTTCTTAACAAGCATTTGGATGTTGAACTCACTGTTTTGTGGTTCAACTCTTGGGGGCTTTTACCTGGACTCTTGTTCTGGTTCATTTTTCCAATATTTTTTCTTGTTGGTTTAACCATTCTATATTGTATGTTATGAGGTCCCTCTCTCAGTACTTTTCAAATTACTGATCACTCTTGCCTCTTTTTTTTTTAATTTCTTTATTGGGGAACTAATATTTTACATTTGACAGTAAATACAATAGTTTGTACATGCATAACATTTCCCAGTTTTCCATATAACAGTACAACCCCCACTAGGTCCTCTGTCATCCTTCTTGGACCTATATCCCCCCAACCCCCACCCCAGAGTCTTTTACTTTGGTGCAATACGCCAATTCCAATTCAGGTTCTACTTGTGTTTTCTCTTCTCATCTTGTTTTTCAGCTTCTACCTGAGAGTGAGATAATACAATATCCATCTTTCTGTTTCAGGTGAGCTTAACCTGCTATTCTACTGCCCGGCCCCAAGTGTTAGACTTTTAAAAGACCGTTTTTTTAGAGTATATGATGTATGATGTTTGTCTCAGCTATAGATGCTTCTTCATTCTGGACAAGTTCTGTCCTCATCTCTTCAGATAGGAGGCCTTCTCCTGAAAACTTGTCATTGATTCAGTTTTTATTATTAGATGACTTGTTTTTATTATTTTATCCAGTCCCTTCCACAGTACCATCAGGATAGTGTTTTTCATCAGATCTGCAAAAAGAGGAGGAAGATGCTGAGAGAAAGGTGGCAGGGGTGGGTGGCTTATCAGAATTCTGTATACCTGAAAAATAATATTTGAATAGAAATGAAGTCATATGTAGACTTTTTCTCTTTGCATTTCCTTTTTCACATTGCTGTATGCAGGAGACTTATGAAGTCTGTTGTTAGGTAGGATTAAATCATTCTTTATTGCTCTGTTTTCAAAATTTATTTTTAATCTTTTCATTCTTCCATTTCATAGTTTAAAATATCTTTGAGACAAAACTCAAAGTAATTTAGATATCTCAGGTATTCCTAAAATTCTCCACAATCTCAATGATGTCTGCTATTCAATTTAACATTTCCTATTTCATGTTGCATACTAAATCCAATATGTAGTACTATAATTTAAATTCAGTACTTCTCACAACTTTTCAAAGAAGAATTAAAGACATCCTGGAAAGAAAAATCAGTGAAAGTAATTCTTAATGTAAAATTAATTAAAGATAACAAAATATTTATTTATAAAAGTCAGTCAGTTTTCCAAGTACATCATGAAAACTGTCACTATTACCTGGTGACCAATAATAAAAGGAAATGTGATTAAGTTATGTGTCTCCTTTTAAAAGGGAGCATATTAATCTCCTAGTGAAGTAAAACTTTTATTTCTTCCAGAGTCTGAGAAATTAGTTCAAAAGCATGGAGATAAAGAGAGAGAGAAAGAAACCAAGTTAGCAATAAAGAAGAGACATGCTTATAATAGTTTCACAACCAATATGGAAGTAAACTTTTTGTGTTCCTTAAAAGCCTCGTTAAAAACTTGTAGCCCTTAAATGTACTTCACCACCTCATCATTTGAGATACTATTTTAAGTTAGTCTGTGTATGCTATAGTATATTCCTAACTATTAGTCTTTTTGAGGACATGTTATTCAACCAAGAGTAAGGTGTATATAGCTTTGTTGGGAAATTGTGCAGATGTGGTAGAACATTGGTAGGGCCCACAAACCACTAAATTTCCATGCAAGTATTATTTACAGATCCCCACCATGTTATCTTCTTAGGGTATTGCTAATTCAGTTAAAACCATTGCAACAGTTGCTAAGGATGCTTCTACCTTCCCAGCATGCGTTTTGCCTCTCTCCACCCCCTTTCCTAGCCAATCCTGTCCCGACTTGCCACTTCCAGAATTCTCCTATGAAAGTCATCCCTGTTTGTGTTTTCTTTTCTCTTCCCTTCTTTCTTCCCTTATCTTTCCCCCATTTTTCCCCTCTCTCTTTCCCTCTCTTTTCTCTTCCACATCCCGACCTGGATAAGGGCTGGTGGGCATAGTGGGAGGTGGCCATTTTGCTAGCTCCACGTGGCCTAAACTGGCTGTGCTCGTACCCAACTCTGGGACGTCTGCATGAATAAAGATTTGCATTCCAGCTCTGCCACGAGTTTCTGATCTCTTCTCTCTCCTGGTGCAACCCGACATAGCTTGTCCTAACATTGTTTTCTGTATTAACTGTCTGGGTAGGTGAGCCTCAGGGAGAATATTTCATATTCTCTAACATGTGATCTATGCCACTCTTTCCTTCCTTACACAAATATTTCCTTTCAATTACCATTTTTGTCCCAAGATATTCTGGTTCACTTAATAAATAGGAAAATGTTCTTGAGACCATATGTTCTAGTGACTCTAGTGAGAGACAGAAAACAACAAATAAATAAACCATCTGGGAAACTGTCAGTTAATAAAAAATGCTGCTGGGGTGGGGGGAGATTGAAAGTCATGAGAAGGAAGGAGTATAAATCATGGTAACTTTTATGGAGGTTGGTAAGAAGAAATCTGCTGTGATATTGGGACTGAGACCAAAGTGCAATGAAGAAGCCGGATACAGGACTCCTGAGAAATGACCATCCTTTTCCAGGAAAAAGACACAGAGGACACAGTGAGACTTATCTGTTGATTGTCTGAAGGCTTAGTAGGTTGGGTAAGAGCAATGTAGAGATAGTAAAATACTCTGCATCTGAGTGAAACCATTCTGTGGTTGTCCTTCACCTCTTTACTTGCTTCACTGAGCATCATCTTCAGTTCCAAACGCTTTAAAAAGTATACAAATAAATCTGAAGTGTATTGTGATTTAAGATTTATTTATTTATTTGTTTATTTATGCCTCCATCGGTTATCGCTGGGGCTCACTCCCTGCACTACAAATCCACTGCTTCTGGAAGCCATCTTTTGTCCATTGTTGTTGTTCGATAGAACAGAGAGAAATCAAGAGAGGAACATATATAGTAAATGGTAAACTATAAAAAAAAGAAGCATTTTGGGAGTCAGGTGGTAGTGCAGTGGGTTAAGCACATGTTGCGCAAAGCTCAAGGACCAGCATAAGGATCCCTGTTGGAGCCCCCAGCTTCCCACCTGCAGGGGAGTCACTTCACAGGCTGTGAAGCAGGTCTGCAGGTGTCTCTCTTTCTCTCCCCCTCTCTGTCTTCCCCTCCTCTCTCCATTTCTCTCTGTCCTGTCCAACGACGACAACATCGGTAACAACCACAGTAATAACTACAACAATAAAACAAGAGCAACAAAAGGGAATAAAAATATTAATAAATAATATAAATAAAATTCTTTTTTAAAAAGAAGCATTTCAATCTTCACCATGAAAATAAATGACATAAGACCTGTATCTTGAATACAACAAAGGGTATTATTATTTATTATTATTATTTTATCCTGTGGGAGCAGAGCCTCATGCCGTCCTCAAAATTACTATGTGTGTATCCCTTGTTTAGTTTCTGTTTAATACCACGAGGGGAAGTTTTTGAACTGAAAAGCCTCAAAATAGTGAAATGCCTACCATTGGTATTCCTCACTATTCCCTGAAATTTGTAAATAATAGGCACATCTTCTCTACATTCCTGATTTCAAGTTATCTTTTTAAATACCATTTTACTTTTTTTAAAAATATTTTTTAATATTTATTTATTCATTTTTCCTTTTTTTTGTTGCCCTTGTTTTTATTGTTGTTGTTGTTGTTGGATAGGACAGAGAGAAATGGAGAGAGGAGGGGAAGACAGAGGGGGAGAGAAAGACAGACACCTGCAGACCTGCTTCACCGCCTGTGAAGTGACTCCCCTGCAGGTGGGGAGCCAGAGGCTCAAACCGGGATCCTTACACCGGTCCTTGTGCTTTGCACCACATGCGCTTAACCCGCTATGCTACTGCCTGACTCCCTTAATTTTTTTTTTAATTTTTTTTTTGGAGCTCAGTGCCTGCAGGGCTCTACCACTCCTGGAGGTCATTGTTTCCTTTCCTTTTGATATTAGGTAAAAGAGAGAGAGAAGAGAGGGAGGGTGAGAGGGGGTGGGGAAAGGGGAAGGAGAATGAGGAGAGACTGCATCGCTGTTGCACTGCTCCTGAGCTTCACCCCTGCTGGTGATCCCATGTGGTGACCTGGGTCTCAGACCTGGGACTTAAGTGATTCTTTACATATGTCACTGGTTATATTTGAACTATATATTAATATCCAGAATTAAACTATTTGCATATATTTCCAAATCACTTCTAATTCCATCATAAAAAAATAAAAGACCTTATGCATGGTGGGACCTTGTGCATGGCAACTTGGACACTCTACTGGATAAGATACCAACTGGCCACTGAACTAGTTTTTAAAGTCTTTAAATTTATTTTTTAAACTTATATCGGGGGGTGCTGGCCATAGTGTACCGAATTGAGTGCAAACATTACCATACCCAAGGATCCAGGTTCAAGTGCTTGGTCCTCACCTGAAGGGGAAGTCTTCACAGCTGCGGGTGTTACTTTCCCTCTACCTTGCTTCCTCTCTGTTTCACGCTCTCAATTTATCTCTGACCTACTGAATAAACAAAAGGTTGTATGAAAAAGTACAAAAAAGATATTAGAAATGGTGTCATATGCAGTACTGAGAAATAAAGTTAAGACCCCATACATGCAAATCATATGTTGTGCGGCTCAAACACCTTCCTTGTCCAAAGTAAATCTTCTCTATAGACAACACACTTCCTACTATTGATCTAATTTAGATTCCAGGAAATACCTTCTCTGATCTTAACTTGGTAGAAGAATATTTTCTCATTTAAATTCATCCCTTATGGGGAAAAATAAGAAAAAAAATCTTTACATTATTAAACTTTATAATTTTATCTTGAATTTACAAACTGTTCTCTTAACTGCTTCTAATTTAAGATTATCACTTAGCTTTCACTGCGGTTCAAGCAGCCGTCTTCAGCACCTTGAGTATTTTGCTTGTTTATGAAATTAAGAATGCTGTGAACAAAGAGACAGATGAAAGATATAGAAAAGCCTCTAGTGCTTGAATTTATCTATTATATATTATGCTTACTAAATGAAGGGTTTATAATGTGTTCAGGAAATTTAAAAGCATATAGACAACACAAGACAATATCAAAATAATTGGCTAAGAGTAAAAGAATATGCAAAGTTTTTTCATCAATAGTAACTTTACTGATTGAATTAGGTCACAAGAAATTGAAGCCTTTGATAAGAGATATACAAGTGGAAATCAGAATTAATGCAACAAACTCTAATGCCTAGGTTCAATCCCCTGAACCACCGTAAGTTAGAGCGGCGCAGTGCTCTGGTAAAATAAAATAAATAAATAAATAAATACTTTTCATTCATTGTATATAATAATAGAGTAGTTATCAAGCTTGCCCAACATAATACATAATTTTCTTCTTTTTCTTTTTTTAGACATCGTTCTTTAAACACTGACATTCTCTAACTTCAAGAGTTTCTGTTTTGTGTATTGATTCCTCTTATTGTTAGGTTTGCAATAAAATGCCATCTTTGATGTCTAAAGCAAATCCAATAGTCAGTAAAGAAGTATTTTTTATTTTCACTATTTATATATAGCATTTTTTTCTTTCATAACTAGTATTTTTTCACAATAAAATGATGTATGTCTGTGTGTAAAAATGTCAAGCCCTCCCAACCTGCAAGGCAGAGACTTAATAAGCAGTGGAGCATAGTTTCCAGGTCCCTCCCCCCCCCTTTATTCCACACTTGATTTCTCTCTGTCTCCATCAGAAAAAGAAAGGAATAAAAAAATAGTTCAATAGGAAGGGTGATGTCTTTGTGCAGGCATTGAACTCCAGTAATAATAGCCCTGGTGGCAAGGAAAAACAAATCTAGCCCATTTTTTCCGTTTTCCTGTATTTTGGTAACAACTAGTTCTGGAATTGTCTTCATTTCAGCAAGGTTCACTAGGCCAGAGAATCAGTTTTTCTCCCTGGTAGAGTTCCATTTGACTAAGAACTGAATAACCATAACTTTGTCAAACTTGAGTATATGAGAAAAAATGTGCACGAATCGTCACATAATACTATTCATGGTAGTTATAACTAGGAGTAGCTGACTATGTATCTAAAAACACCTAATAGGGAGATGTTCAGGTAATCTCAGACCAGCCTTCATAATGCAGTAGTTTACTATGGGTGGGCAGGGAATATAATTTACATGACTACCCTCTTGTACTGGCATCTCTGTATTTTGGGAGAAGGGTCTTGCAAGACTTAAACCAAAAGGAGATTTGTAGGTCTGTCCATACATTACAATTAGTATACAGTATGGTCTTTGTCTTTATTTTTCCAATGTTTTCTTTTTTAATTTACCTATAAAAGAATAAAAAATAGAAAATATAGACAAAGTCATAGGATAAAAGGTTGAAATTCCACACATTTCCCACCACCAGAGTTCCATATCCCATCCCCTCCACTGGAAGCTTTCGTATTCTTTATCCCTTTAGCAGCATGGGCCCAGGCTCATTATGGGGTGCAGAAGGTGGGAGGTCTAGCTTCTGTAATTGTTTTTCCACTGAACATGGGTGTTGGTGGGTTGATCCATACTCTCAGCCTGTCCCCATCTTTCCTTAATGGGGCAAGACTCTGGAGAGATGGAGTTCCAAGGTACATTGGTGAGGTCGTCTGTTGAGTGAGGGGTGTCATGTTGGTGTTAAAGTGAAATCACCAAAATGGCACAGCTCAGTGCATGCACTGCTCAGAGCTCTGACTTGACTTTGCTGTTCTTCAACCCGCACCCCTTTACACTCCAACCACACTTGAGCACCCACCTGAGACTGCAGAACCTTCCGCTATAGATTATGACTTTAGTTGGGTCTCTCGTATTTATTTGTTATTTTAGGAGGAACTGAGATTCGATCCCAGCTATTCTATGGCCACATCTCCCAGAAGTTCTCATTTGTTTATATAAAGATTTATTTATTAGAGAGAGAGAGAGAGAGAGAACTAGAACACCAGAGCATCACTCTGGTTTATGCAGTGCTGGAGATTGAATTTAGGACCTCATACTTAACAAGTCAAATGCTTTAACCATTGTGCCATTCCCCAGGATGCTTTAAAGATCCCATTTATTTATTTTTTAAAATTTCATTAGTGACTCAATTTATTTACAAAATTGTGAGATAACAGGGGTATAATTCTGCACCACTCCTACCATCAGAGTTCTGTGTCCTCATTCCCTCCCTTGGAAGCTATATTAGTTCTCCCAAGGTTGCAGATATGTGTTGACTATTATTATCTGTCTATATCTATATATATATTTGCCCTTTTTTTTTCATATGGCCCTCCACTCTCTTCCCTTCCAAGTAATGCCCCTATCTATTACTACTTCTGAGTGTCCTTTCTCTTTTCCTCTTGTCTTTCTGGGTCCTGATGGAGTTGGAGTTCAGAGCCTTCTGATCATCTCCTCCTAAATTTCTCCCCATCTGGGAGTATAGACTAAAATTCTTAGTGGGTTGCAGAAGGTAGGAGTTCTGGCTTCTCCTCTGGACATGGGCATTGACAGATCAATCCATACCCCCATCCTGTTTCTATTTAAAGATTAATTTCCGAGAGTAAGAGATAACCAGAGCTTCACTTTGGTAGATGTGGTACTAAAGATTGAATCTAGGGTTAGATTCTTCCATGTCCACTGTGCCATTTCCTGGGCTTCCAGTTATTGCCTCTAGTGTCTTTTGATCACAAAGTGGCTTCTTTGTGGGAATTTTCTTGAAGGAATTTTTTTTTAACCAGAGCACTGCTCAGCTCTGGTTTATGGTGGTGCAGGGGATTGAACCTGGGATTTTGGAGCCTCAGGAATGAGAGTCTCTTTGCATAACCATTATTCTATGTACCCCCTTTGAAGGAAAATTAAAGGACGTACATGGTGGCACTAAGATATTCTGTGAGGTAAAGACAATAGAATTCCAGTGTGAAATTGATGATAGGAATTATTTGGTGATTATGAGATTTTAGACAAGAGAAGCCAAGATTTTAGACATGAGATGAGCAGGGTGTGAGAAGCAGAGAACAAATAGGCTTTTTGTCTTCTCCCTTCTGCTCAGTTCAGTATTTTTGTTAGGGGATTGGGGTGGGGTGGAGTAGTGCAGCGGGTTAAGCACACATGGCGAGAAGAGCATGGACTAGCGCAAAGCGATCCCGATTAGAGCCCCCGGCTCCTCACCTACAGAGGGGTTGCTTCACAAGCGGTAAAGCAGGTCTGCAGGTATCTATCTTTCTCTCCCTTTCTCTGTCTTCCCCTCCTCTCTCAATGTCTCTCTGTCCTATCTAACAACAACAATATTAATTACAACAAGAGCAACAAAAGGGAGAAAATAGCCTCCAGGAGCAGTGGATTCGTAGTGTAGGCACTGGGCCCCAGTAATAACCTTGGAGGCAAAAAAGAAAAAGTATTTTTGTTTACAAGGAGTATTTACTTGGTGAAGATTAATAATGTCCTTCCCTAAGACCCTAAGTCTTGGTTTTGGGCAGGTGGGTAACTGGACATACTGAGCAGGACATAACCACCAAAACTTCCTGCTACACACAGAGTTGACTGACAACTCAGATCGGAGCCAGCTTTTGTGTCTTATATGAACAGTGAGCAAGCATAGCAAATCTCAGCTATTTTTCTCCAAGAGGGGAGAAAACTGTTAGTTCTTAGTTTTTAGTTGCAGCAATTGTATCATGAAGTACCTGCAGGCGAAGTGAACTGCCCTTTCACTGCACATAAATGTCTTTTTTTAAAGATTATTTTTTGAGTTAGGGGTAAGCACATGAAGATAACAGGATTGGTGGGAGCCATGAGAGGATGCCCAGAGGTCCCCAGAGGCATCTCTTTTTGAGTTGATTTTGTTTACACCTGAACACTGCTCAGCTCTGGTTTGTGATGGTGTGGTGGATTGAACCTGGGACTTTGGAATCTTGGACATGAGCATTTCTTTGTATAACTATTATGTTTTCTACCCCCACCTTCCCAGGACCATCTCTGTTACTGGATGAAAATGCATGAGACTGAAAGTTTTGATGGATTTAACTGCTATTACAGGCTCAGCCTAAACTGTCCCCTTACTTAATCCTTCCTAGAATGGATCCAAAGTTCCCCCAAGATGGCTCACCTAGGAGGGTGCCTGCTTGGCTATGTGCATGACCCAACCTCAAGCTTCCATTAACACTACTGAGGGGATCCATGCTCTGTGGGAAGCTTCAGTGCTGTAGTATCTTTCCCTCTGCCTATCTCTCTCTCTGCCTGAAAATACCAGCTCAGGGAGGTGAACGCCAACAAGGACAGAAAAATGAGACAAAAGCTTTGATATTACTAAAACACTTCTTTGCTGTTCCTAACTCCTATCTTCTATTTCAGTTACTTTCTCTTCCAACCCAGAGTAATAACTGTGACAATGTAGAACAACTTCCCTGGGAATGTCATATTATATTCTTTTATATCTAAAGCTACATTGACTATTAAGGACTAGTCTCTGTATGTTAAAGATGTACATGAATCATTCCACACAGTGGAAATCCACTTACTACTATTTAAACCCAGCTTTAGGTATCCAAGAATTTTCTATTTTGAAACATATGTTTAATTTTTACTGTTTAGTATTTGTTACTATGTAAATATAGCACAATTTATTTATATTTTCTCCTCCTGAAACCAGTATTTACAGAGCAAGGAGTCTGACAACTAAGAATTGCATCAATGTGCATAGACAGAGTAAAATTGGTAGATAAAATATTACTGTGGTTTGTATTTGCCATATCCAAGACCAGGCAATGCGTACCTTGTATTTGTTTTTGTTATCATATCTTGATTGGTTTGCGATGATGTAATTCATTTTGTTTCCTGACTATGTTTGGAATTTGAGGTTAGAACCACTTTGTTGACTTTGAAAATCTTGTATTAGGATCTAAGTTAGGTCATTATTTCTCTTTGTTTCTTTTAAAGATGTATTTGTGTATTCAGTTTGTTAGTGAGAGAAACTGGACCATCTTTATGGAATAAGCATTGATGGGGATGAAACCTAAAACCTCACAATCCAAAGAATGCACTCTACGTGCTGAGCCATCTTTATAGAACCTTCTTTTTTAGTTTACCAAAGATGACTTGCCGGGAACCCAACAGCAAGTGCAAACACCTGCTTATAGGAGTGGATCCAACTTCTAAAGGCCTGGAGAGACAACATAATGGTTATGCAAATGATTTTCCTGCCTGAGGCTTTGAGGTCCCAGGTTCAATCCCTAGGTAGCAATGTTCTGGTCTTTCTGTATCTCTCTCTCTATCTCCATGTAACTCTCTCTAATTAAAATAAAAATAAATAAGTAAATATTATTAGGGGCTGGGTGGTGGCACACTTGGTTGAGCACATGTGTTACAATGTTCAAGGTCCCTGGTTCAATCCCCCAGTCCCCACCTGTAGGGGGAATCAGGGGAAGCTTTGCATGTGGTGAAGCAGGTCTGCAGGTGTCTCTGTCACTCTTCCTCTCTCTCTCCTCCTTCCCTCTCAATTTCTGACTGTCTCTATCCAATAAGTAAAGATAATAATAAAAAATAATTTACATTTCTTACCTACTTTTTTGTAACTGGTGTATTACATTCACATCATATTTGTACATCTGGGACCCACTCTTGGCAGTGAATGTGTATAGTAAGTCTAAGAACCTTGGGAAGAAGTCTTAGGTCTCACTTTATCTGACTACCATCCTCCCAAAGGTTTTTGAAATGGATAGTCAGCAATAATTATAGTAAGAAAATTCCTGTCAAAAATACTTTCCCACTAATCCCCAGTTCATCTCTTCATCATTAAAAGAAACCACTGTTTTATTCAATAGGCTGTATTCAGAAGTCCTCACATCACCCCAGGAATGCACAGTATCTTAATTTACACAGGTTCCAGAAGAGAAAAGCAATCCACACCTCCTTCCAGCATCCAGAGCCTCATCACAGTGAAACACATGAAAGTAGCGTCTGATGTTAAATCACAAATATGAGCTGTTAGACACCCAGCTCTGGGGTTATTGAAGAGTCCAAAATTTTGAGTTCTTAGCCTGAGATTCATTATTCCTGGAGCTATTATCCTGGTAATAAATTGAGTCAGTCTGAGCTGAATTTTTGTTCATCTCCTTCATTTGGGATGTTGACAGTTGGCTACATTATGGGTGGTGATGGCATGGGATTGACTTTGCAAACCAAATGGAGACCAGTATTCTCATTTCTATGGAAGATGAAACCATAATTAATGAAAATGCATTTTACTATAGTAACTTTTTCTCCTACTGATACCTAGACAAGCAATACAGAATTCTCTGCTTTGGGAATTCTCTATTTCTGTCTAGTCTGCATCTTACTAACTACATAGTCAGAGGATGAAGAAGATATGAGTTAAATACGGTGGATATCTAGGCCTTTAGAGCAGCAATATTGAATAGGATTAGATGTGGCCACTATAAGAAATAAAAAGTACAATTAGTACTTGGATTTCTCTTCAGCCTTTGCTATTTTTGTTGTTTTAGCTAGATTAAAAAAAGTTAATTTGGTTATTTGGGGTCTACATTGTTTCACCGTACTGCTTCTATAGATAAAGAGGCCAGATAAAAAGAAGTGGAGAAGACAGATTATTTATTTGCTTTTTGCAAGTTATTGGAATTTGGATCATGAAATTTCAGAAATTACCCCAAATAGTAGACAAGCATGATCAAACAATCTGAAAAACTCTATTCCAGACTTAGAAATCCATGACAGAAAGCCATCACTCATTGTTCATGCAATACATGAACAAGACTTCATGAGAAAGCTGGGCTTCGATTTGAGACTTGAAGAATGAGTACATATCACATAATTAGGGGAGGAAGGAACATTCTTGGGTCGTACAGAGAGAGAAGAAACCAAATGATTAAGGTCGAGAAAGTAAAGTATCACAGTGGGATGTATTAGTTAAAATAAGGGAACTTGGCAAGCAGTTAGGTAGGTAGACAGACAGAAAGACAGATGTATTAAGAATAGTAGAGTGAAATTGTGTTTATACAGAGAAATTTGACTGTTAATGCAAAGGCCCTGAATTAATGAAAGAAAGTTGACAAAGGGGCCTCTGGGCTAATACTACTTCACTGCCATTTCTGAACTTCCCAGTGCCCATTTCTGGCTAAGTAAATGATAAGACTATTCAGGGCATCTATTCTTGGTGCCCGTGACTTCCACAGTTCTTCCAACACTATCTTGGCTGAAGGTAACTGCCTCTGTACATCATGCTATTGTGAACTAATTCATGGCAAGTTTTGCTCATTCCGATCTACAATGTGAAAAATCTGGTCAAGTTTTTGAACAAAAGTGTTTTTGTTCCCTTTGTCAGAACTGTTAGATGATTTCTGTTCTGTCACTTTTAAAAATAAGAAAATTTTGGGAGTTGGGCGGTAGCACAGTGGGTTAAGTGCAGGTGGCACAAAGTGCAAGGACATGCATAAAGATCCCGGTTTGAGCCTCCAGCTCCCCACCTGCAGGGGAGTCGCTTCACAAGTAGTGAAGCAGGTCTGCAGGTGTCTATCTTTCTCTCCCCCTCTCTGTCTTCCCCATCTCTCTCAATTTCATTCTGTCCTATCCAACAACAACGCTGTCAACAACAACAATAATAACTACAATGATAAAACAAGGGCAACAAAGGGGAATAAATAAATAAATATTTTTAAAAAATTTTTAAATAAGAAAAAAATTACCAGGAGTTTATGCAATGCCCAAAACTTGCCTGGAAAAGGTAGAGGAGATGGGAACCATTACTCTGCAGTTGAAGGATCTGTTTCAAGACCCATGTTCCCCCATCCAATCTTCATTTACATCTCTACTTATATTGACTGAAAGTACAAGAGGGATCTGTATTGTTCCCAGCACTGCTTTGGCAGAATCTGCAACTTAGTTTCAAGCACATCATTTCAGATCTATTATATAGCCTCCCTTTGCCCCTTAACCCCCATTTTGCACTAATTCTTGCTGTTATCTATAAAACAAGCAAGAGGCTTTAGACTTTATAATGCAATAAGAATTAAAACTTTGGATGATAAAAGTTACTACACATGAATGAGTGTGTCTTCTCAAATCAAGAAAATAAATTAGATTTCCTGCTTTGTAGCATATGGTATCCTCAGAATTGCCTTCATATAATTATAACTCTGTTTATTAAAAAGAATTATGTAACAATATGGTTGATTTACTCTGATGTGATTGGCTTAGTAGCTTAATTGAAATAAGCAATATACCCAAGATAAAATTAATTTAATTAGCTGATTCTGTTCAGCATGACTAGAAACCCTCACTCTGATTATCTCCTAAAAAGATGCACAAACAGACACAGTTCAAGAGCTGTTGGACACACACACACACACACACACACACACACACACGCACACACACACACACACACACGCAGGTGAGGAGGGGAGACAAAAATGAGAGCACCTGTCATAAATTTGGAATTTACTTTGTCCCATGCACTGAACATTTCAAAGGACCAAATTAGTCAAAGACTTTGGTAGACCATATCCCTGAGTTAACTCTGACTGAGTTACTAAAATCTACTCTAGCTGTTAACTGACCTCCCTCCCCTTCCTTTTCTGCTGCATTATAGCTGTCATGATCTTGAGCTTATCTGCTCATTCATACTATCTGGGCCCTAATGTGAAGACCTGAGCATGAACCCCATGTGGGCCAATTTTCATGGTTCTCTTCTATAGCTCTAGAATGCCACTGTTGTACCATTCTATGCAAGATAAATTTTGTTAATAGATACAGACAGGATAGTGCAATATTAGCATGATTCTGTCTGTCAAAGACTATCCTAGACTCACCCTGATCTCGTTTGTTCTATTCTAATTCATTTTGTATGGTATCTTTCTGCTTATGAACATATGCATGCACATACTTAGGCTTCACTTTTGTATTCATTTTTTTGTTTCTTTATACAAGCATACATGAATATTCTGCCTCATTCTAATACAGGACCAGAGGCAGCTTCACCACAGCTAGGTTCGTCTTATACTGCATCTTTAATCATATGTCATCTCCCTACTTGAGAACAGATGGCTTTTTATCAACTAGAAAAGCAGCTCCTCAACTTGGCACCCAAGTCTCTCTGTAACCTATACCCACCATATTCCTCTGGCCTCCCTTAATGTAATCTTACTGTAGGCACCTGAATGACAGACACTTGGGACTTCTTGCCATTTTACTCCCATGGACTCCACTGTTCCCTTTCTCCTTTTAACTGCCTGCTCATATGTTGACTCATCTCATGTTCTATTTCTGAATTAGTTGCTACCACACTTCATATGTTGTTTCCCATATGAATTGTTTCCTGATCATATAATCTTTATTTCTTCCTCTTATGAATGTGTCTGCATGTACAGTGTGTGTGTGTGTGTGTGTGTAAAACTTGTGTGTCCAGTATGTCCACTAGTTTCATTTACATGGGATCAGTGAACTTGCTTCTCTTTCCATTGCCTTCTAGAATAGCAGCCTAATTTAGAATCTAAGATGGAATTTACATATTTTTTGCATGAATGAAAGCTTAGAGTTATTGTAGTGGTAGTAATTCTGGTTCATACTGTTACTTTACTTTTATAAATAATACAGTGCTTTGTATTTTCTGACCACCCTCAGGCAATAAAACATCCTAGTGAATGCATTAAATTGCAGTCTTATTCACCATTCTGCATCCAATATAGACTTTAAACTATTGTTTTAAAAGTTTCTCCTCTTAAGAAAAGGCTCTGTTTCCCAGGAGTTTATTAATTATTGGAGTGAAGCTATCCCTGGGTTTGCAGGCTTCTGCTGTACAGTCCATTGGGTCGGGAAGTTGCAAGCCAAAAAGGTCTCTGAGATGGTGCTAGAGCTCTGTTCAGACCCAGAGAAGCTGACAAGAAACAAAATTCCCAATTGTCCTGGTTCTGCCTCTATTGATTCTGTGACTCATGTGGTATTAGTGATAACATACTTCCCACAAGCAGCACTAACTAGGCAAAGCAGAGGGAACAAATCAAGACAGTCCCCTTGGTGTCCACTCTTTGTTTCCATGTACTTAGATCAGAGTTGCACTGCACTGCATTGAACCTAGGTGCTTTGATTTCTTTTGTTGTAAGAACAAAACTATAAAAGAGAATAGAACAGAGGTGTTTCTATAATGAGTATTAAAGTGACCAAGGAAATCTATATTGGACAAAAAGACCCATTTATCAGTGACATGGCAATCCTCTGAATAACCACATTGTATTTTTCTTTAAAGTCTTTTGTCTTGTGGATGGAGGTAATAGGTATATCTCTAAAGGCTAGGTAAAGTTTGTGTGTGTGTGTGTGTGTGTGTGTGTGTACAAAATGAGAGGAAATGAAAATGTTTTTCAAAATAAAATTATAAAGAGGAATTACTCCTTGGTAGTGATTTCACAATGTATTATTCTGAGTAGTTTTTATTTGTTTTATTTAATTATCAAACAGTCCCATAAAGTACATATTATCCCCGTTTGACATATATAGAAGGTAAATCCCAGAAAATAAAAGTCAGATTTGAGGGTGCCGGGCTGTAGCTCAGCAGGTTGAGAGCACATGGCGCAAAGTGTAAGGACCAGCATAAGGATCCTGGTTCAAGCCCCCGGCTCCCCAATTGCAGGAGGGTCGCTTCACAAGCAGTAAGGCAGGTCTGCAGGTGTCTAACTTTCTCTCCCTCTCTTTGTCTTCCCCTCCTTTCTCAATTTCTCTCTGTCCTGTCTAATAACAATGATAGCAATAACAACAACAACAACAATAATAAACAAGGGCAACAAAAAGGGGGAAAATAGCCTCCAGCAGCAGTAGATTCATGGTGCAGGCATGGAGCCCCAGTGATAACCCTGGAGGCAAAAAAAAAAAAAAAAAGAGCAGATTTGGAACCCAAAACCTTATTTAAATTGTACTTTCTTCCCTCTGCACTGAACCATGTCTGTGTATGTGAATCTTAGAGGTATCCTGTTTCATGTGGCAATATAACAACTCCTCTATGTTGACCATTGGGTAATTAATCACAGTTTAGACAGGCAATATCTTTCAAAGAATACTTCACTACATAATAATTGAAAGAACTGTTCTACTTCTTAGCTATCTGAAAATTGTGAAAGTGTTTTATAGATGCTGATCTGGATACCAGTAACTTCAAGAACTAGACAGAACACCCAGTTCTCATCACTCTAAAGACACTTTTGACTTAAGAATGTCTCAGGTTGAAACATGCCAGAGAGAGACTATCTCAGAAATACAAGTTAAAATGTGTAGGAAGGAGAAACATAAGAAAATGAAAGACAGGGACACCATACTATGATCTAGAACTTCCAACAAAAATTAGTCTCTTCAGGCTGGGAGTATGGATCGACCTGCTAATGCCCATGTTTAGCAGAGAAGATATTACAGAAGCCAGACCTTCCACTTTCTGCACCCCATAATAATCCTGGGTCCATACTCTCTGAGGGTTAAAGAATAAGAAAGCTTTCAGGAGGGGGGTGGGATATGGAACTCTGGTAATGGGAATTGTGTGGAATTCTATTTCTCTTATCCTATGGTCTTATCTATATTTTTACTTTATAAATTTAAAAAAATCAGTCTCTTGGGATAGATAGCATAATGGTTGTGCAAAGAGACTCTCTCATACTTAAGGCTCCATAGTCCCAGGTTCATTCCCCTGTACCATATGCCAGAACTGAGCAGTGCTCTGGTAAAAAAAAAAAAAAAAAAGTCTCAACCTTTGGTCATTTTCTTCATATGTACAGAATCACAAGCGACTAACAGTCTTTTAAATTGCAACCCCCAAAACTTCAGGATCAGGCATTCATTCTCCTGGGTTTTTCACAACAGCTCCACATTTATATTTAAATGGCTTATTACCTAACACAGCTCCTGTACCTGATTGACCTCAAACTACTGTCTTTTTAAAGATTTTATTCTTAATCTTCTTACTTGGTGAACAGATAATACAAACCACTGTCAAGATTTCAACTGACAAAAACTGACCAACCCTAAATCTGTATCTCTGGCTTTGGACATTTTTCCTAATGTCATCTCTTTACTCTATCAAGTGCTTCTAAGTTACTAAATGCTCAATTTACCCAACATTTAATTTTCTGCCTTCTCTTCTAAGCCCTGAACATACCCTGCTCAACATACTGTCTCTCTCAGTGGTACAACCACCCATCAAGGTGCCCACATACAGGGCCCTGGAATTATTCTGGGCATATTTCTCCTTTATTCTGTTCACCATCAATGTTAGCCAGCAAATCCTATTCATTTTGTCTTCTCCAAACCTCCAATCACTACTGTTACCTCCTTCTGGCTACTTGCTGTCACTCTGCTAGCCGCCATTCCATTCTTCTTTCATGTATTTATTTATTTATTTATTTATTTACAAAATGGAAATATTGATAAGACCATAGGATAAGAGGGGTACAATTCCACAGTTCCCACCACCAGAGATTCATGTCCTATCCCCTCCCTTGATGGCTTCCCTATTCTTTTTCTGTCTGAGAGTATGGATCCAGGATCATTATGGGGTACAAAAGGTGGAAGGTCTGGCTTCTGTAGTTGCTTCCCCACTGAATATGGGCATCGGCAGGTCGATTCATACTCCCAGCCAGTCTCTTTCTTTCCCTAGTGGGGCAGGAGTCTGGGGAGGTGAGGCTCTAGGATACATTCATGGGATCATCTGCCCAAGGAAGTCTGGTTGGCATCATGGTAGCATCTGGAACTTGGTGGCTGAAAAAGAGTTAAGATATAAAAGCAAAACAGACTGTTGACTAATCCTGAACCTGAAGGCTGGAACATTGCAGATGAAGATTTGGGGTCTCCGTTTTGGAAAAATCTGGTAGGTCTATTTTAGGTATATTCCAAGGGGCCATGAGCCTGACATCTGATATGTAGGTGGACTCAAGTTATTGTCTGGGGAGATGATGTCATGGCTGGAAAAAGGGCTAGAGAGCTGGATCAGGGAAGAGAGTAGCTCTCAAATATAGTTAACAATATTCATATACTTTTCCCTTTTTCATATTTTATCTTTAGTATGTACTCATTTTTTATAGAGACAGAAAAATTGAGAAGGATGGGGGAGATAGGGCCAGAGCAAGAGATCCATAGCACTGCTTCTGTGCTTGTGAAGCTCCCATCCTGCAGGTGGGGACTGGAGATGTGTAAATGGGAATGTGTGTACTACTGAATGCACTACCACCTGGCCCTACCATGCCCGTTTTGTAAAGTTTAGCTCAAGCACACTCTGGTCCTTAAGCCTTTCCCTGGCTTAGCCATTTTCTCCCTCTCTATCACTTTTCTATCACATTTGAAGTTTGAGGAAAATTCAGGATTCGCCCCAGCTTTAAGTCATCTGTCAATTTTATAAGTAGTTTCCCTGTAGATCTATACAGAAATAAATTATCCAGATATCCCATCCTTGTTTAAATCAGAGGTTCTCTTCAAATGTCTTTAGTTTTCCATTATTTGAAGAGAACCTCTGATTTAAACAAGGATGGGATATCTGGATAATTTATTTCTGTATAGATCTACAGGGAAACTACTTATGTTACCCTGAATTGACAAAGTAGTTCTCTGCTTTTCTTGATTTCTTGAAATACGCTTATTATTAGACCATTCTTGCTAGAGAATCTTATAAATTTTTTTCAGTCTACAGAAAAATCATCTTAGAAGAAATTTTGCCTTCAAATCATTTCATTATAGGCTGTGTAGACATAGGAAGTGAGAATGAATTCTTGCTTCTTAAATATAGGTGTTTCAGTAAATTTACTTTCCTCAAATTCATCCCCTGAAAGGAAAAATAACTCCACTTGAAATATTTGAGGAATTTGTACATATCAAACAAAACCAGAGCCAACTTCAGAGTGAGAAGTCAAAACATCACATGAAAAGTGGGAAATGAATTCAATTGCTTGGGAGTTTATTTCATTCTACATTAGATATTTGTGATCTGCCTCAGAGTGTTTCTTTTAATCCAGAGACTTTGAATTTAAGTCAAATGTGCTGTGACATTTATAATCAATAACCTTGAGCAAACCTCTAAAAGTGGAATGAAAAAAATAATTGAGCCATATTATTCAAAATTATGAAAAGCCACTTATCAGCCTTGTGAGTAGAAGGTCAAGTTCACAGAACAAAATCAGAATAGGGAACCCTGGGCTCATGGAGCAGGGAGATAGCATGATGGGTATGCTAAAGGCTTTCTTTTTTTTTTTTTAATTTTTTATTTACGAAAGGATTAGTGAACAAAAACATAAGGTAGGAGGGGTACAACTCCACACAATTCCCACCACCCAATCCCCATAACCCACCCCCTCCCATGTTAGCTTTCCCATTCTTTAGCTCTCTGGGAGCATGGACTCAGGGTCGTTGAGGGGCTTTCTTTTTACACCTTAGGCTCAGAGCTCCCAGGTTAAATCCACAGCACCACTGTAAGTCACAGCTGAGCCATGCTCTAGGGGAAATGAGCAAACAAACACTAAAAGACCACAAGATGAGAGAAAGAGAAGGAGATGGGAAGAGAGAGAAAATGGGAGAGGTGGAGAGGGAGAGGGAGGGGGAGGGGGAGAGAGAAAGAGGGAACAGAATAAGCAGGAAGAGAGGGAGAGATGTCTACTATCACAATATGGCTCATAAGGCCAAGATGACAGGTGACAAGAGATGTAGTGTCCAGTGGTAAGGGGGTACAGGAATAAGAAGACCAACCCCACAAGTCTGAGAACCTGAGACTGTCCTCATCTGGAAAAAAAAAAGTCCACAGACAATCTGACATAGACAAAATGTTACAGAACATCTCTTGAAGCCTGTGCACATTCATGGTTCAAGTGTTTCTTTTTAATTTTTTTTATCTTTATTGATAAAAACAGCCAGAAATTGAGAGGGAAGGGGGAGATCAAGAGGGAGAGAGAGACATAGAGATATCTGCATCACTGCCTCAACACTTGCAAAGCTTTTTCCCCTGCAGGTGGGGGACTGGGGACTCGAACCTGCGTCCTTGTGTATTGTAACATGTGTGCTCAACCAGGTGCGCCACTGCCCGGCCCCCACAGTTTCTAAACATACATGTGCCCTTTACTTAATTACCTTTGTTTTGCTTCTTTTTAAATCGGAAAGAAAATATGGTAAATGTAAAAATTGTATAAAATCCATGTGTGGAATAAATAAGCATTTTCAAATAATGTATTTGCCCAGGGATTATTACAGTTAAGAATACAGTAATTTTTCTTCTTTTCATTTTAGCCATCAGAGTTATTACTGGGACTCTGCGGCTGCTTGTCACCACAACTCCCAGAGGCCACATAATATATATATGGGGGAGAGAGAGAGAAGAGAGGTGGGGGTAAGAGCCAGATAGAGAGAAGGGATGGCATCTGCAGCACTGCTCCACTGCTCATGAAGCTACATTCCCTACTACCACCAACAACAAGGATTGGGAACTTGAAGCCAAGATCTCGTGCATCTTGTGCATGTTGATGTAGGTGCCCTCTACCTGGTTTGCCCCTGCAGTGATTTTTCTGCTCGGTCAAGCCCATGAAAGCAGATGCATACATTCTCTCATGTCCCACTCCATGCTTTCTAAAAATCAGTTATCTTTTTCTTTTTTTTTTCTATTTAATTCCATTTTTACTTCTTTTTTAAATTCTTTTTTAAAATTTATTTATAAAAAGGAAACATTGATGAAACCATAGGATAAGAAGAGTACAATTCCACACAATTCCCACCACAAGAAGTCTGTATCCCATCCCTTCCCCTGATAGCTTTCCTATTCTTTAATTCTCTGGGAGTATGGACCCAAGGCCATTGTGGGGTGCAGAAGGCTGAAGGTCTGGCTTCTGTAATTGCTTCCCTGCTGAACATGGGCATTGATAGGTCAATCCATACTCCCAGCCTGTCTCTCTCTTTCCCTAGTGGAGTGAGGCTCTGGGGAAGCAGTGCTCCGGGACATATTGTTGGGGTTGTCTGTTCAGGGAAGTCTGGTCGGCATCATGCTAGCATCTGGAACCTGGTGGCTGAAAAGAAAGTTACCATACAAAGCCAAACAAATTGTTGACCAGTTATGAACCTAAAGACTGGAATAGTGCAGATGGAGAGTTGGAGAGTCCTCCATTTTTTAGATAGCTAGTAGGCATATCTTAGTTATATTCCAAAGGGCCTGTGGCTATACTAGTTTTTTTTCCCCCCTGAGCCTGAAATCTGATATGCAGGTGGATCCAAGTTATTGTCTGGGGAGATGATGTCATGGCTGGATAAAGGACCAGAAAGCTGGGAAGAGAGTAGCTCCCTAATATGGTTATTTATCTTTTTCTATCCCATTGTTTTCTGATATGTAATACTTTTAAAAATATGACTTTATAGGTCATAAAGATTTTCTTGTAACACTTTTCTTTTAACTTTGTTGAAGTGTTTTTAATTCATCATATCATTTGATTCTTCACCCTTATATACTATTTATAGTTGTTATAGGAAGAAATGTTTTCATGGATTTTGAAAGGCACTACATTGATTTTATGTACATATATGGATCTTAAACTTGAAATGATTTGTTTCCCAATGTGTTCTGTTCTTAGAGTTATAGCTTCTTAACAAAAAGATTTATTTTCTATATTTCATATAATAAAGAAAGAGTTTCACATGAAACATAAAGAGAGAGAGAAGCCAGAGCACTTCTCTTGTACATCTGATGCCAGGGATAAAACTAGAGCTTCAGGTAAACTATGCTTTTCTACTTGCTCTAATTCTCCAGTGGCTATACTTTCTTTTGATATGAAGAAAGTCATAAAGCTTGGAGTATGGATCGATCTGTCAACATCCATGTCCAGAGGAGAAGCACTTACAAAAGCCAGAACTTTTGCCTTATGCACCCAGAAAGAATTTTCATTCATACCCACAGAGGGAGAAAAGATAGGGGAAGATAACGAGAGGGCTCTGTTCCCCAATTCCACTGGGACCTGAGATGTTTGTCACCAGGAATCAAGACTATAGAAGAAATGGGCAAAAAAATGTAGATATAGATAGAGATTATATAGACAGATATAAAGTCAACCCATCCCTATGACCTTGGGAGAATTACTGCAGTTTCTGCTTTAGGGGAGTGGGGGCACAGAACTCTGGTGGGAATAGTGTGAAGTTATACCCATATTATCTTATTTTTTAAAATCCCCACTAAATCACTAATTTAAAATAGCGTCTTAAACTATGTACTTCAGTGCCATGCATTTAGTTTTCCTGAGTAACACTTCTCTTTTTTCTTACTACCATTTCACTTCTGTTTCATTTTTTTTTTTCATACCAAAGACCGAATTGCCCATTTTGCTCTCTTGCAGTGCTGTGGATATAATAGATTACCTGGCAAGATTCCTGGTTCCTCTTCTTCTGTCTGACTTTCTGTAGGCCAGTTTTCTCTACAGTTTTCTAAAGTTATTTTTGATTGCCTATAGCAATCATGACCCAAATTGCAGAACTCCCATTCTGATAAAAACTTGTATGAGATCAGAAATCTTGGAACAGTGTAGTGTCATTGTTTATTTACAATTTGATATGCTGTAGGATTAAATCAAGATCTTTGGGAGCAGTCTTCCTTCACCTACTTTTCCATGTTTGTCACATTTTTCTTGTTTCCTTGTAACCCACACATACCTACTATATCAGCCTGAACTGATCTTTCTTTCTTTCTTTCTTTCTTTCTTTCTTTCTTTCTTTCTTTCTTTCTTTCTTTCTTTTTTTGCTTCTACGGTTATTGCTGGGGCTCAGTGCCTGTACCATGAATCCATTGCTCCTGGAGGCCATTTTTCCCATTTTGTTGCCCTTGTTGTTGGATAGGACAGAGAGAAATAGAGAGAGGAGGGGAAGACAGAAGGGGAGAGAAAGATAGACACCTGAAGAACTGCTTCAACACTTGTGAGGCGACTCCCCTGCAGGTAGGGAGCTGGGGACTCAAACCGGGATCCTTACACAAGTTCTTGAGCTTGGCACCATGTGCGCTTAACCTGCTGCTCTACCCCCTTGAATTGACTTTTTGTTCTAACCAGAGCATTGCTCAGCTCTGGCTTATGGTGGCATTGAGGACTGAACTTGAGATATGTGCTACCCATATAGCCATCTCTCTGGATATACTGACACTTTTTGAAAAAGGTGCATATATGTACATCTCAGGTTGAGACGATGTATAACTTATGACAAGTAGCTAAAAACAACTATAAAACTTTTTTGCTATCTTTTTTATTAGTGATTTAATATTTATTAAAAAAATTATAAGATAATGGGGAATAATTCCACACCTTTTCCACCACCAGAGGTCTTTGTCCCCCTTCTCTCCATTTGAAATTGCATCAGTTTTCCCAAGATCACAGATATAGGTTGACTATTATATATGCCCATTTTATTATTTTTTTATTTATAAAAAAGAAACATTGACAAAACCATAGGATAAGGGGGTACAAATTCGCACAATTCCCACCACCAGACCTCCATATCCCATCCCCTCCCCTGATAGCTTTCCTATTCTTTAACCCTCTGGGATTATGGACCCAAGATCACTGTGGGATGCAGAAGGTTGAAAGTCTGGCTTCTATAATTGCTTCCCCACTGAACATGGGCTTTGACAGGTCGATCCATACTCCCAACCTGTATCTCTCTTTCCCTAGTGGGGAAGGTATACCCATTTTTTTCTTTTGATCCTGCCTTCTCTTCCTTTCTAAGTCACACCTACTATTTCTGCGTGTCCTTCCCCCCACCCCTCACTCCCCTTTTCTCTCTGGGTCCTGACAGAATTGGAGTTCAGAGACCTTTGGTCATCTTCCCCTAACATTTACCCCTCTGGACTATAAAACTTTTGAGTAAATAAAGAAGATATGAAGGGAGGGGAGGAGAGAGGTGTCCTATTTCAAAATAAAAATGAGTCTTAGGAGTTTTAAAGGTCATACTGCAGTTTCACACTTGTGATGATCTAATATGCCTGTTCTCCACAGACCAAAATGTTGACCCTGGACCTCCAGACATGTGTGTGAGCTCTACATTCATACACTTCTCTCCACAGGTAGATCTCCCTGATTTTTTACATATCTGTCTTTCAAATAGCTTAAATTATTAATCTTTAGTGTTTGTAGGTGTATGTCTGAAAGCTCAGTCTTTCATTTATAGAACTTGCAAACAACCTGACCAATCAAGAACAAAGTTATAAGAATTTATAGTCCAGTAGTTCCATCACTCTTGACTCATACTTCAAGTTGCCAAAGCTCTGCAAAAATTATGCCAAAACATGGATGATTTAAGCGTTGCCACTGTGCTCTTTAGAGGACTTATTTAACATTTGGATTTCCTTTCTTGTCATTGCATCGTCATCCCTTAGATTATAACTTGAAAAATAAGGCACTAAATAGAAGTATACTGCTTAAATTTAACCAGCTTTTCCAAAATCTGATCAGTTTTCATCCGATGATTCTTTTTTGTATGTTTGTTTACTTGTTTTCCAATAAAAACAGAGCAGTACTGAATCCTTAGTCATCACAACCTGCTTGTGTGAGCTCATATCCTGTACAAAGTGATCTTGAAAAAGCAAGTATTAACATAAAGGAGACAAAAGCTGAATTAAAATGAAAAAGTGAATAATATCTGATACATATTCATGGGAACACTGAAGAAGAACAGGGAACTCTAAGACAAATCATAGGGACTGTTTTACAGATGGTAGTCAAAGAAGACCTGTCTCTAAGGAACTAACAGTTGGGGGAAAACTGAAAAGATAATGAAAAAGAGCAGCCATATAAAAACAACAAGGGCAACAGAAGGGAAAATAAATAAAATAAATATTTAAAAATATATATTTTTTAAAAACGGAAGTATAGTATTAGGGGGGAGAAAAGAAAAATCCATGTGAGACCTCAGCGATGATATCGCAGCTTTTTGACCAAACCATCACAAACTTAGTGGCATAAAGTAACAGCCATTTTATTGTGCTTATGGTTCCTGTAGATCAGCAAAGATGTTAGGATGACTGGTGTTTGCTCCAGAGCATTGGGCATCAGCTGAATAGACTCAAAATATCTGGGCAACTTCACTATCAAGGGCCAGAAATCAGCTGGAGTTACTACCATTTCACTCCCATGTCTGATTCTTTTCTAGAACAACTAAAAGATTAAGTTCAGCTAAGGGTCTTAACTGGCCTGTTTGCTCATTGACTTGGTGATGCTATTATTTTAAAGGATATTTCAAATTTTTTGAAATGTGACTTAGCAAATCTTTCCTAAAACAACAATCCAAAAATAAAAAATTCTCCCTCCCCTTATTCCCACTTGGAGAAGTAGTTCAAGTAAGTATATACTGAAAACTACACTTTTGATAAAAAATACATAAATAAACTAGGTCTGTTTCAAATAGAAACTTCCCTGGTTTCTAAAAGATTTGTTCATAAAAGAAGAAATACCACTTCTAAGGAACAAGTAAATTCAGTTTGTTCAGACAACAGTTAGAACAATACTAGAAGTCTGTCTACATCTACAAAGTACTAGAACTCTGAACAGAATTCATGTCTATCTCATTATTAAAAAATAATAAAAAAGGAAATAGATTTCTTTTTTATTTTTTATTGAGGATTAATCTTTTACATTCGACAGTAAATACAATAGTTTGTACATGCATAACATTTCCCAGTTTCCCATATAACAGTACAACCCTCACTAGGTCCTCTGTCATTCTTTTTGGACCTGTATTCTCCCTCCGACCCACCCCAGAGTCTTTTACTTTGGTTCAATACGCCAATTCCAGTTCAAGTTCTACTTGTGTTTTCTCTTCTCATCTTGTTTTTCAGCTTCTGCCTGAGAGTGAGATCATCACATATTCAGCCTTCTGTTTCTGACCTATTTCAATTAACATGATTTTTTTCAAGGCTCATCCAAAACAGTGAACTCACCATTTTTTACAGCTGAGTAGTATTTCATTGTGTATATATACCACAACTTGCTCAGCCACTCATCTGTTGTTGGACACCTGGGTTGTTTCCAGGTTTTGGCTATTACAAATTGTGCTGCTAAGAACATATATATACACAGATCTTTTTGGATAGGTGTGTTAGAATCTTTAGGATATATCCCCAGGAGAGGAATTGCAGGGTCGTAGGGTAGGTCCATTTCTAGCCTTCTGAGAGTTCTCCAGACTGTTCTCCACAAAGGCTGGACCAACTTACATTTCCACCAGCAGTGCAGGAGGGTTCCTTTGACCCCACACCCTCTCCAGCATTTGCAGATGTATGACATTCTGAAAGGAGTGAAGTGGTATCTCACTGTTGTCTTTATTTGCGTTTCTCTGACAATCAAAGACTTGGAGCATTTTTTCATGTGTTTCTGAGCCTTTTGGATCTCTTCTGTGGTGAATATTCTGTCCATGTCCTCCCCCCATTTTTGGATGGGGTTATTTTTTTTTCTTGTGGTTGAGTTTGGCAAGCTCTTTATATATTCTGGTTATTAGCCTCTTGTCTCATGTATGGCATGTAAAGATCTTCTCCCATTCTGTGAGGGGTCTCTTGGTTTGGGTAGTGGTTTCTTTTGCTGTGCAGAAGCTTTTTAATTTGATGTAGTCCCATAGGTTTATGCTTGCCTTAGTCTTCTTTGTAATTGGATTCATTTCATTGAAGATGTCTTTAAAATTTATGCAGAAAAGAGTTCTGCCAATATTTTCCTCTTAGTATCTAAGTATCTGATAGTTTCTGGTCTAACACCTCGAACAACTTGGAATTTACTTTTGTATTTGGTGAAATATAGTGGTTCAGTTTCATTCTTCTGCATGTTTCAACCCATTTTTTCCAACATAATTTGTTGAAGAGACTCTTCTTTCCCTATTTAATAGTCTGGGCACCTTTGTCAAAGATTAGATGTCCATAGATGTGGGAGCTTACTTATGGGCTCTCAATTCTATTCCATTGGTCAGTGTGTCTGTCCATGTTCCAGTACCAAGGAGTTTTGATTACAAAGGTCCTATAACACAATTTGAGATCTGAGAGTTTGATGCCTCTAGTTCTGTTCTTTCTTCTCAAGATTGTTTTGGCAATTCTAGGTCTTTTCTGGTTCAGATAAACATTTATAGCATTTGTTCTATTCTCCTAAAAAATGTGGTTGGGATCTTGATAGGGATAGCATTAAAGTTGTATATAGGAAATAGATTTCTATTTAAAAAACCACATATAACTTATTTTCTAATGAAATATTTTCCAATTTATGGCAAGTTCTGAATCTGTGAAAAGTAGATATTTGTGTATTAATTGGAATGATACACATTTAAATGAATCAAAGTAAATAAACTTCTAATATGTTTAATCTTAGAAAAGTAATCAGATTAATTAAACATCTTAATAACTACCTGAAATTGACCTAAATAACTTAGAAAAGCTTTATGTCTGTATTATTTCCAGCTGTTAGAATGAATAATGAAAATAGATGCCTTTAAAATGTGTTCTAAAGTGAGACTTTGAGAAGTGATTTCCCCCCCATTTTATTCAATAAAACTTGTCTTTGTTAAATTTGCATAGCATGGTGTCTAGATAGTATTGAAAATTTTTGTCAGGATATATATATGTCTACCTTGTTGGCCAAGTAGTATTTTCATACAGGAATTTAAAAATACACATTCTATAAATTTTATTTATCCTTCAAGAATGATGTGTTTTAGGTGGAAGTTTTTTGTTGGGCTTCTAGTTGGTTTAACAACATCTTATGAAAGATAATAATAACTTGTATTTATTGAGTTCTTTCTATATGTTGGACACTATAATAAGTAATTTAAGTAAATTTCTTTTTACTGAGTTCTACTTTCACACTGCTAGTATCCTCCTTCCCATCTTTTTCAAATGGATGATAGGCTATATAGGTAGGTAGGTATGTATATAGATGGTAGGTAGGTAGGTAGATAGGTAGGTAGGTAGGTAGATATGAGGTAGGAAGAGACCCTACAGCACCAAAGCTTCCTCTGGTGCCTTAACATGCCCTCATGGTGTACCCAGGGATGTGAATGTGGGTTGCACACATGGGAAAGTGAGTGTCTTCCCAGGTTAGCTATTTTGCCTGCCCTGAAGGACTTTTTTTTTCCCATGATGTGGCCTCCTAGCATTATGATTACATCATAGGAGTTATGAGGGTCAGAGAAGAGGTCTTATAAAGAAAGTTAGAGAGAGTCTGGGGGTAGCACAGTGGGTTAAGCACACGTGGCGCAATGTGCAAGGACCAGCATAAGGATCTCAGTTCAAGCCCCCGACTCCCCACTTGCAGGGGGGTCACTTCACAGGTGGTGAAGCAGGTCTGCAGGTGTCTATCTTTTTCTCCCATTTCTGACTTATCCTCCTGTCTCCATTTCTCTCTGTCCTATCCAACAACAATGACATCAGTAACAACAATTATTACTATAACAGTAAAATAACAAGGGCAACAAAAGGGAATAAATAAATATAAAAATTATTTTAAAAATAGAGAAAGATAGAGAAGTAGATAAGACAGTTGTGTATGTCTACATAGTATAATACTACTACACTGTTAAAAATGGTGAAGTTGGGGTAGGGCAGTAGCACAGTGGATTAAGCACACATGGTGCAAAGCACAAGGACCAGCAAAAGGATCCTGCTTTCAGCACCTGGCTCCCAATCTGCAGGGGAGTTGCTTCCTAAGTGGTGAAACAGGTCTGTAGGTGTCTGTCTTTCTCTCCCCCTCTTTGTCTTCCCCTCCTCTCTTGATTTCTCTCTGTCCTATCCAATGACAATGATAGCAATAAAAACAACAACAATAATAATCACAACAATGATAAAAAATGTCACCTCTGTTTCCTCATCCTGAATGGAACTTAAAGGACTCCTGTTAAATGAAATCAGCCAAAAGGAGAAGGATAAAGGATAACCTCACTTAAAAGCAGAACTTAAGAAACAAGAACAGAAAGGGAAAACACAAGGTGAAGCTTGGATTGCGTGTGCTGTATTGCACCAAAGCAAAGAACTCTGGAGAAGGAAGGATAGGAAGTGGTGGAGAGTGCATTGATATCCTGATGCATGATAGGGGAAAATGACCTAAGTTGGGAGAGAGTGTTTTACAGACACCTATTGCAGGGAGATGAGAAATTGTACCCATGTATAGTACATTCAACAACCGCACTGTAAATATTAGCATCCACCATAAAATGATTCAAAAGAAAACAAAAAATAAATTTCTTTTTATAATTTAGGTTTTTTTTTACCAAGACTATTGTAATTTTGGTTTTTAAAGATAGTGTTAGTCTGCTAAAGCTACTATAAGGAAATATTACAAACTAGGTAATTTAAACAAACAAAAATTTTTTCCTTCTCACACTTCTGGAAGCTGTAAACTCAAGATCAAGGTTCCAGGAGCATTTGTTTCTAGTAAGATTTTTTTTTAATAAATCTGTTTTATTTTTCAAATGATCAAGTGACTTCACATTTAGGTGTTTTGTTTTTTTTTAAATATATCTTATTTATTTAATTTTAAGATGGGAGGGTAGAGGCACTAGACTCTTGTTCAGTTCTGGTTTGTGGTGGTGCTCGGATTAAACCTAGGAGCTTGGAGCCTCAGGCAGGAGAGACTTTTGCATAACCATTATGCCTTCGTTTAGAACTCTTATCTAGAATTCTTTCATCAAATATAGTTGCAATGGGCTTAGGACTTAAAAGTATGAGATGGAGGCAGAGGGGTGTCAGTGTGCAGTCCATAAAAGAGATAGAACTCTTATCTAGAATTCTTTTATCAAATATAGTTGCAATGGGCTTAGGACTTAAAAGTATGAGATGGAGGCAGAGGGGTGTCAGTGTGCAGTCCATAAAAGAGATAATTAACAACTGTGTCCAAGATCACTAATTATTTATTCAGAAAGTATGAGAGCCAGGTTTTAAACCCGTATTGTCAGGCTCTAGACTTGTATTTTTTACTCACTTTTTCTGTTATGGTATCATCTTTCTTCAGACACCAGAAACTCTGGCAGGGCACATACTACTTAGAAGTAAATAGGATAGGCAGCAACATATCTAAGGCAAATAATATGAAAACATAACGTCTGTATTCAGATGACAGACTTTGGTGCTGTATTTGTAGGGAGTGTGTTGCATTATCTTTTCTACTTTCTTGTTGGATAGTATGCCAGCATAACCGTCGAAAACAACACTTTCTTTTTTCTTTCAAAACTGTAAAACTTGGCAATTTCGTTCAGTATGGGATACTTTTAATCTCTAGAAATCCTGAGGGGAGTATTGTACTAACCCAATTCTGTAACATGATTTCTACAACTTGGTTAAAAATCTAGAGGGAATTGTATCAACATTATGTTAATTAAACTCTAAGTTGGCCTTACCTTGGGAAATGTTATGAATGGTACTGAGGAAAAAAAGTCAACGTGCAGATACTTAGAATATCAAGATATCATCAGGAAATTGTAGCACAGAGCAAACGAACTCATACATCCATGAAAGAAGAATATAAATGGAGATAACATGAATAAAAATAAACAGTTGAAGCAGACATATAGCAACAATGATAATACTTTTTAACTGTGTACTTGAAATTTTTTACACAGAGCAATTGGATTTTTCTAATGTAGGAAAAAAATAAAAAGCATAGAGAAGCTCACAGAGAAATCCACTGATCACTGAAGTAAGAAAATAGAATTTATTGTCGGAAGACTATTTTGAAATACAAAGAACAACTGTATATGTAGTTTGCTAGTACAAATATAAGATAAATTCAAAAACAAAAAGCAGTTTGCCATGCCAAATATTATACGAAAGTATCCCACAACATCCTTTTCACACAATCTTAGATTAAAACTATCTGTTGGATGGTAACGCAGTGGGTTAAGTACAGGTAGTGCAAAGTGCAAGGACCAGTGTGGGGATCCTGGTTTGAGCCCCCAGCTCCCCACCTTGCTTCACAAGCAGGGAGTCACTTCACAAGAGGTGAAGCAGGTCTGCAGGTGTCTTTCTCTCCCCCTCCATCTTTTCCTCCTCTCTATATTTCTCTCTGTCCTATCCAACAACAACGACAACAAAAATAACTACAACAATAAAACAACAAGGGCAACAAAAGGGAAAAAATAAATAAATATTTAAAATAAATAAATAAAACTATCTGTCAAAAATTTAGCATTTATGAATTTTACCTGAGACAAAGAATCATAATTTAACATTGGTTTTTTTAAAGATGATTCTTTTTAAATTTTTTTAAATTATCTTTATTTATTGGATAGAGATAGCCAGAAATTGAATGGGAAGTAGGTGATAGAGAGGTAAAGAGGAAGAGAGACAGCTGTAGCACTGCTTCCTCACTCGTGAAGCTTTCCCCCTGCAGGTGGGGATCAGGGGCTTGAACCTTGGTCCTTGTGCATTATAATATGTGCACTCAACCAGGTGCACCACCACCCAGCCCCATAATTTAACATTTGTTGCTGGGAATACTGTGAGAACCAGATGGAGCGTGGTGAGGTTTTTCCCATTGAAAAATGGGGAACTGAGGAAATGAATCTCCCTGTCAGACTCTGTCTTTCTGATGTCGAGCTTGGGACAGATACAGACCTCAGTTTTCTGCCTCCCTGTTAGCTTACTCCCTGTATCCAGAGACCTTGCGTTTTTCTGCCCCCCAAGGGCTCAACATTCCTTAAAACATTAAGCCAGCTCCCCTGCTTCACCCTACACTCCTTGATATAATGGCCCGCTCTCTTATTAGCTACATGTCAATGTTCTGCATTGTCTAACAAATGACTTAAGGTCTCCTCCCTACTTCCCTACCAATTCTGCTGATTTGATATATTTTTTTCTACCTTCAAGACCCTCCCTGCCTGTGTGGTATTATTAATCCTAGCAGTTAAACCCCTTGCAACAGTTGTTAAGGAAGTTCCTACCTTTCCCAGCTCCCTTTTACCTTTCTCTGCCCCTTTCCTAACCATGTATGGTATTGTCAGGCCACTTCTGTTTTCAACTTGACACTTCCTTTTTCTCGGCTCAAAGATTGGGGGCACTAAGACCGGGATCCTTATGCCAGCCCTTGCACTTTGCGCCATGTGTGCTTAACCCGCTGTGCTACCACCCTGCTCTGGAGAGTTTGGATGAATAAAGACTTGAAACGCCTTGCCACCACCAGCTCAGTTCCTGGGTCATCTCTCTTGAGTCGCTAGCCTGGCAATATGTTAATGAACTCTTTGCCTTAAAGTCAATTTTATTGAACTATAGTCATTTCAGAATTTGTAGCATTGTAGATTCAAATCCTTTCTCTCTTCTCTCACCCCATGTCCCCATATGCACACAAGGATCTAAGGAGGGACCAATGAAATAGTTCACTGACAGTGTGCTGCTTTGCAATATGTGCAGCCCATGGTTCAAACCTGCCAACACTGTCATATTTAAAGAAGCTTCAATGTTGTGGCCTTTTTCAATTCCTAAAAAGAAAAAAAACAAAAAAAACCAGACATCATATCTGTTGCAGGCTGAAACATTTACAGTCAACAATATTTATACATCTTTCCCATATTTGGGAGCTACTCTCTTCCCTGATCCAGCTTTCTGGTCCTTTTTCCAGCCATGACACCATCCCCCCAGACAATAACTTGGATCCACTGGCATATCAGATTTCAGGCTCAGGGAAAAATAAACTAGTATAGCCAAAGGCCCTTTGGAATATAACTAAGATATGCCTACTAGCTATCTACAAAATGGAGGACCCCCCTAAATCTTCACCTGCACTACTCTAGCCTTTAGGTTCATGATTAGTCAACAATTTGTTTGGCTTTATATGTTAACTCTCTTTTCAGCCACCAGGTTCCAGATGCTACCATGATGCCAGCCAGAGCTCCCTGGACAGACAACCCCACCAATGTGTCCTGGAGCTCTGATTCCCCAGAGCCCCACACCAATAGGGAAAGAGAGAGGCAGGCTGGTTGTATGGATCGACCTGTCAATGCCCATGTTCAGCAGGGAAGCAATTACAGAAGCTAGACCTTCCACCTTCTGCAACCCACAATGGCCTTGGGTCCATACTCCCAGAGGGTTAAAGAATAGGAAAGCTATCAGGGGAGGGGATGGGATATAGAGTTCTGGTGGTGGGAATTGTGTGGAGTTGTACCCCTCTTATCCTATGATTTTGTCAAAGTTTCCTTTTTATAAGTAAATTAAAATTAAAAAAGAATTATAAAAATAGGTAAATATAGGAGCCAAGATGGTGACTTGAAGGCAGTTGCTGACATGAGCTTAAACAAGCAGTGGCTTGTGACATAGGATTCGCTGGATAGGGTAGGATACTACGCCATCAGCAGATGGGTGTATAAGGGGTCCTAAGTGTGACACCAAGGAGGGGTCCTATAGCTCACTCTTGGGTTAGAAAATGGAAGAAAAAGAAAGAAAATCTTTTGATTATTTCTGAAGCTGATCCCTCCCCCTCACCCCAGAACTAGACCCCAGGGGCTGGTCAGCCACTGTATGAGACTTCCCACTGAGCTACTTTATTTACCAAGATTCCTGGCTCACCAGGGTTGTCATTCCAATCCTTTTCCTTTTTGATTTCCTTCTTTTTTTCTAAGTGGTTGGAGTTCTATTTGAATGACAAAATATCTCACCAGTCAGAGCCTCACCCCTACCTGGGAAAGACTACCTGGAGGTTTTTTTTTTTCTTTTTTTGGGGGGGGGGTACTTCTTACAATTGGCTGTCTTTGTTCAGTCTGCCTGATCCAATCTGGAGCCATCCAAGCTGCAGAATGACTGTTAGGGTTTTTCTTACTCTATTCTATTTTATTACAACTATAATATATACACATGTCCCTTTCCCACCCTCCTTCTTCAGGTTGACCAAAATTAACTGTTATTGTTTTTTCCATTGCTAGGTGATTGGGTGCCTTATCCATTGTGGGAGGAATTTATTTCAATCTACCTCTTCCCTCCACTTTCCCCTTTTTTTCTCTCCTAGTTAATTAGGAAAAAAACAACTCTTAAATTTCACTGCTTTTTAAAATTTTTTCTTCTTCTTTTCTTCCTCCTGCTTTCTGAATTCACTGATAATCATTTGTGAATTATTTTGGGGAAGAAATCTGACTCAGAGTGGACTCTGTGTGTGTGTCTGTCTTCTCTACTTCTTTTTCTCCTCTTGCTATCCCTAGAATTTACAGTGGACAGTAGATTTGCATAATTGTATATTCTTGCTTTCCCTTTTTTCCTTTATCTTTCTTTTGGGATTTGGTTGCTATTTTTTCTTGGACTGGAAGTGTTATTTGAATAACTGGTATTGGTTAAACTGCATCAATCCTTGATTCAATTATTATTGTTGTAATTTCTGAGGTTGGTGACTGCATTTGTCATAAAGATATTTAGTATAGGGTGGCTTGTAATCAAAACACAGCAACTGAAGAGCCACAGAATGGAAAAATAAAAAAACAAATCAATAAAAAAAGGTTAAATCAAGCAAATCAAACAGCTACCACAATGAATCAAGACAGGATCCCAGAAGAAACTCCAAATCAGTAACCATAGATAAGAAAAGTATGCAAGCAATAGTACCTAATAATCACAGAAATGAAGACAACTATGGAGAATTAGGGAAGCAACAGATGAGACCCTCAAGGAAAATACTAGCTACCTCAAGGTAAGTAGAGAACTGAAATCTGAAATAGCTGTACTAAAAGGTCAATTAGCAGAACAAGCTAATACTATAACTGAACTGAAGAAAGAAGCTAAAGGAAGGGAAAGCAGGCTAACAGAAGCAGAAAACAGAATTAGCCAGACAGAGAATGAGCTAGAGAAAACAAAGAAATAGGTAAAAGAGTTCAAAAAGAGATTGAGAGACACTGAAAACAACAACAGAGACATATAGGAATTATCACAAAATAAATAACATTCCTATAATTGGCCTGCCAGAGGAAGAAATAGAGGAAAGGAAAGTAAACATTCTACAGGAAATAGTAAAAGAAAACTTCCCAGACCTGAACAACAGAAAGGACATTAAGATTCAAGATGCCAGGAGTCGGGCAGTAGAGCAGTGTCTTAAGCACAGGTGGCACGAAACACAAGAACCGGCACAAGTATCCCAGTTCGAGCCCCTGGCTCCCCAGCTGCAGTGGAGTCACTTCACACTTGGTAAAGCAGGTCTGCAGGTGTCTTTCTCTGCCCCTCTCTGACTTCCTCTCCTCTCTCCATTTCTCTCTGTCCTATATAACAACTACAACAACAATAACTACAACAACAAAACAACAAGGGCAACAAAAGGGAATAAATTAATTAATTTAAAAAGAAAAAAAAAAGATTCAAGATGCCCAGAGTCCCAAAGAGCATCAACCTAGATGTGAAGACACCAAGACACATAGTTACAATCAAAAGAAGTAATGATAAAGAAAGGATCCTAAAGGCTGCAAGAGAGAAACAAAAAGTCACATACAGGGGAAAACCCATAAGACTATCAGCAGACTTCTCCACTCAAACTCTAAAAACCAGAAGAGAATGGCAAGATATCTGTTGAGCCCTGAATGAAAAAGGGTTTCAACCATGGATAATTTATCCTGCTAGACTTTCATTCAAACTAGGTGGAGGCATCAAAACCTGCTCAGACAGACAACAGTTAAAGGAGGCAACCATCACTAAGCTGGCCCTGAAAGAGGTTCTAAAAGACCTCTTATAAACAAGAACATCACTATAATACTTGCCATATATCAGATAAAATAAAAAAAATGTTGAATAATGGCACTACAATACATTAAATGCATATCAATAAATGTCAATGGCTTAAACTCACCCATTAAAAGGCACAGAGAAGGAGGATGGATCAGAAAACACAACCCAACGATATGCTTCTTGTAAGAATCCCATCTAACCCAAGAAGACAAACACAGGCTTAAAGTGAAAGTATGGAAAACTTAGACAGAATATTACCACAGAAGAGATACAAAAGGCCGAGAAACATATGAAAAAATGCTCTAAGTCTCTGATTGTCAGAGAAATGCAAATCAAGACAACAATGAGATATCACTTCACTCCTGTGAGAATGTCATACATCAGAAAAGGTAACAGCAGCAAATGCTGGAGAGGGTGTGGGGTCAAAGGAACCCTCTTACACTGCTGGTGGGAATGTCAATTGGTCCAACCTCTGTGGAGAACAGTATGGAGAACTCTCTGAAGGATAGAAATGGACCTACCCTATGACCCTGCAATTCCTTTCCTGGGGATATAGCCTAAGGAACCCAACATATCCATCCAAAAAGATCTGTGTATACATATGTTCTTGGCAGCACAATTTGTAATAGCCAAAACCTGGAAGCAACCCAGGTGTCCAACAACAGATGAGTGGCTGAGCAAGTTGTGGTATATATACACAATGGAATACTACTCAGATGTAAAAAATGGTGACTTCACCATTTTCAGCCGGTCTTGGATGGACCTTGAAAAAATCATGTTGAGTGAAATAAGTCAGAAACAGAAGGCTGAATATGGGATGATCTCAGTCTCATGCAGAAGCTGAAAAACAATAGCAGAAAAGAAAACAGAAGTAGAACCCGAAATGGAATTGGCATATTGCATCAAAGTAAAAGACTCTGGGGTGGGTAGGTGGGGAGAATACAGGTCCATGAAGGATGACAAATGACATAGTGGGAGTTGTATTGTTAAATGGGAAACTGGGGAATGTTATGCATGTACAAACTATTGTATTTACTGTTGAATGTAAAACATTAATTCCCCAATAAAGAAATTAAAAAAGAAGAAAAGAAAACTATCCTACAGGCAAATGGATCACACACACACACACACACACACACACACACACGCCAGGAACAGCCATTCTCATTTCAGACACAATAGACTTTAAATTAAATAAAGTAATAAAAGATAGGCCAGGCCATTACATAATGATTACAGGACCAATCAACCAAGTAGATTCAACAGTTATTAACATCTATGCACCCAATGAAGGACCATCTAAATATATCAGACACCTACTGAAAGTACTGCACAGATACATCAATAGTAATACAATAAGAGTAGGAGACTTTAACACCCCACACTCACACTTAGACAAATCAATGAAGCAGAGAATCAACAAAGAAGCAAGTGACTTAAATGAAGAGATGAACAGACTAGACCTCCTGGACATTTTCAGAGTCCTTCACCCTGAAAAAATAAAATACACATTCTTTTCAAATCCACATAGCATATACTCAAGCATAGACCATATGTTAGGCCACAAAGACAGCATCAACAAATTCAAGGACATTGAAAGCATCCCAAGTATCTTCTCAGACCACAGTGGAGTAAAACTAACATTGAACAACAAACAGAAATTTACTAAAAGTCACAGAATTTGGAAACTCAACAACATACTGCTTAAGAAGCGCTGGGCCAGAGAGACACTGAAGCAAGAAATACAAATGTTCCTGGAAACAAATGAAAATGAAGGCACAAGCTATCAAAACATTTGGGACACAGCTAAAGCAGTATTGAGAGGGAAACTCATAGCCATACAGTCACACATTAAATAACAAGAAAAAGCTCAAATAAATTACCTTACTGCATGCCTTAAGGACTTAGAGGAAGAGGAACAAAGGAACCCTAAAGCAACCAGAAGGACAGAAATCACTAAAACTAGAGCAGAAATAAACAACATCAAAAATAAGAGAACCATAAAAAAGATCAATGAAGCCTACTGTTGGTTCTTTGAAAAATTAAACTAGATTGACAAACCCCTAGCCAGACAAACTAAAAAAAAAAGGCTGAAGACTCAAATAAATAGCATTGTAAATGATAGAGAAGATATCACAACTGACACAACAGAAATACAGAAAATCATGAGAAACTTATATGAAGAGCTATATGCCACCAAGCTAGAAAATCTGGACGAAATTGAAGAATTACAAAAACAAATGCCCTTCCAAAACTGAACCAAGAAGAACTGCAAAATCTAAATGCAACAATCACAAAGAAATCAAAACAGTTATTAAGAATCTTCCCAAAAACAAAAGTCCTGGACCAGATGGCTTCACACACAAATTCTACAAAACCTTCAGGAAACACTTAATACCTATACTTCTAAAGCTTTTCCACAAGATCAAAGAAAGAGGAAAACTTCCTTCCACCTTCTATGAAGCCAGCATCACCCTGATACCAAAAGCAGATATAGGCACAACAAAAAAGGAAAACTACACGGGAGTCAGGCTGTAGCGCAGCGGGTTAAGGGCAGGTGGCGCAAAGCACAAGGACCGGCATACGGATCCCGGTTCGAACCCCGGCTCCCCACCTGCAGGGGAGTCGCTTCACAGGTGGTGAGGCAGGCCTGCAGGTGTCTATCTTTCTCTCCTCCTCTCTGTCTTCCTTTCCCTTTCTCCATTTCTCTCTGTCCTATCCAACAATGACAACAACAATAATAACTACAACAATAAAACAACAAGGGCAACAAAAGGGAATAAATAAAATAAAAATAAATATTAAAAAAAAAGGAAAACTACAGACCAGTATCTCTGATGAACATAGATGCCAAAATATTAAACAAGATCCTGGCCAACTGGATACAGAGTATATCAAAAAGATTGTTCATCACGACCAAGTGGAATTAATCCCAGGAATACAAGGCTGGTTCAACATACGTAAGTCAATCAGTGTCATTCACCACATCAATAAAAGCAAAAACCAAAAACCACATGATTATCTCAATAGATACAGAGAAAGCCTTTGACAAAATCCAATACCCATTCGTGATCAGAACACTACAAAATATGGGAATAGATGGGAAATTCCTCAAGATAGCGGAGTCCATATATAGCAACCCTACAGCCAACATCATACTCAGTGGACAGAAGCTGAAAGCATTCCCCCTCAGATCAGGGACTAGACAGCGCTGACCACTATCACCATTACTCTTCACCATAGTATTGGAAGGTCTTGCCATAGCAATCAGGCAAGAGAAAGAAATCAAAGGAATACAGATAGGAAGGGAAGAAGTCAAGCTCTCACTATTTGCTGATGATATGATAGTATATATAGAAAAATCTAAAGAATCCAACAGAAAAGTACTGGAAGTTATTAGGCAATATAGCAAGGTGCCAGGCTACAAAATCAATGTACAATATTCAGTGGCATTTCTTTATGCAAACACTAAATCTGAAGAAGACATCCAGAAATCACTCCCATTCACTGTTACAGCAATATCAATAAAATACCTAAGAATAAACCTGACCAAAGAAGTCAAAGACTTGTATACTGAAAATTATGAGTCACTATTCAAGGAAATAGAAACTGAAACAGATTATTGGCTGAGAAAGCTGTGGTATATATACACAATGGAATACTACGCAGCTATTAAGAACAATGAACCCACCTTCTCTGACCCATCTTGAATGGAGCTAGAAGGAATTATGTTAAGTGAGGTAAGTCAGAAAGACAAAGACCAGTATGGGATGATCCCACTCATCAACAGAAGTTGAGAAAGATTAACAGAAAGGGAAACTCAAAGCAGGATCTGACTAAGTTTCTAGTAGGGCACCAAAGTAAAAACCCTGGGTTGAGGGTGAGGGTGGATGTGCAGCTCCATATGGGGTGGGCTGTGGGATGGGACACAGTATTTTGGTGTTGGGAATGGTGTTTCTGTACACTCCTATTAATTTGTAGTCATATAAATCACTATATAAGTAATATGAGAGTGGAAAAACTGAGTGAATGTCTCAAACTTTTTAAAGCACAGATTGAGTCTTTTTAATACATAGGCTGAGTCTTTTTATATGTTAAAAATCTCTTAAAAGCTTAGTCCAGGGAGAACAGAAGCAAATGGTGGTGTATATACAAATAATGTCAAAGGACATAAAATATGGTGATGGTGTGTATGATACAGCAAATCCTAACAAAGGAGTTTTTCCAAGTTAACCCAATTGCCAAAAAGTGTGATTATAGAAATAACTATCTATTGTCTTCTTAAACTCTAAGATGGCAGGAACCTCCTGCTTCCTTTATAGAGCCTTTCTTCCCCCCCAGCCTTTGAACTTCTGGGTTGGGGCTCAATTTCCTGTATGCTTCTCTCAAGTCATACCAAATGATACTGCATCCGCCGATCCCAACCTAATCAATGCAATGAGTAACCACCTCAGCATGCTTCACTTCAGTCTGTGTCCAGAGACGTCAGACATGGAATGTCAACCCTTTACCCTCATTACTCTGGTGAGACGTATCCTTTCATGGTATTCTCTAATTCCATTCCAGAAGGTTAACTTCTTAATAATGTTCCAAAACATAGATATAGACCAGGTCCCATAAGATAGGGCATATTTTCACATATATACATAAATTAGGGCAAAATATATATCTGAAAGCAAAATTATACAATAGTCAGTAGTGAGTATCAAGTTTATAATGAAATAGTGTCTACTTAGATATCCTCCTCACCTACTTCCTATTACAGTTCTATCACTCACTCCAAAGCTAACCTTATCAAAGCAAGGACTGCAAAAGCTGAATAAGTGCAAGATATTGGCATACTTTAATGATACTCTTTAGTCACTATCAGGCCATTCCATCAGCTGGGGCCCTAATCAGGGAGTCCTGAGATTCCCAAACAGACTTGATGGGCCTAGACCTCGAGTAAATCCCTCTCTCCATTGTTACCTGTAACTTCTATCAGGAACAACAAAATAGATCCCTTTGTGGGCCCCCATAGGACCTTGCCCTCAACTTGGATCAACAATGGTAGAGAATGTTCCATCCTCTGAGGGGAGGATGGACAACATACTCTATGCTACACCTGAGGAAGATGGGTCCTGATATTGGGGCAGCATGCAATGTTCCTACTCATGACCACAGAATGTAAGCTCAGATCCAGAGGGATTCAGAGGTCACACAGGCTCCTAAGCTAATTATGGTCCCCATATCACATCAAATCGATGGGGTTTACTGTCAACAATTTTATACCCCTTTCCCATATTATGGAACTTCTCTCTTCCCTGATCCAGCTTTCTGGTCCTTTTTCCAGCCATGACACCATCCCCCCAGACAATAACTTGGATCCACTGGCATATCAGATTTCAGGCTCAGGGGCAAAAAGAAAAAGGAAAAAAAAACAACTAGTCTACTCACAGGCCCTTTGGAATTTAACTACAATATGCCTACTAGCTTTCTACAAAATGGAGGACCCCCAACTCTTCATCTGTACTATTCTAGCCTTTAGGCCCATGATTGGTCAACAATTTGTTTGCCTTTATATGTTAACTCCCTTGTCAACCACCAGGTTCCAGATGCTACCATGATACCGACCAGACTTCCCTGGACAGAGAACCCCAACAATGTGTCCTAGAGCTCCGATTCCCCAGAGCCCCACCCCACTAGGGAAAAACAGAGGTAGGCTGGGAGTATGGATCGACCTGTCAATGTCTATGTACAACAGGGAAGCAATTATAGTAGCCAGACCTTCCACCTTCTGCATCCCACAGTGATCTTGCATCCATACTCCCAGAGGGTTAAAGAATAGGAAAGCTATCAGGGGAGGGGATTGGATACAGAGTTCTTGTGGTGGGAATTGTGTGGAGTTATACCCCTCTTATCCTATGGTTTTGTCAATCTTTCCTTTTTGTAAATAAAAAAATTAAAAAACAGGTAAATATAAAAGACTGTTTTGACTAATTTTTCTCATTTTTACTTTTATTTATTTAATGGCCACCAGGGTTATTACCAGGGTTCTGTGCTTGCACTACAAATTCATTCCTTCTGGTGGCCATTTTTTCTTCTTTTCTTTCTTCCCCTTTTTTTCTGCTTTCTATTTTTTTTTCAGAATGTAAATTATTCTGTCATAGGTTAAAACCAGCTTATAGTTGGGTAGAGTGGGGCATAGGGTGAGATAAATGCAAAAACAAAGGATGGGGAGATAGCATAGTTGTGATCAGATCACTTCATGCCCAAGGCTCCAAGATCCCAGGTTAAATCCCTAGTACCACCACCACAAACCAGTGCTGAGTCATGCTCTGGTGTGTGTGTGTGTGTGTGTGTGTGTGTGTGTCTACACAACTAGAACAGGCCCAACAAAAGATCGGAAGCTTGAAGGCCAGGAAAGAAAGACTGCACAAAAGTCTGGAGACCTCTCTGTTTTTATGTATTTTCCTCTCTCTAGTCCCTGGTTTGTGAATGGTTGATTCAAATGTACAGATTGTGTCGCTCCTAAGTCACTGATTTAATTCTGTAAAGCACTTATTCTGCTTGCAGCAGGCCACTGTCTCCCAATTTAATTTTGTATCATCTGGGTACTCTCCATCTTAGTTCCATTTTTGCCACATTGTCTCCTCCATCCAACAGCAAATAGTAATCTGCTAAACTCTGTCCTGTGCATCTCATTGCAAGTACACTCAAGTCACCATTGTCAGCACATTTGATAGCAGCTTGGTGAAGTTAGATTTGATATGAGCTCATTATTTGTTGTAGCCTCATCACACACTGCAAATTATGAATCCACAACTGTACTTGGGAATAAACAGAGTCATGCTAAGTATAATGTAATATACTCTGAAGCTGATAAAATGATTGCTGTATCTAAAAGTGCACCTGGCAAAGATAATATTAAATCATGAAGTGACTGGTTTGGGAGTAACGGTGAAATAATTTAGGAACTCATGATGTGTAAATATTAACCAGTCATAAAAAATGCACCGAGGTGGTCCAGGAGTTGGCACAGTGTATAACATGTTGGACTCTCAAGCTATGAGGTCCTGAGTTCAGTCCCCGGCAGCACATGTACCAGAGTGATGTCTAGTTCTTTCTCTCTCTCCTTCTATCCTTCTCATTAATTAATAAAATATTTTTTAAAAATGCACCGAGGGGCCAGGTGGTGGCACATCTGGTTAAGCACACACATTATAGTGCACAAGGACCCAGGTTCAATCCCTTGGTCCCCACCTGCAAGGGGAAAACTTCAAGAGTAATGGAGCAAAGGCTACAGGGTTCTCTCTCCCTGTCTATGTCCCACTTCCCTCTCAGTTTCTCTGTCTCTATCCAATAATAAATAAATAAAAATGCACTGAAAGAGGGAGAAATTATCTCAGGCCAAAGAAAAGAGGCTGCAGCATCTATCAGCTCAGTCATGCCCCATCTTCATGGCCTCACAGCTGTGAGGACAACCTTAGTCTCAACTACTACCTCTGACAAATGGAAATGTAGTCATGAAACTAGACAAGTAGTGTGAGAATCAAAATGAGTACCAGAGACCTGATAGAATATCTGTAGAGATCCAATAAATACCACTTCTTTATGATGTACAATATGAGAGTTGTTTAGATGCCTGGTAAAGTTCAGTGCCTTGCATGGAGATACAGCTAAGAAAAGCAGAGTACTAAGAAAAAACGAGGCTGCTTTTCTAACAGATGGCTTCACACACAAAAAAAAACTCCCTTGGAAAAGGCAGGCATTGCAGTGCAATCATTGAAAACCAGGTCTTGGGAACAGGTTTGAGCCAAATGGGTTGATTTTTCCCTCAAATACCAGGTATTGTGTTAATTACAATTAACTGTGGATTTTTTTTCCTTCATTTTTCAGTGTTCAGAATGTTCAATTAGGCTCTTTGTTTTAATACTGCCTTCTGGAACTAAATTCTCTGCCACTGTCAATTGTTGGCTTTCCAAGCCTTTCTTAAAGCTACTTGGATTAAGGCATTAAGCCTTGAGAAACAATGTTTGTTTATTTATTATGTTGCTTGGCTGTGCTTTGAATCTCTTCCATGTTGTTCTGAGAAGACAATATCTCTTTCAAAGAAATCTCATCTCTGCTTGCCCTGGTGATAGATATAAAAGAATGTAGTGCTTAACCTTTTCATTTGTGTTCACCGAGGAAAGAGGTAGCCAAGGACTGAGAATATAATAACTGAAGAGCTACCCTATGTATATGCTACTTTTTCTTTCTGTCATTTCATTTTGTCCCTTCTAATAACTGACGGGAAAATTCCAGGTTGAAAAATACAATCTAAACTCTGGTTAGGTTGACTGGGGCCTGCATATGATTCTTTTCTTCTTGTGTTCCTTTCTGTGTTGCTCTCGCCTGTCCTGCACACACAGAGTACCTGGGGAGGCTGAAGACCGTCAGTGTTGCAGGAAGAGGAACTTGGATGTGAGAAGTTACAGAATTCTTGGCATTATATTTACTTTGTTTTAATAGTTCACATAATTTTTAATTGAAGTCTCTACATTGTTTTTTAGGGTTTTTTATTATTATTATTCATCTATTCAAACTAGTGTATAATTTGCTAAGACACCCTGAGTGTGACATTGACTCTGTGGGATTGTTGTATTATTTTTACATTTAAGGGTTATATTGTTGTACTTATAAAGTCAAACTTCCAAAAAAAATGTAACTTCTAGGGAAATTTTACCTTGCAAATTAGAGTATGATCACTTGCCTTCCTTTGGAAGCACTGTTATTTATTTATTTTTAAATCAACTCTATTGTATTTCTATCACTTTCTCTAGTAATGCCTGGCAACTATTTAGCTCCTAGTTTTATTGGAGAAATGCTGTTTTATAATAGTGTTGTTGTTCCAGGGGTGCATTCTCTCATCCTCCCCAAACAGATATGATTACAGTCTCACCCACTCCCAAATCTCAATCACCCCGCATCTTAGGGCATTGAACTGCCTTTCTGTTCTGAATCCTTTGATCTGCTAAAACAGACCACCAAAACTCCTTGACTTGTCTTAAAGATGAGACACTGACCACTCTTTAACAAGCCCTGTGTCTGCCACCTTACAAGTATAGCCAGAATATCATCAGAAGACTTCCATCTACTGCTCTCGTGTAGAGAGTCAGGTGGACCATTGTCAGGCGGACCTACCATAGTATCCCTTTACTCTTTATTTTCCCTTGCAGGTGGGGACTGGAGGCTCAGATATGTGAGGCATTATTTGTAGTGTTTTCTGTATTTCTAATGCTCACAACAGCCTTCTCACATTTGTCCATATTTTACAGATGAAGAGACTGAAGCTCAGAGAAATTACAATCCTGTGACTAGAGAGTGGGAAACCAGGCATCATAGCCACAGCTCCAGGACATATACTCTTTTCCTGTGATTTTATCTCCTCTAAGAACTGCAGTTCCCTCACCAACAAATAGTTTTCATTTTCTTTGTTATTATAGCGTGCAAGTCATTAATTTTTCAGCCTATTACGTAAATAGGATTAATTGCAGAAATGATCATAACTGTGGATTTTTGTTTTTATATCAGCAGTCTTGAACTTCAGCCTTGCTCTGGAGTATGTGGCCTTAGCCCTTCTCACCCATTCAAAACGGAGAAAGGTCTGCACTTTACTATAGTTTATTTGCCCAGTTTCTGATGCCCATTGGCCTGTGAGCCCATTTCCCCATAAATATTAGTTTGTTATGATCTGCTTATGAGAAAGTGTACATACACACTTTTTATTAGCAAGAATTTTGTTGTGTATGAAGATAGGGTTCCCTGCCATTCCTTGTTTGCTCTCTTAATACAATCAGTAGGAGACGTGTTTTTCACCATCTCTCCTGTGGTGGAGATGCTCTTTGTTGATTTTACGAGACTGGTTTTTTATTTTTAATTATAGTACTAATGCATGTAATCCCTCATTAAATTCAGTTGACCTGTATTTTGCACAGGATAGCTTTAAAGTTCCTATGAAACCATAAATGCGAGAGCTCTTAAGAACAGAAGGAGAAGGAATAATCAGGCGGCATAGGTAATGCCAGATATTGAAGCTTACTTTAAAGCTAATCTAATTTTTAAAAAAGGCATTTGTGCAGGAAAAAGTAAAAAAAGAGCAGTGGGAAGAATCAAGTCCAGAAATTTATAAGTAAAGGGGGGTGACACTATAGTCTAAGAATGTGTCCATTGCATGGGAAAGAGTTTATTTAACAATAATAATTGGCCTCATCTGGCTATAAAACAAAACTTAAATGAAGTTTGAAAATTTTTAATTTTTTTATGTTTATTTATTTATTTTCCCTTTTGTTGCCCTTTTTTATTGTTGTTGTAGTTATTATTGTTGTTGTTATTGATGTCGTCATTGTTGGATAGGACAGAGAGAAATGGAGAGAGAAGGGGAAGACAGAAAGGGGAGAGAAAGATAGACACCTGCAGACCTGCTTCACCACCTGTGAAATGACACCCCTGCAGGTGGGGATTCAGGGGCTCAAACTGGGATCCTTAAGCTGGTCCTTGCGCTTGACGCCATGTGCGCTTAACCCGCTGTGCTACCGCCTGACTCCTGAGGTTTTAATTTTAATGCTGTGGTTAAATATTCTAAATTATAGATAGATAGTGTAAATCTTTATGATTTTAAAGTATAGGACTCATTTTTAAAAGATTATCTACAAGATATGTATTACCTATTTCTAACATTAAAGCAATTTAGAAATTTTAAAAGTACATAGTAAAAGAAAGATTCCTTTTTTTTACCTCAGTACCTTGTTTATAATTTCTCCTCAGTTGTTAACATATACAAGTGCACACATACACATAAAGATATATTTTTACTTTAATGGGCATAACATTATACCTTTTTGAAAATTCTATTTTTACATTAGGCATAGTTATATACAGCATTTCCTAAAAATATGAATTCAACAATCCCTTTCCAAATGCTACACAGTATTCTATTATATAATTCTAATTCAATTTATTTAAGTCTTCACTTGTAATTGGGTGTCTTTGATATGTTTTCAAAAGTTAAATAATACAGGGGGACCAAAAGTGAAGTCTTCCAATAGTCTTCTCCAAGAATAAGCACATAGAATTTTCCGTGTTTTAGTTCTCCATGAATTAATATTACAGTTCAAATCACATTTTCCTCTTTCTTTGTTGTTTGTTTTAACACTAGAGTGTAACTTATATATGGAAACTAAGATCTAATGAGCTTACCCGGTGCCTTCCACCCCCATTACTTCCTTTCATCTGTGGCTCTCTTACTGAAATTATATATTCTATCTATAGGTTAACACACAACATTCAACTTAGATTTATTGGGCCTTAATAAGATTGTGCTCTTATAATTATTTACTGCAGAACTAAGTTATGCTGTTGGATTTAGAGAAAAAGAAATATGTAAAGTCTCTATTTTCCAACCAGTTAAAGAATGATGCCCCAAATATGGAAGGCCAGTGTTTTTTCTTTTAATTGATTCTGAATTTTCTTCTCCTTTTAAGTCATTTTACCAGTTACTCTTGTGGCTCATGGTGTACTCACTTTTTATGTTTCTCTTTTGATCTGCTGCAGAGACTCATTAAGTCATGTTTTTGGAGAGTTTGTGATGATAAGCTATTTGAGAATTTTTGTGTCTGAAAATTGTATACAAAATGAATATTTAATTAGTAAACTCTAAAGTCAGGGTTTAAACACATATGTTATAGTGCACATGGACTACAGTTCAAGCCCCCAGACCCCACTTGCAGGGGGAAAGCTCCATGTGCTGTGAAGCAGTGTGACAGGTGTTCTCTTTCTCTCCCCTATTTCCCCCTGCTCGTTCAATTTCTCTCTGTCCTTATCCAAAATAAATAAAATAACTTTTTAAAAATTTTAAATTTAGTTATTATTCCAGTAAATTTTCTTTTCTTTTTTTATTTATTCCTTTTTGTTGCCCTAGTTTTTTTTTTTAATTGTTGTAGTTATTATTGATGTTGTCGTTGTTGGACAGGACTGAGAGAAATGGAGAGGGAGGGGGAGACAGAGAGGGCAATAGAAAGATAGACACCCGCAGACCTGCTTCACCACTTGTGAAGTGACTCCCCTGCAGGTGGGGAGCCAGGGCCTTGAACCCGGATCCTTACTCCGGTCCTTGTACTTTGTGCCATGTGCACTTAACCCACTGCACTACCGCCTAACTCCCTCCAGTAAATTTTCTAGACATACATCTTCTGAGTTTTAGTGTCCAGTGTTACTGATGAAAAATCTGTTGTTAATCTGATTCTGGTTCTGTTACAGATTACTTCTTTTTTTTTAATTTCTTTATTGGGGAATTAATGTTTTATATTCAACAGTAAATACAATAGTTTTTACATGCATAACATTTCCCAGTTTTCCATATAACAATACAACCCCCACTAGGTCCTCTGTCATCCTTCTTGGATCTGTATTGTCACCATCCACCCACCCACCCCAGAGTCTTTTACTTTGGTGCAATACACCAATTCCAGTTCAAGTTCTACTTGTGTTTTCTTTTTTGATCTTGTCTTTCAACTTCTGTCTATGAGCGAGATCATCCCAAATTCATCCTTCTGTTTCTGACTTATTTCACTTAACATGAAATTTTCAAGATCCATCCAAGATTGGCTGAAAACAGTGAAGTTACCATTTTTTATAGCAGAGTAATATATATATATATATATATTATTGTGGTATATATATATATACCACAACTTGCTCAGCCACTCATCTGTTGTTGGACACCTGGGTTGCTTCCAGGTTTTGGCTATTACAAATTGTGCTGCCAAGAAAATGTGTGTACACAGATCTTTTTGGATGGATATGTTGGGTTCCTTAGGATATATCCCCAGGAAAGGAATTGCAGGGTCATAGGGAAGGTCCATTTCTAGCCTTGTGAGAGTTCTCCACAAAGGTTGGACCAATTGACATTCCCACCAGCAGTGTAGGAGGGTTCCTTTGACCCCACACCCTCTCCAGCATTTGCTGCTGTTACCTTTTCTGATGTATGACATTCTCACAGGAGTGAAGTGGTATCTCATTGTTGTCTTGATTTGCATTTCTCTGACAATCAGAGACTTTTTTCAGAGAGCATTTTTTGATGTGTTTCTTGGCCTTTTGGATTTCTTCTGTGGTGAATATTCTTGTCCATGTCCTCCCCCCATTTTTGGATGGGGTTATTTGTTGTCTTGTTGTTGAGATTTGGGATGACATCTTCTTTTCTTTTCTTCCCCCCACCCCCAATCTCTGGATTTTTTTTTCCCTCTAGGGTTATAGCTGGGGCTCAGTGCCTGCATGATGAATCCACTGCTTCTGGAGGCCATTTTTCAATTTTTGTTGTTGTCGTTGGATGGGACCAAGAGAAATTGAGAGAAGAAGGGTAGACAGAGAGGGAGAGAGGAAGATAGACACCTGCAGACCTGCTTCACTGCTTGGAAGCAACCCCCCTGCAGATAGGAAGCCCAGGGCTCGAACCAAGATCCTTGAGCTGGTCTATTCATACCATGTATGCTTAACCTGCTGCGCTACCACCTGGCCCCCTAATCTCTGAACATTTTAAAAATTATCTTGCCAGACAGTTTGACAGAGAATATTTTAATATGAATGTTTTTCCCACCTACCTTTCTTAGCCTTCATAAAATTTTCAAATGAAGGATCTTGCAAACCTTTAATGTAAGATATTTTTATTCCATTATTTATCTACTCCTCTTTCTATCTGTTCTTTTCTCTTAGAACAACTTTTAGTCATGCCTTCTGGACCCATTCTCCAGATACTTTAACTTTTTCTTTCATTCTGTGTACATTTTATAGTTATTATTATTTTTTTGCATGAGCTTCCACATTAGTAATTTGATTTTTAACTTCTTTATAGCATGTGGTGATCTTTAGATTTGCTTATTTCAAGAATCATGTTTTAATTTATGAACCAGGCTTTCTTAGGCCAGGGGAAAATAGCATAGTGTTTATGCAAAGAGACTCTAATGCTTGGGGCTCCAGAGTCCTATCAATCTCCTGCACCACCATAAACCAGAGCTGAAAGTGCTCTGGTGGAAAGAAGTATGGAAGGAAGGAAGGAAAGGAGGGAAGGAGGGAAGCCTGTAGGAAGCCTTCCTGTCAGCATTGTCACAGGTAGAATTATCATCTCCAATTCAGGAGAGAAAGCATTTGGTAAACAAACCTCTGCAAAGGGTATGCCACTGTTATATGGTTTTTAACTGTGTAGAATGGGGTGTGTATGTATATGTGTGTATCATAATAAAGGAGGAAGGAAGGGAGGAGGGGAGAGACAGGAGACTAGCTGTGCAAGATAATGGGGTAGTGTATGATTATGTATATTCGTCCACATTTTGTTTTATTTTATATAATAATGTGTCCTAGAGAATTCTTTTTATCAGCATATATAAATGTTTTCTATTTTATTTTATTTTATTTTATTTTATAGATTCATAGTATTCCATTGTGTGGAACTACTGTAGTAATGACTTAACTATTTTCCTATTTATTTGAAACATGAATTGCTTCAAATATTAGAACAAGAGATTCTTTTATAGTTGAAATGAATAATCTTTCCATCTGTTATTTTGTACATGTGAATGATGCTTACAAGATAAATTCTCTGCAGATGGGATGATGACAGAAAAGTTAAATATATTTTAATATTGATACATACTGGCAAATCGCTTTTCAATTTTAAATACGGAGGCAACCTCAGAAATAGATCATAATTACATAATGAATGAATGCCGGTTTGAGGCACAAAAACATTCCCTCGTGACATTCAGTCTAGTGCTTCTTCCACTACATAAAACTCCCTTTATTGTGTCCTATAAGCAGGGATGGTAACTGTGTCAGATAGTTTGAGGGAATTAATCACAGATGATGATTTAAGATAATATGAATCAGTTTCTGGAAGAGAACTGCATACCTGTTATTCACTACCCCTAACCTTAGCCCTCACTGAAATAAAAGAGAATATATATATAAGATGACAATGCAGTAATATAGATATTTCTATAAACCAAACAAAACTGGCATTTGCAGTAGGGCAGAAAGTTTATGGAAATCTGGAAGAAAGTAAGCAAGATAGGGACAACTAACCAGAGACACTAGACATAAAAGCAGTTCGTCTGAAAGTAGCTTTCAAAGACAATCCAAGTACAGAGTAACCCTAGCACAATGGCAAGTGTAACTTCTTGGGCAGTCACCAAATTAAGAACTAAATTTGGAACAATCAGGTAAGTCATTTTTCTAGCTCTCACACCATGTCAGTACACAGAGCCTGGCGTGGGAGCTTTATGCCCAATCTTTGGACCTGAAAGAGAAACTGAGATTGAGATAACTACAGGTCTGTCCTTGCGAGAGTAAATGAAAATATTAAGGAAGTATCTTTGTCCAGAAGTGAAAACATGAATGTCTTCTAGCTCCAGTTTAAGGTCCTTCTCCCTTGATTTTGTGGGGATACCCAGGCTTCCTTCTGCATGCCCTACTGGAAGCCTTCCTGTTGGCATTGTCACAGGTAAATTGTAATCTCCAATTCAGGAGAGAAAGCATTTGGTAAACAAACCTCCACAAAGGGTATGCCTCTGTTAAATGGTTTTTAACCATGTAGAATGGGGTGTGTGTGTGTGTGTGAGTGTGTCATAAAAATTCCCAGGGTCCTGGCATGCAGTAACGCAGCAGGTTAAGTGCACATGGCAGGAAGTGCAAGGACCAGCCTAAGGATCCTGGTTTGAGCCAGGATCTGATTCATCTTTGTAGTCTTCAGATATTTCACTATGACATGTCTACTCATGAGACTTGTCCTCCTTAGATGATTATCTATAGATTAATATCATAAAACAGTTCCAAAAAAATCCTAAATGTTTAGGTGGTCAAGTATCTCCTCCCCTTCCCTCCCCTCTCTTCCCCTTCCTTCCCTCCCTTCTTTTCCCTCCCTTCCTTTCCCTCCCTTCCCCTCTCTTCCTCTCTCCTCCTCTCCTTTCCCCCTACCCTTCCCTTCCAGTCTGGTCTGTTGTTCTCTTCTGTCTTCCCTTCCCTTCCCTTCCCTTCCCTTCCCTTCCCTTCCCTTCCCTTCCCTTCCCTTCCCTTCCCTTCCCTTCCCTTCCCTTCCCTTCCCTTCCCTTCCCTTCCCTCCCCTCCCCTCCCCTCCCCTCCCCTCCCCTCAACTCACCTCACCCCCCTCCCCTCCCCTCCCCTCCCTTCCCTTCCCTTCCCCTCCTGTCCCCTTCCTTCCCTCCCTTCCTTTCCATTTCCCCTTCCCCTCCCTTTCCCTCTCCTCCTCTCCTTTCCCCCTTCCCTTCCCTTCCAGTCTGGTCTGTTGTTCTTCTCTTCTCTTCTCTTCTCTTCTCTTCTCTTCTCTTCTCTTCTCTTCTCTTCTCTTCTCTTCTCTTCTCTCCTCTCCTCTCCTCTCCTCTCCTCTCCTCTCCTCTCCTCTCCTCTCCTCTCCTCTCCTCTCCTCTCCTCTCCTCTCCCCTCCCCTCCCCTCCCCTCCCCTCCCCTTCCCCTCCCTTCCACTCTCACCTCCCTTCCACTCTCCCTCCCCTCCCCTCCCCACCCCTCCCCTTCCCCTCCCTTCCCCTCCCTTCCCTTCTCTTCCACTCTCACCTCCCTTCCACTCTCCCTCCCCTCCCCACCCCTCCCCTTCCCCTCCCTTCCCCTCCCTTCCCTTCCCTTCCACTCTCACCTCCCTTCCACTCTCCCTCCCCTCCCCTCCCCTCCCCTCCTCTCCCCTCTCCTCTCCTCTCCTCTCTCCTGAGATTCTAATTAGACGTATATTAGAACATTTTATTCACTTTATATTTGTTAACATTTCTTTCATATTTTCATCTTCTGATCTCTCAAATTCTGATGATATTCCCTTCAAATCTGATTCTCTCTAGCCATATCCAAAAATAGTTTTTTGCCTTTCCTTTCTCAAAAATATATGTATTTTTAATTTTCAGAAGGTTTCTTTGATTATTTTACAAGCCGACACGGTTTATTCACAATGATCACTCATTTATTTAAAGTGTTCACACTTAGCTGTTCCATATTCTGAATCTGACAGTCGCAGTCCCTGCAGTCTTTAGTCCACATCTTTTCTTGTCATTTCCTTTGACTTTCCCTCACAGAACTTCCTTCTCTTAGAGATGTTTAGAAGTGATGTTTGTTTTCAGCTGTGGGTGGTCTATAAATATGATCTCCAGAGGAAAGTGTTTGTATCAGCTGCTGCTGTGAGTTAAGAATTCACACCAGTTTGGGAACCCATGGCCCCCTTGGAAGTTGCAATTCAATACAAACCTTATAGGCTCAGCTTGTCTGTATGTTCTTGTGGGCCACAGTTCAGCTTCTAACATACAGTACCACTATAAGCTAAGGACACAGGGCAACTGTGTGTGTGTGTCCCCCACTCCCCCCCTCCAGTTTGAACAGCTCAATATTTGGGATTTATGATCTTCGGAAAACATACCCTACCTAGGATTTTCTCTATGTTAAGTGGATACCTCACAATTCTTGATCCACCATATTGTTGGAAGCAGTTACCTGTATGAAATATTCATAGCAATGTCCTTGGAAGTGCTAGTGATTATATATCTCAAGTAAATGAGTATAAAGTGAACCAATTTGTTTGGTATATTAATATGTTATGATCATCTAGTTATGATATTAATATATCAAAAATAAATCTTTCAATTTACTTTTGTATTAGTAAAACATCTCTTTTCTAACATCTTAAATTAATCCCTAAGCTAATTTGTCGGACGTCAGTCAGTTTTTAGAGGTTTTCATTAAAAAAGTGTTAGAGGAATGTGCTAATAAGCTTTTTTTTTTTTTTTTTGCAAGTAAATTTGCTTGTTCTAATACAATAAATGATGTCTTTTCTGTGTTTCTTAGATAATGAAATTACAGAATTGGTGTTAAGGTACATTTATACTTAACATAGTATTAATATCTTTGTGTACATGAGTGTATCTTTAGATGCTATAATATTTGTCATGAAGTCAGATTATCTTAGTATATGGCCTATTTTTTTTAAATGCTGAACTTTTGTTTTTGTGGTACTTTGCATAAATCTATTAAGTAAATCAGATAATCTGGGGGGAGAACATAATAGAAGTAAGGAGAAATCAGTGGAATCAACTCAAGTCTTAAGTACCCCACCACTTCTTATTTCTTGGGCCATTGACATTAAAGTGTATTTTTTCTAATTAGGGGATGTGAACAGGCCATTTTCAGGCCTGTGTATTTAGTTCACAAAATCTCCTTGGACATCATCTTCATGAAGACTCCAGTGTTTTCCTTAGGTGCTAGAGAGGGAGAGGAGTACTCCATTTCCTGAAATTCAAAGAAATACAGGATATGAAGATCAGCTGAATGTTAATAAAATCAAATTATCAAAGGGGATACATGGCCATAGTTGGATAAAAAAGTGAATCTCTTCAAATAGAGTCAGTAATCCAGAAATACCATACTAGTAGTAATCTTATGGAAGGCTTTTATTTCCTCCTTCATTTTTCATTAGTTATTTATTTAGCCGCCAGGATTATTCCTAGAAGTCAGTGCATGTATGACTCCATGTCTCCCTATTGCCATTTTTTTTATATAGGGGAGAGGTGGGAGAAAGGGGGACACCATTGCTCTGTTGCATCATTCATGAAGCTTCTCCTTTGCAGGCACTCCCATAGAAAGCCTAGGGGATTGAGCCTGGTCCTTGTGTAATGTAATCTATACACTCCTCTGGAAAGGTTACTTTCCTGCCCCCTAGTCTTTTTTTTTTTTTAAGCCTGCCCTCACCACCACCACCCTGATTACACACAAACATGCACACACCCCATCAGGAGAAGGAAGCAGGGATAGAATATAAATTTAAGTTATCTCAGTGTGAATTTTGAGACCAATAATACCCATCAATTATAGTCCAAATGAGTGGTCTGTTGCATTAGAATGTATATGTAAATTCCCACATTTTTATAACAGGATAAAAGATAAAGAGCTCTTCCTGCCGATTTTTTAAACCTATATTGTTCCACTCACTATAGCTTTTTTTTTTTTAGCATAATTTGGTGTACTGAATAGGAATATGCCAATAGAAGCAAAAATTTATCTTGTAAATAGATTAAGATCAGTATCTGGAGGATTGTTTGGTAATTCACACTGAAAACAGAAAAAGTTCGATAAGAAACACATTGAAGTCCCCTGATGGGCACATTGTGAATCTGTGTAAAACAAAAGGCTGGGGACGGTCCCCTGTACCCACTGTCTTGTCCCAGTCCTATTGTCTGAGCCCATGGCTTCAGCACAGAGCACATGATAGCATTGCTCTTGGGATCTTGGGCAAATGGAGATTTTTCCCTGCACCAATTTTGCAATTTTTTTATAAAAGCTTTCTACAATTGACTTTAAGTGCAGCTAAAGCCACTCTTTAGAAAGGGTTTTATGTTTCTTGTGTTCTGCTTTCCTATTCATTCCATGTCTTTCAATGAAATCAGGAGATGGGTGCTGAGCAGACTTGATAACCCAGCACCATGCGGCAAAGCTGTAAGGATATTTGTTCTTTTAATTTTATTGTTCTTCCTTTGGAAACGTCTCAAGGTGTAGGGGGAAGGGCCATCTTCAAGTCCTCATGTGTAAGAGGATCTTAGACTATTTGAACCAGAACAGCTGAGAAAACTGAGCACACTAACCTGTAACTTCTGAGGTTTACTGCTTCAGTTAAAGGGTAAGACCACAATCAGAAAGTCACAGAAAGGTACAGGGCCAAGTCTCAGCACCATGTAAGTCACAGGGAGCTGGAAACCTTTCAATAAAAGAGTATTCCCACACCAGAAAGTCCCCTTAGAGTTAAGAGAAAGTGCTTATCCACAATCAACCATAGAAGTTCTGAGAGCATTGGATAATCTCTACTACATTTTCATGCCTATTAATTTTGTTACCAAATGAGATCCCAAACTATCACAAGATAGTAATTATTGGTAGACATAACTGAAAGATAGAAAGAATTTATCTCACAGTATGTACTGAGAGCCCCTGGTTGTTCCTTTTCTCAATAAAATTAACTACACACCTACTAGTCTGCTATCCCACATGGAATGTAGGGAGACATGCCTTGTTCTCATCAAATTTTTCATTCACATGTGGAAACAAGGGCTGAACCTGAGTACTTGCAGTGCCATGAAGTTTATGTTCAGTGCAAAAGTAATCAGTACATTGTGAAATAGTAATATAGCTTCTGATCATTTATAAATGGGAAAAATGTGTTTTGTGAGCTAAATTCAGAAGGCACTTAGAGGGGGCCAGGCAGTGTTACACCCAGTTAAGCACACATAGTACTAAACTCAAAGACCTGTACAAAGATCTGGGTTCAAGCCTCCACTCCCCACCTGCAGGGGTAATGCTTCACAGGCGGTAAAGAAGTTCTGCAGGTGTCTCTATTTCTCTCTCCCTCTCTATCTCCCCGTGTATTTTCAATTTCCTTCTGTACTGTCCATTAAAATGGGGAAAAAAAGGCCAGCAGGAGCAGTGGATTTGTCATACCAGCACCGAGCAGCACCGAGCCCCCAGCGATAACCCTGGAGGCAAAAAAAAAAAAAAAAAGGCACTTAGACACATGCACAAAGACTGATTTTTTGACAAACCAATTATAGCATGTTGCTGCAGAATTTGGGGCAAGAAAAACTAATCTCAGATGTGCCTGAACATTTTAAGGAGTGTCCAGGAAAGGGGATAGAGTCATGGCAAATCATATTTAGTCTGTCTAAAGTAAATCTTTGATTCAACAAAAGATAGATCAGAGAAGAGGGGGCTAAAATTCAGTGGTCATTGGCCTAAGCTGATAAGTAGTTCAGTGTACTGAAGAAACTCCCCCCCTTTTAATCAGTGACCCACCAGTAATAATAATTCTGGACTCATTTAATAATCCAGACTTGGGTGTGTGGTGGACCTTGATGATTTAGATGAGTAGGAATTGAATTGGCCCACTTTTGGAGATAGAGACTGAGTAAAATCAAAGCTTAGTTCATGGGAGAGTAATTATATGGAAACATTGAAACAGAGGTCTCCTTGATAGAAAGCTTCTCACCACTAAGCTTGGGCCTCAAGATAAGTTACATATTAGACCACTGGTATATTGCTGACAGGAATGAAAATGATATGGCCACTGCAGAGCATAGTTTAGCCTGCTGTAGAAAGCTAAACATACAAATATCATGTCATCCAACAATGCCACTTCTAGATGTTGAAAAACAAGAACACTGAGAACAAGATTCAAACAGATGCTGGTATGCCAGTGCTCATGGAACATTATCTATCAACAGATAAGTGTATAAATAAAACATACTATATCCTTGCAATGGAGTATTTAAAAGGAATGACACTGATATGTGCTACAACCTGCATGAATCTTGAAAATATTACCTTGAGTAAAATAAGCCAGAAATAAAGACAAAACTGTATGAGATCTTATACATGATATATTAAAAAAAAAAATTCATCAAGCCAATTGCCTCTAGTTTAAATGAAGATGTTTTAGTATCTGAATGTACAATAAAGCCAGTACTATTTCTTATATTAGGGTACTTCAAAAGAGTGTATTGATTGCCTAAATCTATAAATAACTCCATCAATAGAGGCAGATTTAACATAATTTGATAGTCGACCTCATTTAGAATTTGTTTGAAAGTCAGATAAAATTTAAAACATTTTTTTACAAACTTACTGAAAGTGCTTGAAAGGCAATAAATGTCTTTTATTTCCAAATTTTCTACATAGCAGTCTAGAAATAGGCCTAAACTAATGTGAGGTATAGTGCTTATTATTCTTTGAATGTTGTTCTAAATTAAGGAGACAAGTTGCAGAAAAGTTAACTACTGTGAACTGGAAAACCTCCAATTAAGTGGTTGGATTCCAACCTCTCCTTGACTCCAAGCCTGGGGGACATTTATCAAATTTAGCAAAATCAAGACTGCACACAAGGACTGGATTAGATAACAAAAAAAAGTCTGATTCATTCTCTTCATGTTGACAAAATATACTCAATGCCCAGAAACCTAGGCTGTGTCCACACATACACACACAAACCAATTTGAAACAAAAACAAGTAAGCATTTAAATTTAGACCAATTATGACAGCAAAAGCTGTGTTCTCTGGCATTCTACCAAATAAAAAACTAAAAAGCTGCAGAAACCAGCTCTTCCAATATCCCTCTGGTTCTCATGTGCATACTAGCAGCAAGAACACTGGCAGTGGTGCTAATTCCAATCATAACAAAGTTAGTAGACCCCACGGGACTGACTGAGAGTCCCTGGGAGAAAGCTGGGGCATGCACTGGCAGCGCTAGAAGGCAGGATACCTTGACTCCTCCATCTTCTTAGTGCAAGAACGATTTTGTGGGGGCCACGTCCTGATAAATACAGGAAAAACTCCTTCAGAATTTGTGTTCTCATGTATTTCTTTAAGCTTTCTCCTTCTCCTCCTCCTCCTCCTTCTTCACCTTCTTTTTCTTCCTCTAATTCTTCTTTTCCTTCTCCTTCTTCTGTCCCTTCCCTTTCTCCTTTTTCTTTTTAAATTTCACAAGATAAGTGGAGAGGCCAGATCATCACTCTGCAAATGTGGTTCTGAGGATTGAAATTTGGACCTCATGCTTGCATAGAAATATTTCTTAAGGATAAATATGGGATACGGAGTTCTGGTGGTGGGAATTTTGTGGAGTTTTACCCCTCTTATCCTGTGGTTTTGTCAATATTTCCTTTTTATAAATAAATTAAAATTAAAAAATATTTCTTACTCAACCCTATCAACAGCTGTGCAACATGATTTTTTAAAAAATGTTTATTAGGGCAGGATGGTGGTGCACTCAGTAAAACATGTATATTACAATGTGTTTATGTTACAATGTGTTTATGTTACAATGTGTTTATGTTACAAAGTTCAAGCCACCAAGCCCCACCTCCAGGGTAAGATTGCATTAGCAGTGGAACAGGGCTGCAGGTGCCTGTCATTTCTCTCTCTCTTTAGTCTTCCTTCCTTCTTTCCTTCCTTCCTTCCTTCCTTCCTTCCTTCCTTCCTTCCTTCCTTCCTTCCTTCCTTCCTTCCTCTCTTTATTACTGAATACATTTAAACAGAGAGAAATTGAGAGGGGAGGGGGAGATAGGGAGACAGATACCTGTAGCCTTGCTCCATCCACTACTCATGAGGCTTCTGCCCTACAGATGGGGACCAGTCTTTCTGTCTTTCTATCTTCCTGGCCCATCTCAATATTTCTCAGTCTTTAGAAAAAGAATAAAAATAAAATATTAAAATATTTTAACATTTTAAGATTTTAAATATTTAAAGATTAAAAAAAAGAAAACCAAGGCATCACTGTGGCACATGCAGTTCTAGGGATTGAACTTAGGGCCTCATGCTTATGAGTCCAATTCTTTATCTGCTGTACCATCTCCTGGGACACACAACATTTCTTTTGAAATATTTTTAAATTGTGATGAGTATACATAACCTAGCAGTAGAAATTTACCCTTTTTAAATGTATTTCTACAAAGCATTACATTAATTCCAATGTGTAGCCATTGCACTGCTTCTAAAATATTATCAACATACAAATATAAACACCAAGGATTAAGCAAGAACCACTAATACCTTTATGAACTTATCTGGACTCAGATCCTCTTCTAAGCTTAGTTGCAAGGCTTTGTAGATAGTTGTGAGAAGGTTAGCATAGATAGTGGCTGGTGAAAGAAACAGCTATTTCTACTTTTTTTCATGTTACCTATGCCAGAAAAAAGTGAAATAATCTGAGTTAAACACATCAGTTATATGCCTATGTATTAGACTAGACGCAGTTGTGGGTGAGACCTCTGCCAGAGGACAGACCGGCATCTCGGTACTACGACAGTCATAACTGCAGACTCAGATCCCTTCAAAGTGAGGAAAAAAGGAAAGAAATGTCTACAGCAATCAGCCTAACTACCCAGGGATCCTTCTGATCAGGTCAGATTTTAAAGGGCAGACACAAGTCTTAACTTATTAAACCAGCTGGTGGCATAAGACACAGGGAGAAAGGGAGGGGCTGTGTTGGCTGACGGGAGTCAAAAAAGATCTCAGCAGGCTAGATTGATGGGCCAAATCCACAAAGAAAATAGTTCAAAGAAATTATTTTAAGATCTTGCATTTGGAGACAAAAAAGAACACCACCACCGGAAGATAAAGGACATATAGTTATCAAGTATGGAAAAGTTTTAGTTGAAAATAAACTAAATTTGTGAGTCATCAATATGGCGAGAACTTTCCAAATGTGCATACGCTTTCCAGAATGCTTATGCAAGCCTAGACTGTATTAATAGATGGTGGTATTTAGTAAGAGAACAGGGATATAATAAGGCGTTTGCAGCAATATACACAGATGTTAAGCAAATGCTATTTGGGTTCAGACAACCATTTTTCAGATTCTACTACAGCTCTTCATATTGTAGAAGCTCTTTCACCAGATCAAGACCAAGAGTGATTCATAAAAAAATTGTAATATAGAAACTATTTGGCTAGGTACTTTATGGTGTCTTCTTAGGTCTTTCTGCTTCCTTGCTACATTTATTGACTCCACATTCTACTGTGCACTTGAGAGACAGTCTGGGAGTATGGATCGAGCTGTCAACACCCATGTTCAGCGGAGAAGTGTCAGGAAATTGTGAGGATGTGGTTGAGCTTGGCAGGGCTTAACTTGAGGGGACATCCATCTTCTTGTCTTATCAGATTCCCGGCCTCACAAAGCACCCTGCATTCCTGATACTATGGCCATTAGATAAAAAGAAAGGGGGAGATGTCAGGAAATTGTAAGGATGTGGTTGAGCTTGGCAGGGCTTAACTTGAGGGGACATCCATCTTCTTGTCTTATCAGATTCCCGGCCTCACAAAGCACCCTGCATTCCTGATACTATGGCCATTAGATAAAAAGAAAGGGGGAGATGTCAGGAAATTGTAAGGATGTGGTTGAGCTTGGCAGGGCTTGACTTGAGGGGACATCCATCCTCTCGTCTTATCACATTCCTTGCCTCACAAAGCACCCTGCATTCCTGATACTATGGCCTACTCCTTACTAGCTACATAATCATTGTTTTGCCTGAAAAATCCCCACCCATTCCATTCCTTTGATCTATCTTCTTTCTACCCTCAAGACCCTCCCTGCCTCCAGGGTATTATTAATTCTACCAATTAAAACCATTACAACAGTTGCTAAGGAAGTCCCTACTTTCCCCATCCCTTTTGCCTTTCTCCACCCCTTTCCTAACCATGTCAAGCCATTTACATTTCCAACTTTCTACTTCTGGGTCTGCCTTTTAAAAGCCTTGGCTCTTTGATCAATAGAGAATAGAATTGCCTCGCCACCATGAGTCTGTTCCTGAGTCATCTCCCTTGCATCGCTGAGTGAGTAGCACCCCAGGATGTCTCAGGTTGAGTTCTTTCCAATCCAGAGAGTACATGCCTGGGAAGAGGCACCCCCATGTTAGCCTGGCAGAGAAGCAATTGCAGAAGCCAGACCTTCCACCTTCTGCATCCCATAATGGGTCCATGCTCCCAGAGGGATAAAGAATAGGAAAGCTATCAGGGGAGGGGATGGGATATGGAGTTCTGGTGGTGAGATTGTGTGGAATTGTACCCCTCTTATCCTATGGTCTTGTCAGTGTTTCTGTTATAAATAAATTTTTTTAATTGTAATATATGTTGAACTTTCAGTCTTTGCTTGAGTTTGTCTTTATTTTTAATTTTAAAAATATTTTATTTATTTATTGGATAGATACAGAAATCTAGAGGCAACTGGATGATAGAGAGTGGGAGAGGGTCCTGGGTGGTAGTGAGCACACATAGGATGAAGCACAAGGACCTGATCAAGGGTCCTGGTTCAAGCCTAGGCTCTGAACCTTGCAGGGGGTCACTTCACAAGTGGTGAGGCAGATCTGTAGGTGTTTGTATTTATCTCTCCTTCTCTGTCTTCCCCTCCATTCTCATTTTCTCTCTGTCCTATCCAAAAAATTTTAAAATGGCCACAGGAACAGTGGATTTGTAGTGTAGGCACTACACCGAGCCTCAGCAATAACCCTGGAGACCAAAAAGAAGAAAGGAGGGGAAGAGGAGAGACACCTACAGCACTGCTTCACCACATGTGAAGTTTTCCCTCTATAGATGGGGATAAGGGGCTCAAGTCCAAGTCTTTGCACATTATAATATGTGTGCTCTATGGGGTGTGCCACTACTAGTCCCTACTCTTTCTTTCTAATATATTGTGTAATATTAGTTGATGATATTGGAATTTGAGTCATCCAAACTTATAAATTCACATCTGTAAGTATTATATTATGTTTACCACCAGGATTCTAGTTTCTTTCCATCACCTCAAACAAAGACTATGATTACCTGACTTATCCATTCCTTCCCTCTTTCTTTATGGTAAAACTAATATTTTATTTTTAGTATCTTAAGTTTTGGTTTTGTTTTGTTTGTTCTTTAGTGTTATAGCTTTATTTTCCACATGAAGGAATATGTGTGGAATTTGTCTTTCCATATTGGACTCATATCATGGAAAATAATAGATAATAGCTTCTGTGTCATCCATGATGTTGCAAATGACAAGACTTCATTTTTTATAGCTTTTTATATAAACCACATCTTTTAAAAAAATATTAGTGATTTAGTATTTATTTATGAAATCATAGGATAACAGGGGTATAATTCCACATCTTTCCCACCACCAGAGTTCTGTGTTCCCATTCCCACCATTGGAAACTTCAGCAGTTCTCCCAAGATTATAGATATGAGTTGACTATTATTTCTCTCTATATATTTATATACATTTGTTCGTTTTCTCTATGACCCTTCCAAAGACGTTTTATCTTTATTGTAAGAGCAAAAGGAAGATCATTGGTCCATACTATCCAGAGGGATAAAGAATAGGGAAAGTTCCAATGGAGGGGATGAGGTATGGAACTCTGGTAGTGGAAGTTGAATGGGATTGTACCCCTCTTATCCCACAATCTTGTTGATTATTATTAAATCCCTAGTTAAAAAATAAACAAAAACAAAAAGCTATGGATACAGGGAAAATGATCAGTAGTTGCCATGCATTTGGGACAAAGGACAGAAGAATGAATACATGGAGCTCATTGAAGGGAGTGTTTCGGACAGTGAAACTATTCTGTGTGGAACTTCAATGGCAGGAGGATGCCATTTTTGAGAACCTGTGGAGTTATATACTCAACTGAGTGATTCCTAATGTAAATTATGAATCTTAGATAATCATACTGCTTTAGTATCATTCAGTTACACAATTAATCAATTGGGTCAATTGGGAGGGGATAAAATTAAAAATGCTGCCCAAACTAAACTCTAATTTAATGGGCTGTAATCCTCACCAATTAACTTGTCCTTAAAAGACTTCTTGGGGGCTGGGAAGTAGCACATAAGATTAAGTGCACATAGTGCAAAGTTCAGGGACCTGCGCAAGGATCCTGGTTCAAGCCCCAGCTTCATAAGCGGTGAAACAGGTCTGCAGCTGTCTACCTTTCTCTCCCCCCTCTCTGTCTTCCCCTCCTCTCTCAATTTCTCTCTTTCCTATCCAACAACAATACCATTTTACAGTACTTCAACCCCTGTTTGAAAAATAAACAACATCTTCTTAATCTGTACGTGTTGAACATTTACATCATTACAAACACTTGGCTATTGTAAATAAATGCTGCAGTAAACATGAGGGAATTGGATTTATCTCTTCAAATTAATATTTTTGAGTTCTCAATAAGTACCCAGTATAGCTGGAATTCTATTTTTAACTTGTTGCTGCTCTCCTTAATGGCTACAATATGCATTCATACCAATAGTGTGCAAGGGTTCCTTCCTCTCCATATACTCTTCATTACTTGTTTCTTGACATTGGATAATAGCTATATTTGCAAGTATGAGGTAATAGCTAGTATTGTGGATTTTCATGTTTTCTAGTAATGAGAGATAAGAAACATCTTTGAATGTGCCAGCTGGTCATCTGCTTGTTTTTTGATATAGGACCAAGCTTTGTTCTTTGAGAGTGGAACTCGCCTTCAGCCAGGGCACCTGGCATAGTCATTACTGTGGTTCTGACTGGCCTCCGTATGCATGTCCTAGGTGTGTGCCTATAACTGCTTACTTATAGAAATTCTTTGACAAATTTATCCCTCTGAATGTGGACCCCCTGAGTGAACTGTGATAGTTCAACAAGCCCCATCCCTGATGAATTATATAAAATTTCTAACTTTTGCTTTGTCTTTTTTATGGGACAAGTTTCTAAAAGCGTTTGCACATCAATTCAAATCTTTCATTCTCTTTGTTGCTATTGTTGCTGTAACATGTGTACTCAACCAGGTGTGCCACCACCTGCCTCTGTGGTATTGTTGTTGTTATCCCTAGATATTTCCCACCCTAGGCCAACTCTTTTCAGATAGGAAGTAGAGACACAGAGATAGAGGGAGAGAAGGAAAGGCACCACAGCCCCAGAACTTCCCTTGGTGCAGTGGGACCCAGATTTACTTGGATCATATGTTTGAGAAAGCAGGTGTGCTATCCAGGTGAGTAATCTAAATGGCGAGGTTTGTTCCTTTCTCCTCCTCCTTCTTATGGTTTTCTTGTTCTCACTTGTTTTAACAGTAATGTTTTTACATTTATTTATTCATTTACTAAAGAGAGAGAAAAAAATCAGAACATCATTCTGGCATATGTGGTGCTGGCCAGGTATGGAACTTAAACCTTGCACTTGTAATTCCTGCAGTCTGCCACTGTACCACCTCCCAACTGCAAGGGTAAATTTTTGCTATACTCATTTGCAATATATTTCTCCAAGCATTCAACTTACTTTTTTATATAAATAGTAAGTTTCTTTTCTTATATTTACCAGCAGTGTTTCATTCAATAACAATTCAAGTGCTCTATGTAGCTGGTATAAACAGAATGGGTACAAATATACACCTCATATAGAACTCAGGAAAAGTAGACAGGTAGAAAGAGTTGCTTACAAGTGGTTAGTAGAGCCATTATGAAGCAGGATCACAGAGTGAAGTCACTGGGATGCTTAAGACAATCAAAGGGTGAGTTTTTATTGAAGCAAATGGAGATATTTAGTTTGAAAAGCGGCTGATTCAGTGATAAGAATATCTTCAATCATATAGTTTTTTAAAGACAGAGAGAGGGAGAGAGAGAGAGAGAGAGAGAGAGAGAGTGAGAGAGAGAGAGAGGTAAGACCACATCTAGGTGGCCTTATAAAAACTTTGAACTCCTAAGAGTGCCATAAATTAAAATGAGGCCACCCATTTGTATTTTTTTTAAAGTGCATCCCTAGCCTGCCCTCTAAAATGAAACATAAGAGTAGACATAGAGTAGATTCCTCACAAGTATGTATTCCTCAGTTGGGAAGTTTCTTGCCCTAACATTTTAAATAACATCTGTGTTACCATGTGAAGTATCCCTTACATTGTTCATAATCACTGTCATTTATGTTTTATTATATTGACCCATTTCACAACTAGTCCTATCATGCCCCAACCATTGTAACTTGAGTGAAATCCTTAAGGCTTTAAAGTAGAGAGGGAACAGCAAAGCTTGTCTTATTTAAAACCTGATGTGGTTACAGCCTGTGCTAGATTTTAGTCTTATACCCCTCAGACGACTCCCTGGTTGCTGGTAGAATCCATCTTTCAGTGTACTCAAGTGACTGGAAATAGTTTCATGTGGCACCTCTGCCTTTAAAAGGCACTGGGGATTTATTATTTTAATCCTTATATAGCCTAATTTATCCTTTCAAACATCTGTCAGCTGTGCTTTGTCTTGAAATTGGTGCTGCCACCACGGCTGATTTTTCAGCAGCAGCTGGAAGACTTTCATTAGTCAGACTCTCAGAGGGTGTGTATGGCTGTAATATTTTCTTTTGCTAATGATCTCTGAAGCATTAAGTATTATGTATCCCATATCTATAGGAAATCTTGAATTTTTATTTCCCTGCTTTAAGTTCTGAAGCATTAGGTTTGACTCAATTAGCTAAATTATTAACAATTCAGTCCCTGGGTCCTGGAGATATAAAAAGAAAAATGGACATTCAGTGCCTCAGTTAAATACGTATTATTTTCACAGGAGAAAGAACATGCTCCATTCTCCCCAGAAAATATAAATAAGAGCTGAGGCGCACTTTTACTTAAATAATTTCGAAATTAATCTGTCAGTAGGGCATCTCCTGATTCAGCTCCCATTACGGCTGATGTAGCACTCGTTAGCTTCTTCTCCATCTGTACTAAAGGACAGAGGAAAAGTTCTTTTTCCTCCTAAGCTTCCTGATCTCTTTAGTTGACCATTTAGCAAGCTCTGGCTAGTCGGCTCAAATACTTAATGATCTTTCACTCTCTCTCTCTCTCTTTTTAATCTTAGCTCTTGGTCACTTCTCATATATAGACAAAGACAACAGCATTTTACTCTGTAATGGAAGCTTTGGCTATTCCTATCACAAATAATCTGTGCTGTACATAGTCTCATTAGCCTTCTTGTTAGAAGGCTAATGATTTCCATCATGATTTCCCCCTTTCTGATTAATTTCTTCAGGTCACTTGAGGGGAGGGAGGGGTAAATAGCAAGTCAAGAACAAAATCTGAATATTCTAAAATTCTGATGTTAAATGCTATGTGTGGAGGCCATGAAATGATGTGAAGCTATGGGACCAAATTTTAATTTTACTCAAGCTAGGACTTGAGCCTGAAATATATGATAAAGAACCAGCCTCTGGAAAATGAGAAAGTATTCTTTATGTTCCAGGGAATTCTCCAACATTCTCCCACACATGCCTTGCTTTGCTCCATACTAGAGTTTTAGGTCATCCTTACGTTTTTTTCTTTTTTCTTTTTTTTTTTTTCTGTGTTAAGCAGCTAGCAGGATCTGTTCGACTTGAACACTTGTTCTGCACACACCTATGTTCAGCTTTCATGTAGAACTGAATAGTTTTCTAGTCCATTTCTTTGAAAGCCATGAGATGGATTCTGTAAGCAGGTCAGAGTCTCAAATAGGTGAGATGAGTATCTGTAGTATGTGGGTGACACACCCCTTTATTATATATACTGTAAACTGTTAGCTCTCTGATGGAGGCATTCTTGTCTTCACCTTTTTGAAATCTTGTATAGTGGTATCATGTAATAGATAAGACATAGAGTTTGAAGGTAGATGACCAAAATCTGAAACTCAGAATTAGATCTTTCCAAACTGTAGTTTCTTCATCTGTACAATACAGATAAAATATTGACCCAAACAGAGGAAGACCTCGTGGGGGTTGAATTGTTATGTGAAAAACTGGGAAATGTTACACATGTACAAACTATTGTATTTTACTGTCAACTGTAAATCATTAACTCCCCCAATAAAGAAATTAAAGAAAGAAAATAAGCATAAAAAATAAAATAAATTTTTTAAAATACTGACCCAAAGACCCTAAATGCCAAGCACATAATAAACTGCCTTCCTTCTACTTGCATATGCAGTTGTGCTCAAAGGCTGTTCATTGGGACAAGTTTTTCCTTCCCTTTGCAGTCCTCCTCAGTACTATCATTTTATTCCCATTTGCTTTGTCCAAACCATTCATTGGACTTTGTTTTCCTTTCCTATATGTTTATGTCTTAAATCTGAGCATTGTACCCAGTTCTGGTAGTCAACAAGCATTCTTTCAGTGGGTTGATGCCATTCCAGGCTAAAGCTATTAGTGACCTTTATCATAACACAATATTCAGTGGTCCAGGAGGTGGCACAGTGGATAAAGCGCTTAACTCTCAAGTGTGAGGTCCTGAGTTCAAGCCCTGGCAGCACATGTACCAGAGTGATGTCTGGTTCTTTCTCTCTCTTCTCCTATCTTTCTCATCAATCAATAAATAAAATATTTAAAAAAAAAATTCACTCCACCTCTACTCCCCATCTATTTGGGTCAACTGTTTGTAAATTCTCTAGTAGTCAGGTGAGCTATAGCACAGAGAAATTCTATCAAACCTTTCAGTAAGGCCTGTGTTTCCCACTTGACTCCTTTTGTTTTTACCCCCAAAAGCTTTTACAGTTGAGCCTATTTGCCATATGTATAATTCCTCCTCACCTTCCTGTGTTGCATTTCCTTGAAATACAAGTCTCTACATCTCTTTCAAGCTGCCTCCTTTTGAGTGCAAAGGTAATTCTTGCTTGAGGCTCCAGGGAATGAGAACAGATGTGAAAATTTCCTGCAGTTAGAAGATAGAAGTGCCACTGTGGTTCAGCCACTGATATGAACCAACAGATAATTACAGTTTAAAATTAGTATTTTAATGAACCAGTCTTAGCAAATGTAAAGTGAAGTCTCTCAGGCATTCAAGAAATAAGCAGGAGGGAGAACATTAACCAAAATATCCAACAGACGGATGGTCAGCAGGTGCTAGTTTGATAGAACTTTGAACATTCCTGTTTTTATGTGTTGCAAAGGACAAGGAACAACCCACATTTAAAGGGGAACCAAAGTGCCTAAAGAGCAGTGCTAAATTCTAATCAATTACAGATCCAAGGCTTAAATCTAAGAACCCCAAATTAAATATCAATGTGAAATATAGGGAAATAAATCACTTATTCATCTAAACCTAATGTCAGAGTTCTTTTTCCCCCTTCAGACAGTAATGTTATCATTAAATATTTATGTGGCCTGATACATGGCAGTTATTGTTAACAATATCATAAACTGTTTCAGCAAAATAGAGATGATGCAAGACATATGTTAGTAGGTGAAGAGATGATTGGATTGTTAAGGTTTATTTTTGTAATGTTTTGGAGTGCTGAGTGTTTTACTAAAGGCTGTAGTGTTATTCAGCCTCTTCAATTAAAGGAAAAGCTTCAGCTAGTGTTTAAAATGGTTTGAGTGCTGGTTTAAGATAAATGAATAGATATATGATAACATACCTGGCAGTGTGGGCTGTAGTAATATGAGCATAGCTGTTTATTTTCCAGAGGATTCTCCAACATTTTCCCACACATGTCTTGCCTTGCCTTGCCCCATACCAAAGTTATAGGTCATCCTTATGTTTTTCTCTTTTTCTGTGGTTAGCAGCTGGCAGAATCTGCTGGATTTGAATGCTTGTTCTGCACACACCTATGTGCAGCATTCATGTAAAACTGAATAGTTTTCTAATACATTTCTTCGAAAGCCATGAGATGGATTTTCCAGGGCTCACTTGCTTGGGAAACTTGGATTAGTTGCTGAAACTCTGTGCCCTGATCTTTATGCATAGTGATGTTTTTAGTACTTGCCATTTGTAGCTTATTGGGAAATAAGAAAATGGCATTTGGTGATGTTCCTCCAAGTGCACAGGCCGTCACACAGACATATCCAGAACCTGAATGTGGCCCTGCTCCATGGACTCCATAGAGGAGATCCGCCACATGTTAGCACATTTTATATCACTTTATCTAGCTTGCCCTCCTGCAGGACTTTGAATTAAAGATTGCTGTTAGAAAGAAAATAAACACAAACATATTTCCACAACTAGCACTTTGAATCCCAGCAAGAGATTGACATGGGTTAGGCTGAAAGTCTGCCTGCCTAGAATTCTAAATCAGTCTAATGCCTGTGGAAAGTGGCCCCATACTAACTTGTTCCAGCTCAGAAACGCACAGCAAGCTCTGCCTTCCCTCCTAGCCCACAACTATTTCGCCTACTCTCTCTGCTGCCCCAGGTCTGCTCCATACCAGGGACTGGGTATTCTTCATATTAAGGACCTAGCTTCTGGATAAGGCACAAAACCAAAGGGTAATACTTTGTGTCCTCTTCTGCTCTATTAAGGATGATCCTTAATCAGTCATTCACAAGGTACCAACTTGTAACCTGGGTAACGTAGTTTCTTAACTTTCTCAATTTTCACAGCTCTACCCTGGGGCTAGTCTTGACTGGATAGGGAAAGCGTTTTCTGTTGCTCTCTCCTACAAGGGCTATCGGCAGCACTTGCTTCATAGTAGACACTTTTATTCCTGCTGTCAACAAATGATTAAAATGTATACATAATTGACAACTGCAGAATGGGCTTTCATTCATTCCAATTCTCTCTATTTATATAGTTGAAACATATACTGTTAGGGAGTCGGGCTGTAGCGCAGCGGGTTAAGCGCAGGTGGCGCAAAGCACAAGGACCGGCATAAGGATCCCGGTTCGAACCCCGGCTCCCCACCTGCAGGGGAGTCACTTCACAGGCGGTGAAGCAGGTCTGCAGGTGTCTATCTTTCTCTCCTCCTCTCTGTCTTCCCCTCCTCTCTCCATTTCTCTCTGTCCTATCCAACAACAACAACAACAATAATAACTACAACAATAAAACAACAAGGGCAACAAAAGGGAATAAATAAAATAAATATTAAAAAAAGAAACATATACTGTTATACTGATATAACATGTACTAATATACTGTTGATTAATTTGGGGGATTGTTCCAGTCTCAGTCTCTCTCTCTTTCTCTCTCTCTCTGTGTGTGTGTGTGTGTGTGTGATGTTTGTGTCTATATACATTCATATTCTGTTTTTTCAATATTTTAAAAAATTCTTTCCATAGCAACACTTATTTTATTATTTATTTATTTTTACTAAAAAGAACAAATAGAAGTTGAGAGGGGATGGGGAGACAGAGGAAGAGAAAGACACCTGCAGACCTGCTTCACCACACCTGAAGAGGGCCCCCTGCAAGTGGGAAGCAGGGGTTGGGACCTGGGTCCTTATACTTGGTAATATGTGTATTTAACTAGGTGGACCACTGGACCCACAATGCTCATTTTCATAAACTACATTGATTTAATTTAATTTTTAATTCCAATATCACTTCATTAAGAAAATGCTAATTTACAGGATTTTTTGTTGTCATGAGTATATTTACACATTTTCCCTAGATAGATATCAGTACATTTCACCCTCAACCAAACCATCATATTACTTTCCCATAGGGACTTAGGTCCCCAGTCTTCCCTTACTAGTTCTTCCTTCTTGCTTCTGAGTTCCTGAATCTGCTGTGATACAGTCCATTGAGGATTTACCCTGTATTGTCATTTGCTTTGTTTCTTAGAGCTCATATGTGAGTGAGGCCATCTAGTATGCCTTCTTCTTCTGACTTTTCTCATTCAATATGATTCCCTCCAGTTTCTTACACATTTAAGCAAAGGAGAATATATCGTTGCTTCTTACAGCTGTGTAGAATCCGTGTGTGTGTGTGTGTGTGTGTGTGTGTGTGTGTGTGTGTGTGTGTGTGTGTGTGTGTGTCGGTTGTTGGAAATTTGGGTCCTTTTCAAATGTCGGCTATTACAAATAGCACTGCCATAAGCATAGGTGGGCATAGAGGAACAAGCACTTTTTAACCATCATACCCCAGGTATTATGCACAAATCTAAAACTTTAAGTGCCTTATTGCTTACTGTATAGACAGTGTAGTAGTTTGATTGCTTTCATTCTTTTCCATTTCATTACCCTTTTCAATTTCACTGGAAATTGGAAGACTGAAACAAGTTACTTAAAATAAGATAATCTTGTTTTGACATATTCTTCTTCCAGAATTTTATTTAGAAGTAGTTATTAAATTTATATCTGTTTACACTTGATTATTTTCAGAATGTAGAAATGCATTAAACATAGGGAGAAGGTACCTGTGATGTGACATTTCTGCCCATAAGTATTTTCATATATCCTTTATGGCATTTTTCTACGTTTCAAAATATGGAGTAGTGGAAATACCCAGATATATATATAGTATATATTATATATTTTTGCAGTTGTCTTAAACTAACAGTACAGAAAATGATATAGATAAATGCATTATTAAACATTTTATATATTTTTTAATTTTTAATATTCATTTTATTTATTTTCCCCTTTGTTGCCCTTTTTTTTATTATTGTTGTAGTTATTATTGTTGTTGTAATTGATGTAATCGTTGTTAGATAGGACAGAGAAATGGAGAGAGGAAGGGAAGACAGAGAGGAGGAAAGAAAGACAGACACCTGCAGACCTGCTTCACCACCTGTGAAGCGACTCCCCTGCAGGTGGGGAACCTGAGCCTTGAACTGGGATACTTAATGCTGGTCCTTGTGCTGTGTGCCACATGCGCTTGACCCGCTGTGCTACTGCCCAACTCCCAACACCTTATAAGTTTTAACTACCGGTCAAGATCTTCTAAATAAATGTACAAAAACAGTTCTTAAATTTTTAGAGATTTGGTTCTCTAGGGTTTATCATAATATGTCTAACACTAGGGTGACCATCACTACATATATATAATACAGTTGGAATTTTGGGGAAAAATTCTAGTCTAATACTTCAGAGATGTAATTGTAACATTAAAGGGAAATTTCTTATAGAATCAGAGATAAATTGAGAGTGAAAAGAGATAGAGAGGCAGAGAGAAAGAGTGAGACCTGCATCACTGTTCATCATTTGTGAAGCTTCACTCCTGCAGGTATGGACAGACCTTGAACCTGGATCCTTGAGATCCAGATGTGTCAGCCCCCAACCCCAGATTCTTAAGACTTTTGTGCATATTATAAATTACTTTCCTGAAATGCTCTACTAATTTGTATCACATAACAAAGAGAGGGAAAATATTCTTTTCAGCTGTAGTATTCCCACTCTGGAAAAATGTATTGTTTTTCACACATTTTCTACTTGCTAATTTTATTCACAAAAGCATATGTGTAACTTGTGCTTGTTTGGTTGGTAATGAAGTTGAACTTTTTAACTAGATGCTAATATTTTCTGTTGGGATTTCTTTTAAAGTTAATTTTATCATCAGTTTATTGCTTTATTTTTCTTTAATAGTGTAAGCTATTTATTTTTTCAAATTAGAAAAGAAATGCAGGTTTTAGAGAGAAAGTAAAACATAGAGATAAATAACAAAAAAACAGCTTTGAAATATAATAGAAGTCACTGGATGGGGTATATATCAAAATATGAATTGTTTATCTTAGGAAATAAATTTAATGTTATTATTTTTCTATTCATTTTAACATACCTTGTAGTTGAGTACCATAACTTTGTATTATATATGTATTTTATATACGTCTTCCTTACAAGGATGTGCCACTTTTCATCATTTAGCAGTATTCATTCTAATTAACCCTCTATTTACTCTGTTTAGTGGACCCCATGTAAATTGCATTCATTGCTCCTATTTAGCACTTACCCCATTCATTTTGGCCATCAAAAATACTTTCATTAACATACTTGAACAGAAATTGTTTATTGTACTCTTAAAAGTAGAATTGACATTTAATAAAATAAGCTATTTTAAGAATACAGTTCCTTGTGGTCTGGGAGGTAGTGCAGTTGATAAAAATTCTCAAGCATGTGGTCTCAGGTTCAATCCCATGTACCAAAGTGATATCTGGTTCCTTCTCTCTCTCTTTATCACTCTCTCTCTCTTCTATCTTCCTCATTAATAAATAAAAATATTTTTGAAACATACAGTTCTAAGAGTTTTGACAAATATATAAAGATGTAGCCCTCACCAAAGTGTAACAGTTTTCATCACTTGTAATGTTCTCTCAGCTTCCTTTGTGCCAACACCAACCAACCACTTGGTCAAAGTATCCAGTGAACTGTCTGTAGATTAGTTTTCCTGTGCTAGTTGCATGTAATGGAATTATACAATATGCAATTAAGTACATGTATATAGTACTATTTGTGCTTAATTGACTATGTCACTATACTTTCTTAGCAAGCACATGTTCATTCATACTTTAATTTTCTTTTTTTAAATTTTTTAGTGACTGTACTTTTTTTTTTTTTTGCCTCCAGGCTTATTGCTGTGGCTCAGTGCTTGCACTATGAATCCACTACTCCTGGAGGCTATTTTTGCCATTTTTCCCATTTGTTGCCCTTGTTGTTATTATTGCCATTGCTGTTATTGTTGTTAGAACAGAGAGAAATCGAGAGAGGAGGGGAAGACAGATGGGGGAAAAAACGACAGACACCTGCAGACCTGCTTCACCACTTGTGAAGCAACCCTCCTGCAGATGGGGAGCCTGGGGCTCAAACTGGATCCTTACGCTGGTCCTTGCACTTCATGCCATGTGCACTTAACCCGCTGCACTACTGCTTAGCCCCCCATACTTTAATTTTATGATACTGTAATCTATTCTGTTTTATGCTAAGAAATATTCTGTTGTAAGAAATTGTCCATTTATATTCCTCTATAGAGACTTACTTTTTCTTTTTTATTTCCTCCAGGATTTTTGTTGGAGCTGGGTACTAGCATGATGAATCCACTTTCCTGGTGGCTACCACTTGTCTTTCTTTTTTGATAGAGAGAGAGAAAAACCGAGAGGGCATTAGAGATAGAGAGAAAGAGAGAAAGAGATGTGCCTGCAGCACTGCTTTATAACTCATGAACCTTCCTTCCTTCCCCTCACCCCATGAGAAGGGGGGTGCACACAGTAACGTGTACTCTACCAGATGCTCCACCACCTGGCTCCCGAGAATTGCTTTTTAAATGTTTGTTTTATTTTCAAATTGACTGCCCATCATTTTATATTTGAATATCTGTTCATCCATATTTGATTATTATTTTGGATTGTTTTCAAAACAAAAAAGCATGGGGCTATTATGAACAAAGCTGCTCTAAGTGTGTAACGAATCTGATGAGCAGTGCACCCGATAGAGCACACATATTAGCGTCTGCAAGGACCTGAATTCAGGCTCCTGGTCTCCAGCTTCATGAGTGGTGAAGCAGTGTTGCAGGTCTCTCTGTTTCTCTCTCCCGCTCCCTCTCCTTCTCCCTGCCTCTCAGTTGTTCTGTCTCTATAAAAAAATTTAAAAAGGAAAAGAAATGGAGCTTGGCGCAATAGATTCATCATGTGACATCAAGCCACCGTGACAGCATTAATAGAAGAAAAAATGATTGTGTAAAGTCTTTGGACATAGAAACTTGCCTCTCTTGGTTACATACTTAGGAATAAATTTGTCAAGTCTTTGCATGGGTAAATCTTTGTGTGTGGAGGAGTGCAGGGTCTCACAAATGTGCACCTTTTCAGATGCTTTTGCACTCAGAAAGGGAAACGTGCCAAAGCAATCAGTCTTCCTCATGGGCTATAGAACCTCCCATGTAATCTTTATTTGTTTTTCTTCTTATTGAATTAAACCAGTTCTTTGTTATCTTTTGGATAAAAATCCCTTTGTAGTATAAATATCAGGTAAATATGTCTACATGTCTGCATCTTGTTATCATACAAAACCTTTTGGCTACACACACACATACAGGTGGGAGGAGGGGTGTTATTTCCGAACCCTATTTACCTGCTTTGACTTCCTTTGATCTCTATGTGTTTCCACCTCTCAGCGCTCTGGCTCATCATTTTTACTTTATGGTAAATTTCTGCACATGGACAATTGGAGCTCAAAGCTATCAATAGTGTCTAAGACTATAGATTCCCATGCCTAAATTTCTCTCTAAAAAGAACTGCATCTGCTTATTTTTCCAGGTACTTTCCCAGCCTTTGACATTGATTCATTTTTGAAAAATTTGTGCTTAGTTACTTTGGAAAACAATGTGTCATTATTTTAATGGATATTTTCCTTGTATTACAATATTCACTGGTGAATTACATGTTTTGTAAGTTATATGATTTTATCCTTTGTATATGCTTCCATTGTGGTATTTGTCTCTTAATAACATGGAAAACACCTTTCTATGATTAGGATATAATGTGTTTTCATTTATATTTACTCTAAATATTTTATCAACTCCTGTTTGCATTTTAACTTCATCAGTCAGACTTCTGAAATTTAGAGATCCTTAGCCATTATTTTATATCCCAATTAACTTTTAAAATCACATTTTCATGTTTTCCCAAAAAAAGTGTTGTGATTTTTAGATCTGGTTGCTTGAAGTGTGCTTCCATGTAGTGTAGACATACTTTATTTCTCTTGGTATAGAGTTTCTTTAACTTTACTTGTAGATGAACACACTAGGCTTCTCTTGTTAAGGCCATTCCTATATATGTTAAGCTTTATATTGCTGTCATAAGTAGTATCTCTTTCAAATTACATTACAGTGTTAAAATATAGAAAACTATTCATTTTGGCTTATTTATCTTGTTACTTTGTTAGATGAGTATCAAATCTGAATCCTTTTCATTAGATTTCCTTGGATTTTCTCTTTATCTGACTTACTTTTCTTGTGATGATAGTTTGAGTCATTTCATTGCCAGGGATTTATCCAATTATTTCTCTTTATGCCTTATTAAATTGGCCTGAACTTCTGAAACAATTTTGAGTAATATTGGTGGTAGTAGGTACATGTTGTTAAAACCTCAAGTATCATTTCCAAAAGTACTTTTTAAATGTAAGCAATTTGAGAGTAAAAGAAACATTGAGATTGTCAAAGTTAACACTTAGTTGACTTATGAAGTTGCCTTATAACCTCAGATATTCTGAAGTTGTAAGAAAGTTTCTATTCATGTTAGCTTTCTAAGACTGTGCTAACAACATACTGCAGCCAGGTGGTTTGAGTAATCAAGATTCATTCTCTCACAGGCTCCAGGTTCCAAGTCTAAAATCAAGGTGTTGGCTACTAAGGGAGTTTGATACCTTGCCTCTTTCAGCTTCTGGTATCCCTGAGTATTTCTGGACTGGTGGCAACATAATTGCAAATCTGCCTCCTCCTTCAAAGTTGATATCTGTGTCTTCACTCACCATTTTCCCTGTGTCTTTTATTTCCCCCTCCTGTTTTGTAAAGAATGCAGCAAAACTAAGGAGGGTCTAAACTAAAACCGAGTCTAGATTATATCTACAAACACCAATTTCCACATAAGGCCACATTCACAGGTACCAAGGGATAGCACTTTAATGATTTTTTTTTTTTTTAGGGAATGTAATTCAAACTGTAACATTGGAATAAATTGTTGGTGGACCGTCCTCATGGTTAGACATTCCTTCCTTTTGCTATCTTTTGCCTCCATATCTCAGCTTAGAGCATATCACCACAAATTTCAGATCTGTTTATTTTTTGGACAGCTTTATAAATAAGTACACAATATCTCCTAGTTTAGAGAGAGCCACATCTTTGACCTAAAAAGGTTTAAGAAATAGACAAAGTCTAAAATCTACAGTTTATTTGGCAACTATATATAACACCTATTCATGGGGTTTTCCTCAAAGTACACACAGTGAAGCTAGGAGTTGTTGCTCTCCTGAATATTTTGGTTCTTATCAGTTGTGTCAGAAAATTAATCTTTAATTCTGATGACTCACATAACATCTGAGTATTTGAGTGAATTTTTAAAGTATATAACCCAACCTATTCGCAGGTGTTGCCTTGTATTTTCAGCCTGATCAAAGCCGAATGATAGACTCCCACATGTTGTGACATTGAATCCTCTCCTACAGGTGCAGGAATGAGGAAATGGATTAGCAGTATTTATATATATTTTAAAATATTTATTTATTCATTACACACAGAGAGAGAGAGAGAATGCTAGGGCATTACTCTCACAATTGATGTTGAGGACTGAACTCAGGCCTCATGCTTTGAAGCTCAAACCTCTAGCCATAATGCCACTTCCCAGACCGCAGTCTTTCTATATTGTAAAAATTTACCAATTAACATGAGGGAAAGAGAGAACCAGAACCTCACTCTGGCACACATGATTCCAGGGATCAAACACAGGATGCCAGGGTTTAAAGTCTGATCCCTTAGCCACTGCATTCCCTCCCAGGCTGTCAGTATTTCTATTTTTTTACATTCTTATTTATTTATTTATTTATTTATTTATTCATTCATTCATTCATTCATTCATTCATTCATTCATTCATTTATTCATACATTCATTCATTCATTCCCTTTTGTCGCCCTTGGTGTTTTATTGTTGTAGTTATTATTGTTGTTATTGACGTCATCATCGTTGGATAGGACAGAGAGAAATGGAGAGAGAAGGGGAAGACAGAGAGGGGGAGAGAAAGATAGACACCTGCAGACCTGCTTCACCGCCTGTGAAGCTACTCCCCTGCAGGTGGAGAGCCGAGGGCTTGAACCAGGATCTTTACACCTGTCCTTGTGCTTCGCGCCACGTGCGCTTAACCCACTGCGCTACCTCCTGACTCCCTAGTATTTCTATTTTTTAACCTTCTTTTAATTTGCAACAGTTGCCAGAGTGAATAGTCAATCTGAAGTGTTTCAACTTTGTTAAAAGACAAAATATAAGAAGTCCAAGTACTTTCATTATGCAAGCTATGAAGGTAAATCAAGAAATGGTATTAAGAGCACATATTTTGGGGGTCGGGCTGTAGTGTAGTGGGTTAAGCACACATGGCACGAAGCACAAGGACCGGCATAAGCATCCTCGTTCCAGCTCCTGGCTCCCCACCTGCAGGGGGGGGGGGTCACTTCACGAATGCTTAATGAAGCAAGTCTGCAGGTGTCTATCTTTCTCTCCCCCTTTCTGTCTCCTCTGTGCCCTATCCAACACTAACAACAGCAATGGCAACAATAATAATGACAACAACAAGGGCGGGAAAATGGGAAAAATAGCCTCCAGGAGCATTGGATTTGTAGTGCAGGCACCAAGCCCCAGTGATAACCCTGAAGGCAAAATAAATAAATAAATAAAATTAAAAGACCATTTTTTTTAAAGAGACAAATGAGATATAAATGATATTGACCATGAATTCCTTATTTGCAATTACTTTTATAGACTTGGAGATAGAATCCCCTGTTAGAGTAGATGCCTTACAATGCAAGAGACCTCACACTTGAATTTGAGTACCACTTGAACTTGAGCACCAGGGCATAAGAGAAAGTTCTACAGAGGTTGAAGCAGTGCTGTGGTATCTCTCTATCTCTCTCTTTCTCCCTCTCTGTCTCTCTCTCCCCCCTCCCTCTCTCTCTCTCTCTCTGAAACAAGAAGAAAGGTAACCCTGGAGCTGTGGAATTTCATTAGGCACAAGTGTTACAACACATGCACACACCTTACTTTTAGAATATGTCTGGGGAGTCGGGCAGTAGTGCAGTGGGCTAAGCGCATGTGGTGCAAAGCACAAGGACTGGTCTAAGGATCCTGGTTTGAGACCCCGGCTCCCCACCTGCAGGGGAGTTGCTTCACAGGCGGTGAAGCAGGTCTGCAGGTGTCTGTCTTTCTCTCCCCCTCTCTGTCTTCCCCTCCTCTCTCCATTTCTCTCTGGTTGAGTGCACATGTTACCATGCGCAAGGACTAGAGTTTAAACCCCCCCAGTCTCCAGTTGCATGAGATGTGTAATAGTGCTGTATGTGTTTCCCTCTTCCCTCTCAATTTCTATCTGTCCTTCTCAAATTAGTAAAATAAAAATTAAATAAATAAAAGAATTAGGTTGTTCAAACACCCCCCCATACACACACACACACACACACACACACACACACACACACACACACATCCCCATAAGCCAGAGCTGAACATGCTCCGGTAAAAAGAAGAGACGAGAAGAGAAGAGAAGAGAAGAGAAGAGAAGAGAAGAGAAGAGAAGAGAAGAGTAGAGAAGAGAAAAAGAATTAGGTTGTATCAAGGTAATAATTAGGATAAAGCTCAAGATAAAATATGCTATGTATAATCAACATTTTTTGAACATACTAAATAAATGAAACCCAGGAATGATGAAATTCATATGCTGGTTTAACATTTGATAGCCACAGGCCCTTTGGAATATAACTAAAATATGCCTACTAGCTATCTACAAAATGGAGACCCCCCCAACTCTTCATCTGCACTATTCCAGCCTTTAGGTTCATGACTAGTCAACAATTTGTTTGGCTTTATATGTTAACTCTCTTTTCAACCACTAGGTTCCAGATGTTAGCATGATGCCAACCAGACTTCCCTGGATAGACAACCCCAACAGTGTGTCCTGGAGCTCCAATTCCCCAGAATCCCACCCCACTAGGGAAAGAGAGAGGCAGGCTGGGTGTATGGATCGACCTGTCAACACCCATGTTCAGCGGGGAAGCAATTACAGAAGCCAGACCTTCCACCTTCTGCATCCCACAATGACCCTGGGTCCATACTCCCAGAGGGTTAAAGAATAGGAAAGCTATCAAGGGATGGGATGGGATACAGAGTTCTGGTGGTGGGAATTATGTGGAGTTGTACCCCTCTTATCCTATAGTTTTGTCAGTGTTTCCTTTTTATAAATTAAAAAAAAGAAAAAATAATAACAACAAATAATTGGAAAATTTTTTTTAAATAATAAAAATTCTCTTCAGCACAAACAGGTCCCTGATTAAAATCCAAGGGAAATAGTAATTCATAGGCAAAACAAAATAGATGCATACTTAGCATTAGGAGCTAGTTATTAGAATTTTTCTGACACATATTTTGAGCATCATTGGAATATGGAAATTGACCACAGCCCTGGTAATGAGAAACTAACATTAGTTTCCATCTGACTTAAACATGACCTTCGGATGTAAGTCATTCCTACAGTCTGGTCTCTGGGAATCATGCTCAGGGGGACCAAGAAATGGAGTCTAAACTTTTCAAGAGCCTGCCTCAAAAAAAAAAAAAAAAAAAACCCTAAGATCTTCTAGGCAGAAATTTGCGAACCCGATAGCTTTGTGAGCTCCATAGATCAGAATGACTTCAAACAGAACCTTCCAAGTTAATCCTGCAGGTCACTCCATGTACAAGCAACCTTATCTGTAGGACAAGGTTCTGATTATCTCTTTCATACCTGCACAGCATGACTACATCTCTATCACAGAGTTTCATCTGCCCTATCTGTCTCAACTAAGTATTGACTTCATCAAAAGCTTCTCTCAGAGGCCAGTGTCTTAAAACAGCAGTCATTTGGTGAATTTATATTCAACTCACTCCCTTCCCTCTATACAGTTTCATAATCTCTACACACAGTCACTATCTCCAGCAGATTAATTCTTACCTGTGTTCAGATTCCAAGAATGAATATACTAGAGATTGATACCTTGGTCCCAGTTGTAAGGAGTAACTTCCCTGATATCAACAGCAAACAAACACAAATCCCAAAATATAAGAGTAGAGGGTAGACAAAGGAGTTTGAGAAAGAAGGATAATTCATCCAGCAGCAATTTTGCTTTTAGAATGAAGATGTCAATCTAGGAGGTAGTGCAGTGAGTGGATAACACATTGGAACCTCAAACGTGAGGTCCTGAGTATTTCTCAGCAGCGTATATGCAGGAGTGATGCTAGAGTCCTCTCTTCCTTGCTTTCTCTGTCTCTGTCTTGTATATAAATGAACCTTCCAAAAAAAGGTATTTGGAATGAAGATAATCTTAGGAAAGTTATCAACAACTACCACATCACCTAATAAAAGACTGTTGGTTGAATGGCCAAAATGGCTCACTTGAATAATGTGTTGCTTTGCTCCAACTGAATTGAAGGAAACTTTGGCTTTAGGTTGCCTCTCTCACCCTCCCCCCTCTCCTTTCCTCCCTCCTTCCCCTATTCCTTCCCCCTCTGCTCTCTCCTCTCTCTCCCTATTCCTTGCACCCTGCAGTAAACCTGGAGCAGTCATATATCTCAACTTTGTCTTCAATTATATTTAAACATCTGTAATGATAATAGAAAGCACATTCAGCTGGAAATGTGGGCACCTCAGTTCAAGATTTTATTTCTTAATTCTAGGAGACTAAACTTCTTTTATTTTTATTATGAAAGCAATGCCTTATAAAACAGTTGTTGTCACATGGGTACAACTTTGTATTTTTCTGTGATAGCTGCCTCCGTTTCTAAACTGTTATTTTGTAGTTAAAATACATTCACCTTATAAAAATTCAATCAGTATTTATAAGCACTCCTACAAATAAAATAGTCAACTTGATGACCTGATTATCTGACTTCTGTCCTTCTTTCCAGAACTACCTTGTTCATTCTCCCTACCCCGCCTCACTAGCAACCTCCATCCAATTCTTGGTATTCACCAAACTTTATTGAGTTGTTGAGTCTTTCATATAATGACCCTGTGCTTACAGCCATCCCTCTGCCCTCTCCCCACAGTGAGCTCTGGTTAGATCTCTCCTTGTGAAGTTAGATGGAACTATTGATATTTCAAGCTATCTACTCCAAAGTTCCTTTTCCTGCTTCTCTGCTAGTCACCTCTTGTTTTCCTCTCTGGATTCTCCACATTTTTTATTTAGTTTCACAAACTCTCTTGGTCTCTTCCACTAGACATTATCCTTCAGAAAGTAGGAGCCATGACTTCTTACCATTGCAAAGCACTGCCTTATTCAGTACTTGAATGCAGAAAGACTCTAAAACGTATGTGAAATTTGTGCCAAAGGAGACTCAAATAACTTCTGGTCTAGTGAGAAAAAGTTAAACAAGAGAGAATACCAATATGCCATAAAATAGTCATCAGTAAAGTTCTCTAATGATTTTCAAGAAGAACTGAAAGAAAAGTCACAGAAGACCATTGCAGAGGTGTGAGATGTATATTGAGAAGGCAGGAACCAAAGCCGGGAGAATTATTTGGCATTTGAAGGACCTGACATTTATTCTCAGTGCATGGAGTACCCTGACACATGTGAGCCGTAGAGGAGCATGTGCTGGCTGTATTAAGTTCATGCTGGGTAGTGTGTCAGAAGTAGGCTAAACGGGCAAGACTAGACACAAAAGGCTCTAAATTACCCACGAGAATGATTGTGATATAATGTAGGATACAGTGGAAGTGAAAAGATGTAAAAAAAAAATAATTAAAAGTAGATTTGTGTAACAGAATATAGGAATTACTGATGAATTACATATTGGAGAGTAAGAACAAGATGGGATTTAAGGAATAACTCAAGGGGGCCCAGGTGCTGGTGCATCTGGTTAAGTGCACACATTATAGTTCACAAGGACCCATGTTTAAGTCCCTGGTCCCCACCTGCAGGAGTAAAGCATCACAAGTGGTGAAGCAGGACTGCAGGTGTCTCTCTGTCTCTTTCCCTATCTCTGGTCCCCCTCCCCTCTCGATTTCTCTCTACCTCTACCCAATAATAAATAAATAAAAAGTTGTTTAAAAGAAGTCAAAGTTCTGGGCTGTGTTACAAAGATACACCTGATAAAAAATGGTCATTTGTAAGAAGGTTATTTGAAAGAACATAAATACAAATGACCCTATTCTAGCATGATGAATGGACATTGTTGAAGCTAACTTTGCATTTCAAAATTGTTTATCAGTCTCTGGATAACCTTGTTTTCTGAACACTTCCACCCTCTGACATGACTTCACACTACACCCTGTATGTGTACCTTGTTCAGTTCACACTGCTATCTTACCATTATCTACATGGACTCTGCATAATGCTTGCTCAATAAGCAGCCAAGCGAATTTAATCTAATTAACAGGTCGATTAGTTCTTATCTTAATATTCTTTGTACATAAGCACCTAATTGATTGCTTCTCCTTTCCTAGAAACCCTAAGAAGATTTCCACTGATTACTAAGTATCCTGGTTTATTTAATAGATTGTTAAGTCTGCAAAAGCCAAACACAATACAGTGAGAAATGGAATATTTATCTCTGTGATGTAGGTCCTAGCTATTTTTAGAATGGATTAATCAGATCTCTACATAATACTATAATTTATCTGAATAATTTCTTTCTTAGTCTCTTACTCTCATAGACACTCCTGGTAAAGTTGCTCTTATCAAAGTAAATCTGTGGATGCCAAGCTAATACTATCTTTACACTAATCTCTTCTCTCCTTTTCCCTGTTGAAGTAGGGTAAGTCACAGCATCCTGAACCCAAGTACATTCTTGAATCAGGTCCCACAACCAAGCCCAGGAGCTCTTCTTTTCTGGCTAGGGTTATGCCTGAGTCTTCAAGGATCAGAGCAGCCAGGCCCCCATCAGGAATGCTTTGTAAAACTCCCCTTGATGCTGAAGAAAGACATCTATTTTCTTTGAAAATATGTAGTTAAATTTCATGAACTTGATCCTCAATCTCTTTTAAATGTCATTTGATTATTTGGGACAGGAATAACTTTTCCATACATAAAATCTCAGGAGGAGAGGTCTAGTTGGTAGCATACCTGGTTGAGTGTACGTTACCATATGCAAAAACCCAGATTCTGGTCTACTTGGTCTAGGCTTTTGAGAGAGTCTGCATATCAATTACACTGCATATATTGAGAAAAGATTCAGTTTGTGTTTTGAAAAACTTCGAGACATACAATTAATTTTCCCCCTCTCGTATTAATTAACTAGTGATGTATATGACTACATTTTACTAGGAGTGTACATAAACACCATTCCCACCAGCAAAAGACTGTGACCCATCCCTCCCACCCACTCCCACCCCCCACTGGCCCAGGAAGCTGCATATCTACCCCTCACCACAGGGTTTTTACTTTGGTGCCCTACTTACAATTTGGTCAGGTCCTGCTTTTAGTTTCCCTTTCAGATCTTCTTCCTCAACTTCTGTTGATAAGTGGGATCATCCCATACTCATCTTTATCTTTCTGACTTAGCTCACTTAACATAATACCTTCTAGCTCCGTCCAAGATGGGTCAGAGAAGGTGGGTTCATTGTTCTTGATAGCTGCATAGTATTCCATTGTGTATATATACCACAGCTTTCTCAGCCACTCATCTGTTGTTGGACACCTAGGTTGCTTCCAGGTTTTAGCTATTATGAATTGTGCTGCTATGAACAGAAGCAACAAATAGCACAGCTATATACAAGATACTGGGTACTGTACAGCAAACCCTAACAAAAGGACTTTTCAAAGTTAACCCAATTATCAAATAATGTGATGATAACATTAACTATCGATTGTCTTTTTGAACCCTAAGACAGCAGGAACCTCACATCTCCACTATAGAGCCTCTACTTCCCCCAGTCCTGGAACCATTGGATAGGGCCCACTTTCCCGTATGCCTCTCCCAATCCATATCAAATAATATTGCATCTGCTGATCACAACCTAACCAACACAACGATTGCCACCTCAACATGCTTCACTTCAGACTGTGTCCAGAGACTACACGTGTGGAATGACAACCCTTCAGCTTCATTACTCGGGTGAGACCTTCCCTTTCATAGTATACTCTAATTCCATCTCAGGTGGTTCACTTTCTAACAAAGTCCCAAAACCTAGATATACACCAGTTTCTGTGAGAGAGAGCATATGTTCACACGTATCCGTGAACTACTGCAAAATATATACCTGAAAGCAGAAGTACACTAGAGTTTGCAGTGAGTATCCCCCTAACACTTCCTCTCCACTATTCCAAGCTTTGGGTCCATGATTGCTCAACAACTTGTTTGGCTTCGTATGTTAACTCTCTTTTCAGTCACCAGGTTCCAGATGTCATCAGGATGCCGGCCAGGCTTCCCTGGATTTTAGACCCCACCAATGTGTCCTGGAGCTCAGCTTCCCCAGAGACCCACCTTACTAGGGAAAGAGAGAGGCAGACTGGGAGTATGGACTGACCAGTCAACGCCCATGTTCAGCGGGGAAGCAATTACAGAAGCCAGACCTTCTACCTTCTGCAACCCACAATGACCCTGGGTCCATGCTCCCAGAGGGATAGAGAATGGGAAAGCTATCAGGGGAGGGGGTGGAATATGGAGATTGGGTGGTGGGAATTGTGTGGAGTTGTACCCCTCCTACCCTATGGTTTTGTTAATTAATACTTTCTTAAATAAAAAAAATAATAAAAAAAAAGAAAACCAGATTCAAGCCCCTGCTCCCCACCTGCAGGGAGGGGGAGCTTCATGAACCGTGAAGCAGGTCTGCGGGTGTCTTTCTCTGTTTCTTTCTTTCTTTTTTTTTTTTTTTTGTCTCCAGGGTTATCACAGGGGCTCGGTGCCTGCACTACGAATCCACTGCTCCTGGAGGCTATTTTTTCTTTTTTGTTGCTCTTGTTGTTTATAATTGTTGTTGTTGTTGTTGTCATTGTTGTTGTTGTTGTTGGATAGGACAGAGAGAAATGGAGAAAGGAGGGGAAGACAGGAAGGGTGAGAGAAAGATAGACACCTGCAGACCTGCTTTACCAACTGTGAAGTGACTTCCCTGCAGGTGGGGAGATGGAGGCTCGAACCGTGAACCTTATGCCAGTCCGTGTGCTTTGTGCCATGTGCACTTAACCCGAGGCACTACTGCCTGGCCCCCTCTCTATTCCTTTTTATCTCCCCTCCCTCTCTTAATTTCTCTCTGCTCTATCAAATAAAATAAAAAGTAAAAAAACGGCCACTGGAGGGAGTCGGGCAGTAGTACAGCAGGTTAAGTACATGTGGCATGAAGCGCAAGGACCCGCATAAGCATCCTTGCCACCACCTGGTTCCTTCCTCATACAATCTCTACTGGCGGGTGCTCAATTTTACAACCCCATAAGTGTTTCTACCCTGCTAACTGGAGCAGCTACATATACAATATTACAAGTTCTCTTTCAGTCACTGAATACTTGTATACGATTGGTTGGTTGTGGTTTCTTCCTCAGGGTCTGGAATCATTAAAAGAAGGAGGAGGAGGAGGTGGTGGATAAGGAGGAGGAAAGAGAGAGAGAAAAAAAAAGGAAGGAAAGAAAGAAGGAAAGAAGGAAGGGAGGGAGGGAAAGAGGAGATCAAAATCAAAATTAAAGATTTGTCTTCCTAGTAGTTTTTCCTCTGTTCTCTCCTCAAGACCTTACCCTATAACTGGTTTGAGAATGCTGGAAGAGTTGAGAAGAACAGTCTTGAAACTAGAAACTGGCTCAGGACTACCTGAAACAGCCATATTACAATGCAAGGACCCAGGTTCATGCCTCTGGTCCCCACATGCAGGGGGATAGCTTTGCAAGTGGCGAAGCAGCGTTGCAGGTATCTCCCGTCTCTCTCCCTCTCTGTCACCCCCCCCTTCCATCTCGATTTCTGACTATTTCTGCCCAATCAATAAATAAAGATAATAAGAAAAATGGGATTATATGAGAAAGTGTTACACTTAATTGAGTTATAGCAAAGAGCTTATAGTCTTCTATACAAGGTGTTACTTTTTTTCATTATTATTTCTTCCTTCAGTTTTATCTAATATATCAGTTCATTTTTATTTACTTATTTATTATTGGGTATTGGTATGCTTCTAAGACCCCTTCTGTTTCAATGGTTTAATCCCCCCTGCTTAACACTGTATTCTATTTACATAACCACTGTTAACTAAGAACTGCCCTGCCTGCAGGGCATTGATTTAATCCCCACTGGTTCATGATGTCTTTTTGCTACACCCCTCTCGTAGTACACCCTGATTTGCACAAGTCACTTTTCGCTCCACCCTCTCTACGTCACATCCTGTTTCTGCCCTACTTGGCGAGTATATATATAAGGACAGGATTGTGATTATAGTTTAGTTTTGGCTTAGACTGTGCTGCGTTCCACATGAATAAAGAGATACTGTGTACAGCTCAGCCATGAGTCTCTGGTCCTCTGTCTCCTGCCCGCAAAGCTAGCCCGGCAATTGGGTAGACACAGAGAAATTTGGGAGGGGGGATAGGCATGGAAAAGACAGCACTTTACTACTCATGAAGATTTCCCCTTGCAGGTTGAGAGAAAGGGACTTGAACCTGGACCCTTGTGCATTGTAATGTGTGCACTCAACCAGGTGCACCACCACCTAGCCACTCAATACTCGTTTTAATATATACTATCATGGAAAAACCAGATAGTCTTTGACAAAGCACTAAATTGGTGTTGTGTAGGTCTGAGTATTTAATTAAAACTAATGGTCTATTAGAAGTCTAAGTACACTGATCTTGAATGCCAAATCATCTGAGCTAAAAGGACAATTCTGTTAGCTAGGATTAGCGGACAGGTGGGAGATAAAGTTCCAGCAATGATTATTCTTTGAAAGTGGTAGGATTCAACTTTTTATAACATCACACCACTAATTATTTTTAATAATTACTATAAACCATCTCAAGTATGAAAATGTTTTCATTTAGACTTCATTATATTTCTAGAAAATTAGCAGTAGTTTTTGTTCAGTTTTGTTCCATCTTGTACTTCCTCATTTTCCAATCTCCACTATTTTTCCTACATAACTGCCTTATAAAATAATTTTATTTAAAATTTAAAATTCTTTCTGAAGTAGTTTGAGAGTGAACCCAAAGGGAATAAAATAATATGAAGATCCATGGTGTTAAACACTGCTAGTCAAATTTATGTATGCAGTTTTTTTTAAAAAAAATTATTGTATTTATTTATTTATTTATTGGATAGAAAGTGCAAATTGAGAGGGAAAGGGGGGATAGAGAGGAAGAGAGATAGAGAGACAGTTGTAGAACTACTTCACCACTTGCAAAGTTTCCCCCCCTGTAGGAAAACTAGTTGCAATCTAGTTTCTCTCTCTCTCTCTCTCTCTCTCTCTCTCCTTTTCAGTTTCTCCCTTCTCTCTAGATTTCTCTCTGTCTCTATTTAATAGATATTTTTAAAAATTAAAATAGTACTAAAAGTAAAAGGCAACTTATCAGAGTTTTCAGGTTATAAAACCAGTACGATAGACATGCAGAGAGAAGATAGATGGATAACTGAATCTGAAGGAACTGTGAAGGCTGACACATCTGACTCCTAGAAACTATTAAGCGGGAGCAGAGGCTATGCTCTTGATGCAGAATTTCTTCTGGCTTGGGGAAACCTCAGTTTGGCACTTAAGAAAGTTCAACTAGTTAGTGGAGGCTTAGTAACATCAAGAATTATCTCCTATACATAGAGTCAAGTATATTGCTTTGGAGAAAACACCAGAAGTGAATCAAAACAACTTTTGCTAAATCCATCTCAGAAGAAAAAAGAAATCAGAAATAGTTTCATTTCTCAAGAAATATATAAGTAGAAAGCTGTTTTGTTGAGAGAGTTTGAATAAAAATCACCAAGGTTATGATGTTCTGCTTTGCTACGTGCACAGCTCAGCCTCGAAGTTCCCCGCTGCTTTGAAGAAAGCTTCTGTGTCTTGGTCTCTTTCATTCTCTCTGCTTCTAGATGTCTCTCTGTCTCTCTGTATAAGGAAAAAAAAAGAATTACAAAGTTTAAAAAATGTTATACCATCAGAAATATTGCCAGACTGAACTGAAAAGAACAAAGTAGGGACAGAATAAAGAATCGCTGTGAGAGAGGGTGTCCAAGAGCTGGGTTGAGGAGGTACCCTTGAGCTAAAGAAATGAGGCTCACTCCTAGGGTGAGTGGGGGTGGAGGGGAGGGCTAGACTGCGAACTGGCACCTGCTCAGACTACACAAGAGCTTTCCGATTTGTACTTTGGTAACAAAAGATTTGATGTGTTCTTCAAGATGTCCAGAGGAGGTACAGAGAAAATTGACTCAGTCTGAATTTAGATTTTGCTCTCAGTAAGAGCAAGATTTTTTTCTTCCAGTGTTTTCACTATTATGCAACTGAATACAATTTATTTTCCTTAAAAATAATAAATGATAAGTGCTGGGGAGATAGACAATGATGAGGCCAAAAAAAAAAAAATCATGCCTGATAGTCTGAGGACTCAGATTGAATCCCAGATATCATCATAGGGCTGAGCTGAGCAGTGCTCTGGTAAAAAAAAAAAAAAGAAAAGTAAGTAATGACAGTATATATATAACATGACTATGCCCTGCCGTGCATACCTCAGAAAGTTGGTATGAGAATCCAGTAAATATATTCACAAAGACTATATACCCTAAATACCAGGTATGATTATTATGAAAAGAATTTTAATGCAGCTATCAATTTGATAAGTACAAGTAAGTTACATTCATAGCTTTTATTAAACAGGCCTTTGAAATATCACTGATCATATAAAACATATTTATATTGAATCATAGTAAAGCAGCTTGCTTATGGTAGAGCCTGTAAAAGTCTCTAATAAACTGTTAATGTTTACATTTAAGTGAAATGCTATGCTGTGTATCTAGAACTGTTTGCAATAATATTTTAACTCAACAAATGTCATGTTTGGTTAAAGAATTTGACCAATCAGTGGTAACATTTTGAATTGAAAAAAGAAAGAAAGAAAGAAAGAAAGAAAGAGGAAGAAAGAAAGGGAAAGAAAGAAAGAGTCATTGTAGTTGCTAACCATGTATACAAAATAGGTTGACAGCAGCACTTAAGTGTTTGAATAAGTGTTTGAGTCTTATAACCCTGTCAAGATGACACTTAAAATTAATCACCATCGGCAGTACATATTTACTGTCAAGTTACTACCAAAAGATTGAAGTACCGAGTAGATGTGATCATAGAATACGACACCACGCACAAATCATGCACTTCTAACTCCCATCTCCACCTTCTTCAGTTGCTGAGGCCCTGCCAACAATGACACAGAGGTACAATAGCTGTCATTGCCACTCTTCGTTTGACTACTCTTCTCTCCGTTGTAACTTTCCTTCTAAAATGCCCCCATTTAGAGGTTGAGCACAGATTCATGTCCTCTTTCACATTATATTTCAGAATTAACTATACAGTCCTACCAAGTGAAACTCTTCTCATTGAAAACTTGGATGGAAGGTGCACCTGGTTAAGCACACACATTACAGTGCACAGGTTCAAGCCCCTGGTCCTCACCTGTAGGGGAGAAACTTTATGAGTGGTGAAACAAGGCTGCAGGTGTCTCTCTGTGTCTCTCCCTCTCAGTCGCCCCCTCCCCTCTAAATTTCTGTCTGTCTCTATCCAATAATAAATAAATAAATATATTTTTTTAAAAAAGAAAACTTGGGTGGAAGTTACACGGATGCATGGGTGAAAATAGACACTTCCAACTGCCATGCTGAGTCATTTATTCCTTATCATTGAAATAATTGCTTCTATTTATCTATTAGATTTCCTAGTGCATACCTTGTTTGACTTTGCAGAAACTTCCATTAGAAAAAGCCTTCCATCTCATTATATTTTCCTCAGGGAAGGAGGCTACATCATAGCATTTAAACTCTGTCATTAAACTTCTTTAAGATTTGCCGCTTAGTGTGTACATAACTTGTTAAAAATCCTTTTTATCTCACCCATATAAAACTGAAACTGAGTTTTCTTTCACATCATTTCTCTTAAATGTTTACAGAAATAATGTATGTACATGTATTTATATACATGATATTCTCTGTGTCAGTGTGTGTGTGAGTGTGTGTGTGTGTGTGTGTGTGTGTGTGTGTGTTTGCAGAGGTTGTGTCATTGATTTTTCCAGGTTACTGTCATCGAGATAAAATAAGAATTGCCATATTTAACTTTAGCAATAAGCCACTGCCAAGCATTGCAATCTAGTTTCTTGGCTCTTACTGCTAAGATTTCTGTCTTCACATTTATGTTTCCTGTTAGTTCCTGTATCAATTTAGAAATATGTAAAGGGTGACTATAAAAAGATATCTGGAAGGTAAAAATGCATGTGCTACTCTCAACCAAAAGGATTACCACTGTTTACCTAGCTCCTCCTAAGAAGTCATTTGTTTTGGAACTTGCAAAATAAATTTTGAAACAATGCCACATCATGCCACAAAATATTAATAGGTCCAATTAATACGTTGATACATGTTTGATTCCATCATCCCTCATTCCCTGTATGTCATCCTTCTTTTAATCAGTGGTGACAGTTCTGTAATGGAGAACTAGAAATATGACTTTAGGGCAAGCCAAACTACTAATCATTAATATAGCTCTGTATGTTTTCCAGCAGATGTGTTTTCCTGCTTCGTCTACAAGGAAGATATTTTGTAAAACTTCTACTCAGATTACTTCCCAAGATTCGTTCACAAACCATAAAATTCAAAGGAATACTGAGTTCACTAGTGACAAGAGTTTGCTTTTTGTTTGTTTGTTTCTTCTAAGCAAGCCATCATTTCAGTTTTGCCTGCTTGGTATAGTACAGGATCATTAACGCAATCAAATTATATTAGCTGCACTTATGTCAGCAACAAAAATAGCAGATCACTTCCTGGTATTGTATTTATATTTCTTTAGCTATGCTGGGAGCTGAAAGACAACTCTAAATTGAATAACAGTGATCACTTTGGAGGTTCTGAAACTGTTACCACCAGTGGAATATTGATTGCTAATTATGTAGATTCCATCATGAATAATGGTACAAACAGATCTATTAAACAAGCCAGTTATTCTTCCAAATTGTCACTTAGCAATGATTGTCACTCTAGAAAAAAATTAACAAATGCCTTCAGGGCATCTGAAGGAGGTAAGTCAGCTGCCTTTAAAAATATTTAGCAGATATGTATCATTTGATCGCTTGTAGTATATGCCAGGTTTGTTATTGAGGAATACCCAATTGTCTCAATTTCTTATAAATCCATAAGCTTCAACTCATTATGGCAGATTCTAGAAAACCCTACTTTTTTTTTTTTGGTGGCTAAAGGACTAACATTTTTGTTGTATTATTAAACAATATTTAAGTGTATGACCTTACTTGATTTTTAAAAAAATTATTATTTTATAGAACAGAAAGAAATTGAGAGGGGAAGGGAGGCAGAGAGCGAGAGAGACACCTGCAGAACTGCTTCACCACTCATGAAGCATCCCCCTGGAGGTAGAGACCAGGGGCTTGAACCCAGATTTTTGCTCATGGTGATGTATGAGCTCAACCAGGTGCTTCACTACCAGACCTTATTAATTGTATGTGATTTATTCAGTTTGTATATTATGTCATATATATATATATATATATATACACATATATATACAGATATTCCACAGTAAACCAACACAGGGATGATGCATAGTAGGGTAATATTTCCCACAAACTGTTTCTACGCAGTGTAAACACAGAAAACCAGAAGCAAACTCTTGAAGATTTGCTTCTTTGAAATTATGATTATGATGAACTATATCTTTGTTTTACATTTCATTTAGAACAGTAATAGTTCTTGGGGCAAATAAAAGGCATTAACCATAGTGCTGCAAATGTTCAAAATCATAAAAAAAAAATCTAGGAAAGTAAGCGACTAGCAGGTGGCTCACTCGATAGAGCACACGTGCGACCGTGGACAAGAAACCAGGTTGAAGCCCAGGCCACCACATGGAAACTCCTGCAGGGGGGAAGCTTCACAAGTGGTGGAGTAGTGTTGTGGTATCTCCTTTCTCTTCTCTCTATCTCACTCTCTCACCCTCTATCTGAAGGAAAGAAAAGAAAAAAACTGTACGTGAGTCATAGTAGAGCCAGGCACTTAACCCCACTAGGAAAATATAAAATAAGGCAATTCTAAGAAATTGTTACTTAACCCTGAGGAATAAGACCAAATCTTGCCCTAGATAGCGTCCTGGAGTAGAAAAGGGAAATTAATAAAAAAAAACTAAGGAAATCCAGATAAATGATATCATCATTGCTTCCTTACTGGGTCAAGTATGCTGTAATGTAAGGTGTCAACAGAATAGGAATCTGGGTGCAGGGTACCAAGAACTCTGAACCACAACTTTTCAGTAAGCTAAAATTATTTTAAAATAAAATATTTGTTGAGAAATAAATAACAGATACTGTTGAAAAGAAGAATCTTCTGATGTGATAGTTGCAGAATAAGATGCTTTTTAGTTTATAAATTATTTCTATAATCGTGACAGTTCTCACATCTGCTACTATAAAATTCATTGCAGTTTCTCAGCCTGCTGGAGAAAAATGCATTTAATTATCAGTGAAATTCAACTCCAGCTTGTTATGATGAATGATTTGAACCTGTCAGCTTTTTTTTCTCTCTCTCTCTCTCTTAAAACAAAAGAACTGAAATGAAATACAGTCTTCTTCCACTACTCCTTTCCTTCCACCTGCTTCATTTAATTGATGAAGGATTGGGCTTTTATTAATCTTTTTGAGCTCTTCTGTAAGATGCAGTAAAAGCTAATATGATATCATTGTATCTAGCTAATGTATGTGCTTTGTGAAAGTGATACACCCTGCCAAGACATAAATTACTTAAGCTTTGATAAATGTGTTGAAATCAGTGAATGTTCAAACAGATAAAGCATAGCAATTCCTCTTTTTCTGCCTTTTGTAAATCCCACTTTGCACTTGTAGTTAAATGTTTCTTGCATTATTGTTGTAATATGATGAGACAGAGACAGCAATTCTATTGGTATTAGCATCAAGAGTCCTAGCAAGTGCAAAACTAACCAGCTTGATACTAATGTGTGTTTGCCTACGGGCTCAGAACCACCACCTATAGGCCTTCCCCAGAATGTTATATCACAGACATGATTTAGGAATGAGGGCACCTGCCAGACACTTGATGCTATTGGCTCCCTTGGATGACTCATTGAGTAGGTTGAAATCGAAGCTATGCAAACACATTTTGTTGGCAAAGAGAAACTCACCTGTGTCTGTGACCTGGCTATGACTCAGATGTCAGGGAGACTGCGAGCATGAAGAATCATTTGATTGATGTTCCAGGGTTGAGAAGGTGGATATCTACTGGATCACTGATTTATCATGTAGTGCTGAAAAAGCTGCTTGATTAACTATTAATCAGTTTACTGGCGACTCAAGAGTTCACCTGTTCCTTGGAGAATGGTCCTTGAATAGCATGAGACTTATCTATTGGACCATGCAGGAGTCATCAGTCATTGCATGCCTTATCTCAGAGATTGAGCTTAGTAATATCGCGCCATTCTTTTACTTCTAACAAACAACCAGCAAAAGAGAAAACAGGCTCTCAACAAAAATTCAAATGAGGGATGATGAGGTCATTAGACATCAGAACCTATGCTTTTTTATTATCTTTATTTATTGGATAGAGGCAGCCAGAAATTGAGAGAGAATGGGGAGATAGAGAAGGAGACAGAGAAACATTGCTTTACCATTTGCAAAGCTTTCCCCATGCAAGTGGGAAGTGGGGTCTTGAACCAGGGTCCTTATGCATTGTAACATGTGCACTCAACCAGGTGTGCCACCTCCCAGCCCCTAACCTATGCTTTTCCACCAAGTTTCCTCCATATTGGGAGTGTGTAGATGAGAAACAGGAAGGGTTGGGGCTCATTCAAGCATACACCTTGGTGACTGATGTCATACAACTATCTGTTTAAACCAAGTATAATAGTCAGTGCCCTGTCAACAGTGGGCCATCTTCTTCTTCTTCTAGCGTTTGCCCTTCTTCCGTAGCCAGTCAACAGCGTCAGGTTGAAAGCTGTCAGGAGCTGCTTGTTGCTGGCTTTGAAAGTGACTGGGATCCATGTGGATTCAGTCGGCTAGGAAGGATCGTCAGTTTCCCCAATGAATATATATATATTTCCCCAATGAAAATATATATATCATATGGAGGCTAGTGAACTAGCTTACTTGGATGTTGTACTGCTTTGACATGTGTGTATCCCAGACTTCAGCCTCCAACCCTTACAATGTTGAAGAAAACTTCAGTGTTGTGGTCTCTTTTGCTCTCTCTGCCTCTCTGTCTTTATAAAAAAAAATCCTAAGGAATAGAAAATGCATTTATAATGTAGTCCTGTATTTATTGATTGTGTAAATATACTTCATTTGTGTACAAGGAAACCCACGTACAAATGGACAGTCTAAACTCACGTTGCTCAAAGATCAGCTGTATTTACCCTTTCAATTAAACATTTCTGACAGCTTTTTTTTTTTAAGGAGATCTTTTTATTTATTTATTTATTTATTTATTTATTTATTATTTAAGAAAGGATTAATTAACAAAACCATAGGGAAGAAGGGGTACAACTCCACACAATTCCCACCACGCAATCTCCATATCCCACCCCCTCCCCTGATAGCTTTCCCATTCTCTATCCCTCTGGGAGCATGGACCCAGGGTCATTGTGGATTGCAGAAGGTAGAAGGTCTGGCTTCTTTTTTTTTATTTTTTTAATTTTTTATTTTAGAAAGGATTAATGAACAAAAACATAAGGTAGGAGGGGTACAACTCCACACAATTCCCACCACCCAATCCGCATAACCCACTCCCTCCCATGATAGCTTTCCCATTCTCTAGCCCTCTGGGAGCATGGACCCAGGGTCATTGTGGGTTGCAGAAGGTAGAAGGTCTGGCTTCTGTAATTTCTTCCCCGCTGAACATGGGCGTTGACTGGTCGGTCCATACTCCCAGTCTGCCTCTATCTTTCCCTAGTAAGGTGTGTCTCTGGGGAAGCTGAGATCCAGGACACATTGGTGGGGTCTTCAATCCAGGGAAACCTGGCCGGCATCCTGATGACATCTGGAACCTGGTGACTGAAAAGAGAGTTAACATACAAAGCCAAACAAATTGTTGAACAATCAGGGACCCAAAACTTGGAATAGTGGAGAGGAAGTGTTAGGGAGGTACTCACTGCAAACTCTAGTGTACTTCTGCTTTCAGGTATATATTTTGCAGTAGTTTATGGAAACGTGTGAACATATACTCTCTCTCATAGAAACTGGTGTATATCTAGATTTTTGGGACTTTGTTAGAAAGTGAACCACCTGAGATGAAATTAGAGTATACTTTGAAAGGAAAGGTCTCACCCGAGTAATGAATCTGAAGGGTTGTCATTCCACACGTGAAGTCTCTGGACACAGTCTGGAGTGAAGCATGTTGAGGTGGCAATCATTGCGTTGATTAGGTTGTGATCAGCAGATGCAATATTATTTGATATGAATTGGGAGAGGCATACGGGAAAGTGGACCCTATCCAATGGTTTCAGGACTGGGGAAAGTAGAGGCTCTATAGTGGAGATGTGAGGTTCCTGCTGTCTTAGGGTTCAAAAAGACAATCGATAGTTAATGTTATCATCACATTATTTGGTAATTGGGTTAACTTTGAAAAGTCCTTTTGTTAGGGTTTGCTGTACAGTACCCAGTATCTTGTATATAGCTGTGCTACTGGATGCTTCTGATCTACTTGGTATAGGCTTTTGAGAGAGTCCACATATCAAATACACAGCCTATATATTAAAAAGATTCAGTTTGTGTTTTGAAAAACTTTGAGACATACAATTGATTTCCCCCCTATCATATTAATTAACTAGTGATTGATATGTCTACATTTTGCTAGGAGTGTACATAAACACCATTCCCACCAGCAAAAGACTGTGACCCATCCCTCCCACCCACTCCCACCCCCCACTGGCCCAGGAAGTGGCATGTCTACCCCTCACCACTGGGTTTTTACTTTGGTGCCCTACTTATAATTTGGTCAGGTCCTGCTTTTAGTTTCCCTTTCAGATCTTCTTACTCAACTTCTGCTGATGAGTGTGATCATCCCATACTCATCTTTATCTTTCTGACTTAGCTCGCTTAACATAATTCCTTCTAGCTCTGTCCAAGATGGGTCAGAGAAGGTGGGTTCATTGTTCTTGATAGCTGCATAGTTTTCCATTGTGTTTATATACCACAGCTTTCTCAGCCACTCCTATGTTGTTGGGCACCTGGGTTGCTTAAAGGTTTTAGCTATTATGAATTGTGCTGCTATGAACATAGGAGTACACACCTCTTTTTGGTTGGGTGTTATGGAGTCCTTGGGGTATAACCCCAGGAGAGGAATTACTGGATTATATGGAAGGTCCATGTCTAGCCTTGTGAGAGTTTTCCAGACTGCTCTCCACAGAGGCTGTACCAATTTACATTCCCACCAGCAATGTGAAAGGGTTCCTCTGTCCCCACAACCTCTCCAGCATTTGTTGCTGCTGACCTTTTTGATGTATGCCATTCTTACAGGAGTGCGGTGGTATCTTAGTGTTGTCTTAATTTGCATTTCTCTGACAATCAGTGACCTAGAGCAGTTTTTCATATGTTTGTTAGCCTTTTGGATCTCCTCTGTAGTGAATGTTTTGTTCATGCCCTCTGCCCATTTTTGGATGGGGTCATTTGCTTTTTTGGTGCTAAGTTGCTGAGCTCTTTATATATTTTGTTGATTGGTTTCTTGTCTGATGTATGGCATGTGAAGGTCTTCTCCCATTCTGTGAGGGGGCTCTTTGTTTGTTTAATAGTTTCTTTGGATGTGCAGAAGCTTTTCAATTTGATGTAGTCCCATTGGTTTGTTTCTGCTTTAGTCTTCCTTGCAATTGGGTTTGATTCATCAAAGATGTCCTTGAGGTGTAGGTGGGAAACTGTTTTACCAATGTTTTCCTCTATGTATTTGATTGTTTCTGGTCTGACATCTAGGTTTTGATCCATTTGGAGTTGATTTTTGTTTCTGGTGAGATAAGGTGGTTCAATTTCATTCTTCTGCATGTTACAACCCAGTTTTCCCAGCACCATTTCTTGAAGAGAGCCTCCTTTTTTCATTTAATCCTTTGGGCCCCCTTGTCAAAGATTAGATGTCCATAGGTGTGGGGATTTATTTCTGGGCTTTCAATTCTGTTCCACTGGTCTGTGTGCCTATTTTTGTTCCAGTACCATGCTGTTTTGATGATGATGGCTTTATAATAGAGTTTAAGGTCTGGGAGTGTGATGCCTCCATTTCTGTTTCTTTTCCTCAAGATGGTTTTGGCAATTCTAGGTCTTTTCAGGTTCCAGATAAATGACTGTAGTGTTTGTTCTATTCTCTTAAAGAAGCTTGGTGGAACTTTGATGGGTATTGCATTAAATTTGTATATGGTTCTGGGGAGAATATTCATTTTAATGATATTTATTCTTCCAATACATGAGCATGAGATATCTTTCCATTTCTTGGTATCAAATTCTATTTCCTTGAGTAGCAACTCATAGTTTTCAGCATACAAGTCTTTCACTTCTTTGGTCAACTTTATTCCTAGGTATTTGATTGATTTTGCTGAAACAGTAAATGGGAGTGATTTCTGGATGTCTTCTTCTTCAGATTTAGTGTTTGCATAAAGAAATGCCACTGGTTTTTGTACATTGATTTTGTAGCCTGATACCTTGCTATATTGCCTAATAACTTCCAGTAGTTTTCTCCTGGATTCTTTAGGTTTGTCTATGTATACTCTCATATCATCTGCAAATAGTGAGAGCTTGACTTCTTCCCTTCCAATCTGTATTCCTTTGATTCCTTTCTCTTGCCTGATTGCTATGGCAAGAACTTCCAATACTATGTTGAAGAGTAACGGTGACAGTGGACAGCCCTGTCTAGTCCCCGATCTGAGGGGGAATGCTTTCAGCTTCTGTCCATTGAGTATGATGTAGGCTCTAGGTTTGCTATATATAGACTCCACTATCTTGAGGAATTTCCCATCTATTCCCATTTTTTGTAGAGTTTTGAGCATGAATGGGTGTTGGATTTTGTCAAAGGCTTTCTCTGCATCTATTTAGATAATCGTGGTTTTTGGCTTTGCTTTTATTGATGTGGTGAATGACATTGATTGACTTATGGATGTTGAACCAGCCTTGCATTCCTGGGATGAATCCCACTTGATCATGATGAACAATCTTTTTGATATGTTGCTGTATCTGGTTGGCCAAGATCTTGTTTAATATTTTGGCATCTATGTTCATCAGCGATATTGGTCTGTAGTTTTCCTTTTTTGTTCTTTCCCTGTCAGCTTTTGGTATCAGGGTGATGTTGGCTTCATAGAAGGTGGAAGGGAGTATTCCTGTTTCTTCAATCTTATGGAAAAGCTTCAGAAGTATGGGTACTAACTGTTTCCTGAAAGTTTTCTAGAATTCGTTTGTAAAGCCATCTGGTCCAGGACTTTTGTTTTTGGGGAGATTCTCAATAACGGTTTCAATTTCTTTGTCTGTGATTGGTGCATTTAGATTTTGTAGTTCTTCTTGGTTCCGTTTTGGAAGGCCATATGCTTCTAGGAATTGTTCCATTTCTTCCAGATTCTCTAGCTTGATGGCATATAGTTCTTTATAGAAGTTTCACAGGATTCTCTGGATTTCTGTGGTGTCAGTTGTGATATCTCCTGCATCGTTTACAATTCTATTAATTTGAGTCTTCTCTCTTTTTTGTTTGGTGAGTCTGGCTAGGGGTTTGTCAGTTTTGTTTAATCTTTCAGAGAACCAACATTTGGCTTCACTGATCTTTTGTATGGTTCTTTTATTTTCGATGATGTTTATTTCTGCTCTAACTTTAGTGATTTCTGTCCTTCTGGGTGCTTTCGGGTTCCTTTGTTCCTCTTCCTCTAAGTCCTTGAGGTGTGCAGTAAGGTTGTTCATTTGAGCTTCTTCTTGGTGTTTAATATGTTATTGTATGGATATAAGTTTCCCTCTAAGTACTGCTTTAGCTGTGTCCCAAATATTTTGATAGGTTTTGTCTTCATTTTCATTTGTTTCCAGGAACATTTGAATTTCCTGCTTGAGTGAGTCTCTGACCCAGTGGTTTTTAAGGAGTGTGTTATTTAGTTTCCAAATTCTTTGACTTTTAATAATTGTCTGTTTGTTGTTAAATGTTAGTTTTACTCCACTGTGGTCTGAGAAGATACTTGGGATGATTTCAATGCTCTTCAATTTATTGATGCTGTCTTTGTGGCCTAACATGTGGTCTGTCCTTTAGTATGTGTTATGTGGATTTGAAAAGAAGGTGTATTCCAGTTTTTTGGGCTGAAGGACTCTGAAAATGTCCAAGAGGTCTAGTCTGTCAATCTCTTCATTCAATTCTCTTGTATATTTATTGGTTCTCTGCTTTGTTGATCTGTCTAAGTGTGAGAGTGGGGTATTGAAGTCTCCCACTATTATTGTATTACTATTGATGCATTTTTGAAATTCTTTCAGTAGGTGCTTAATGTATTTAGATGGTCCCTCATTGGGTGTATAGATGTTAATAATTGTTAAGTCTTCTTGGCTGATTGATCCTCTAATCATTATGTAATGTCCTTGCCTATCTTTTATTACTTTATTTAATTTAAAATCCATCGTGTCTGAGATGAGAATAGTTGTTCCTGCCCTTTTTTGTGGTCCGTTAGCCTGTATGATAGTTTTCCACCCTTTCACTTTAAGTCTGTGTTTATCTTGTTGTGACAGATGGGATTCTTGCAAGCAGCATATGGTTGGGTTATGTTTTCTTATCTATCCCCCCACCCTGTGCCTTTTGATGGTTGAGTTTAAGCCATTGACGTTTATTGATATTATGGACTTAATGTATTGTAGTGCCATTGTTCAAAAAAAAATTTTTGTTTGCTCTGATATATTGCAAGTATTATAGTGATGTTCTTGTTTATAAGAGGTCTCTTAGAACCTCTTTCAGGGCCAGCTTAGTGATGGTTGCCTCCTTTAACTGTTGTTTGTCTAAGAAGGTTTTGATCCCTCCATCTAGTTTGAAAGAAAGTCTGGCAGGATATATTATCCTTGGTTGAAACCCTTTTTCATTCAGGGCTCGATAGATATCTTTCCATTCCTTTATGGCTTTTAGAGTTTGAGTGGAGAAGTCTGCAGATAATCTTATGGGTTTTCCCTTGTATGTGACTTTTTGTTTCTCTTTTGCAGCCTTTAGGTTCCTTTCTTTATCCTTACTTCTTCTAATTGTGACTATGATGTATCTTGGTGTCTTCAGGTCTGGGTTGATTCTGTTTGGTACTCTCTGGGCCTCTTGAATCTTGATGTCCTTTCTGTCATTCAGGTCTGGGAAGTTTTCTTCTATTATTTCCTCTAGAATGTTTGCTTCCCCTTCCTCTCTTTCTTCCTCTGTCAGGCCAATTATACAAATGTTACTTCTTTTGAGATCATCCCATATGTCTCTGTTGTTGTTTTCAGTGTCTCTCAATCTCTTTTTAAGCTCTTTCACCTCTTTCTTCATTTTCTCTAACTCATCCTCTGTCTGACTAATTCTGTTTTCTGCTTCTGTTAGTCTGCTTTCCCTTGCCTCAGCTTCTTTCTTCATTACAGCTATTTCAGCTTTCAGTTCTCTAATTGCCTCAAGATAATCAGTATTTTCCTTGGGGGTCTCAACTGTTGTTTCCCTAATACTGCCATTCCTTTCCTCCGTGTTGTTTTCATTTCTGTGATTAATAAGTTTATTATTGCTTGCATACTTTTCTTATGTATGGTTACTTCTGGCTGATTTGTTGTTTCTTCTGGGCTCTTGTCTTCATTCATTGGAGTAGCAGTTTTATTTGTTTTTGATCTACCCATTTTTTGATTTATGTGTTTCTTTCTTTTATTTATATGCTCTGTTGTTCCTCAGTTGTTGTGTCTTGAGTACAAGCAACACTGTACTAAATACCTTTATGACAATTGCACTCACCAACTTGAGGAATTACAGTAGCAACTGAAGCAAGTTTTGAAGCAGTTTAATCGTTACCAGTTAGCCAAACAATTTCTCCAGTCCATGAAAGTATAGTAACCAAATCCCAGTGAATAAGAAAGAGAAAAGAAAGAAGGGATAGCAAGAATATACAGTTATGCAAATCTACTATCCACTGTATATTCTAGGGGTAGCAAGAGGGGAAAGGGAACTGGAGAAGAGATACAAACATAGAGAGTCCACTCTGAGTCAGATTTCTTCTCCAAAATAATTCATAAATTCAGAAAGGCAAAGAAGAAGGAAGGAAGAAGTGTATGACAAGATTTAAAAAAAAAGAAAAGAAAAGTAAAAGAAAGAAGAGACAAGAGAGAGAAAAGGGAAAAGATAAGAAATAGAGCTGTAATTAAAGAGCAGTGAAAGGAAAGGGTTTTTTTATTACTTTATTTTAAATTAAATTAAATTTAATTTTTTTGATTAGCTAGGAGGGGGAGGGAGGGTAGAGGAGGTAGGATTAAGGAGACAAGTTCCTTCCACAATAGATAAGATGCCCACTACCCTAGCAATGAAAGATACCCTAAGAGTTACTTCTGATCAACCTAAATGTGGGGGAAGATATATGTCTTTATATAGTATTAATAGTAAAATAGAGCAGGGTAAAAAAAAAATAAAATAAAAACCCTGTCCCAGATTACCTCAAACCTTGTGATCAGAGGCAGCTGATTGTTAAGAATGAGAAAAAAAAAAAACAACTCAGGACTAAACAAGGCTAGCTGAAATAGACAGTTATGCAAATCTACTATCCACTTTATATTCTAGGGGTGGCTAAAGGAGGAAGGGAAGTTGAGCAGAGACACTTGCAGTGGAGTCCATACTAAGTCATAATTCTTCCCCAAAATAATTCCTAAATGTGTATCAGTGAATTCAAAAGAGCACACTGTTTGGTGGTGTGGGGGCTGGGGGTTGTGGCTTTGGAAGCTGTAGGATTAAGGAAGAAAGGATGCATTGGATCGACCTTCTCGTGCATCCTGTGAGTACCCATTCATTGGGGAAACTGACGATCCTTCCTAGCCACATGGATCCCAGTCACTTTCAAAGCCAGCAACAAGCAGCTCCTGACAGCTTTCAACCTGACGCTGTTGACTGGCTATGGAAGAAGGGCAAATGCTAGAAGAAGAATAAGGAAGAAAGGATGACAAGAATGATAAAAGAAAAAAAAAGAGAGAGAGAGAAAAAAGAAAAAGATAAGAAAAAGAACAGTCATAAAAGAGCAGTGAAAGGAAAGGTTTTTTTAATTTATTTATTTTTAATTATTTAATTAGCTATGCGGGGTGAGGTGGGGGGGTTTGGCTACTTAGAAAGAAAAAAGGCCAGAGGTTTCAGAAGGGTATAGACTTAGAATGAATGATACTCCCTGGTGGGACAGGAATTTGGTAAAGAAATAGGCTCCTATCAGGGGAGCCTGCTAGGACCTGGTCCCCAGAGACTGGTTATGGGGGTGGGGGGGGCAAAGGGGAGGAGGTATGCATAAAAATTAAAAGGAAAAAAATTTTCCCCCTTTTTTCCTACTCTAACTCTTAACCCAAATTAAGTTATAGTCACCTCCTTGGTGTCACCGCTAGGACCCCTTATTGACTGGCCTACTAAAAGTAGAAAATCCTACCATTTCCAGGAGATGTGGTCAGAGCTCAAGCCACTAGCAGCTTCTCCGCCATCTTCTGGGAACCTTCTGACAGCTTTTTGAAGTGTGCAGTTACATTTAAAAAATTGTAGTTGTGAGAACTTTGTGTATTTTAAAGTAATAAATATGTATGGTGGGGCAGGTGGTGGTGCACCTGGTTGAGCACACATGTTACAATGTACAAGAATGCAGGTTTGAGCCCCTGATCCCCACCTGCAAGGGGAAAGCTTTGCAAGTGGTGAGGCAATGATGCAGGTGTCTGTCTTTCTCCCTATCTCCCCCTACTTTCTATTTCTGGCTGTCTCTATCCAATAAATAAAGATAATAAAAATAATTTAAATGTGTGGGATTCTACACAGTTCTTCACAACCAGGCTAATATTGTCAATGCCAGTTAGAAATGTGATGGATGGTCTAGGGCCAAGAAAAAATAATAATGAATTACAAGTTTATCCACTTCTTAACTAAGGAGTCAGTATTTTCATTTCCAAAGAGGTTAACTACAGATACAGAAATTATATTATTTTTTCAGTTTTTAAATTTTTAATCAACAGTGAGTTACAATTGGAAGACTACAGGGTATACAGGGTATAGTTCTATACCGCACACACCATCAAATTTTTGTGTACCCACTCTTCCACCTCCCAAAGATAACTATCACAGATCCCATAAAGTCTTAGAAACAGTTTGTTCTGGGAGTTGGGCACTAGCACTGCGGGTTAAGCACACGTGGCGCAAAGTGCAAGGACCAGAATAGGGATCCTTGTTCAAGCTCCCCGGCTCCCCACCTGCAGGGGGGGTCACTTCACAGGTGGTGAAACAGGTCTACAGGTGTCTATCTTTCTCTCTCCCTCTCTGTCTTCTCCTCCTCTCTCCATTTCTTTCTGTCCCATCCAACAACAACAACATCAATAACAACAACAATAATAACTACAACAATAAAAAACAAGGGCAACAAAAGGGAATAAATAAATATTAAAAAATAAAAAAGAAAGTTTGTTCCTTATGCTTTTTTTTGCAAGTTCATATGTATCAGTTCTCTAGATTCTACATATGAATGAAAGAAACCATGTGGTAGTCTTTCATCTTTACTTATTTCAATAAGCATAATCACCTCTAGTTCCATCATTTTGTCCCAAAGGACACAACATCATTGTTTTCATTGTGGAGTAGTATTCCATGGAGTATATTATATACCATGACTTCTTTAGGCAGTCATCTTTCAATGAGAGCTTTAGTTACTTCTTGGATATTGTCAATAATGTGGCTATGAACATAGAAGTGCATATGTTCCTTCAAATTAGTGTCTGTGTATGTCCTGTGAGTAAATGCCCCAGAATGGCACTGCTGGATCATAAGATACTTCTGTTTTCATCTATTGAAGGACTCTCTCCTTTTCTATGTCTACATATAGTTTTGTTTTGTTTTTGTCTTAAGTGTTTTTTGTTTGTTTTGCCACCAGTGTTATCACTGGGGCTTGAACTGACACTGAATCCACTGATCCTTCTTCATTGTTGTTGTTGTTGTTCTGTATTTTATTTGCTAGGACAAACAGAAAGTGAGAGGGGATTGGGAGTTAGAGAAGGATATGGGAAAATTAGAGACCTGCAGAGCTGGTCTAAGACCATTCATGAAGTTTCCCTCCTACAGGTAGGGAGTGGAGGCTCAGACCTGGGTCCTTGCACATGGTAATTTGTGCCCTCTACCCAACCCCACTACCCACTACCCAACCCCTTCCTGTTTCTGTTCTACCACTTATCACCTCAATAAAAGTTGGAATTCCCTTGCTTCTTTTCTTGTGGGACTCTTCAGTAATTCTTGCAAGGCACAGATATAGTGGTGAATTCCTTCAGTTTTTGTATGTTTGAAAAGACCATACTTCTCCCTCATAGTTTAAAGGTAAGTTGACTAGGTAGAGTATTCAGGACTGGCAGTTCTTATCTTTTAATACCTTGAATATTCCATTATAATCCCTTTGTGCCTCCACAGTTTGTGATGAGAAATATGATGAGACACTGATAGCGTTAAAGCTCAACAAATTTTAAAGAATTCCAAAATTTACTACCAACTCCTGAAAAAAAAATTGGACCAATCTATATTAAATTGAATAGAAGAAATACTGCTAATATGAATAACAAGAAATAATTTCTCCTAGCATAATTTTATATCAGACCGAATGATTCACTGATAGTTAACAATTTACATGTTAACATAGTTAACAATTTACCATTTTATGTCAAATTCTTTTTTTCCCTACCAGACTGTAAGAGTTTTTCCTTGTCCTTACTTTTAGTTAGTTAACTATGATGTGTCTTATGTACTGTTTTGATTCAGGAACTTCAGCTATCTGGATATCTATGTTTTAAACATTGTCTGATGTAGATTTTGAGCTATGATTTCTTTGAATATGTTCTTGCTCCTCTCTCCTTGACTTCTTCCTCAGGGATCCCAATAATTCTCACATTCATCTTTCTGAATGAGTCTACTATTTCATGTAGAATTGCATAATTTTTTCCTAAGGTTTTCCTCTCCAACAGTTTTAAACTCGGGGCATGTGGTAGTTGCTTCTTGTGTTCCTAATATTCTCACATCAGCCTGATATAATCTACCTCCTAGGCCTGCTCTCTGAGTCTAAACTGCATTGACAGTGTACTTCATACACTGCCGTTTTGTTTGGAGTTGTTCCTTCATTTTTTAAAACTTTATTCTTTTAATTTTGTATTTGTTATTAGTAGTATGTTAAAATATTGTAGTATAACAATGTACAGTTCAACAGCACACCCACCACGAAAGTTCTGTATCCACACTCTACCACCTCCCAAACATAATCAACATTGTTCTCCCAAGTCTTACAAACAGTTTACTTGCTTCTGTTTTTTGTCATTATTGTTATTTTGGTTTTTGGTTTTTGTTTTTTAGCAAGTTCATGTGAATCAGAACTCTAGATTCCATATATGAGTGAAACCATCTGGTAGTTGTCTTTCATATTTACTTATTTCACTAAACATAATCACCTCCAGTTCCATCCACTTTATCACAAAGGACACAATATCATTTTTTGATTATAGATTAGTAGTCTATCAAATATATATCCCAGAACTTCTTTAGTCCGTCATCTGATAATGGGCATTTAAGCTATTTCCACTTTTTGGCTATTGTGAATATGGGAACTATGAACAGAAGGGTGCCTATGTCCCTTCTACTTAGTGTTTGAGTAAACATTGGATTGATATTGTGGAGCATAAGGTAATTCTATTTTTATTTGTTTAAGGACTCTCCAAACAGTCTTCCAAAGGGTCTGCACCAGTTTGCAGTCCCACCAGCAGTGCAGCAGAATCCCTTTTCCTCCACAACCTCTCCAACTCCTGTTATTTTCTGGTATTAATGTAAGCCATTCTCTCAGGATTTAAATGGTGTCTCAGTATAGTTTTAATTTGCATTTCTCTAATGATAACTGAAGTGGAGCATTTCTTCATGTGTTTGTAGGCCATGTATATCTCTGCTTTAGAAAATTGTTTAGTTCTTTGGTTCACTTTTTTTATCAGGCTATTTTTGCTTCTTTTGTAGATCTGTACCAATTCTGTATAGGTGTTTGATATCATTCATTTGTCTGGTGTGTGATGTGCAAATATCTTCTCCCATTTACTCAATTGCCTGGTTATCATTGCATAGTTTGCTTTCAATGTATAGAAGCTTTTTAGTTTCATGTAATTCCATTTATTTACTCTTGTTTTCACTCCCCATGCCCAGGGAATTGAGTTTCCAAATACATCTTTGATGTGAAGTTTCACTGACATTTTCTTCTATAAATTTTAGAATTTCTGGTATATCTAAATTTTTACAACAGTATTCAAACTAGCTGTTTTATTATCATCAGATTTATTTATTTATTTATGTCACCACTCCAGTCACCAAAGGTCTGTCTCACCACACCCACCCCCATAGATAACCACTATCGTTCTCCCACAGTCTTGAAAATAGGTTCACATTTTCTTCACCTTGTATATTCAGTTGTCTATAGTCCACATATGAGTGAAACCATTCTGTAGTTTTTCTTCACCTCCTTACTTGCTTCACTTTTCTACATGTGGCTATCTAATTTTCACAAGCGCCAGCTGTTGAAGAGATTTTCTTTACCCCCATTAAATGGTTTTGGCCTCTTAATTATATATTAGGTGGTTTTGTATATGTGGACTTAATTCTGGGGTTTCAGTTCTGCTCCATTGCTCCAAGTGTCCATTTTTACTCTATGCTATTTTTATTACTATGGCTTTATAGTGTAAACTGAAGTTGGGAAGCATGCTACCTCTATTTCCCCACACACCCCCCCTTTTGTTTCCCCTCAGAAATACTTTGGCAATTCATAGTCTTTTGTGGTTCCACACAAATTTTTGGAGAAGTTGTTCAATTTTCTTGAAAAATGCCACTGGAATTTAGATAGGGATTGCAATGAAACTGTAGATTTCTTTTGGTAGAATGGCCATTTTAATAATGTGTATTCTTCTAATCCAGAAATAAAGAATGTTCTTCCACTTCTGATTGTCCTTCTCTATTTCTTTTTGCAATTTCCAATAGTTTTCATTACAAAGGTGCTTCATCTTCTTCATGAGAGTCACTCCAAGATATTTTATCTTTTAGAGCTCAATTAGAAATGGAAGTGAGTATTTTATTTCCTTTTCCTCTGGCCCCATGTTTATATACAGGAATTCCATAAATTTATATGTATTGATTTTGTATCCTGCTACTCTACTGAATTTATTAATTATTCCCAGTAATTTTTTTGGAGTCTCTGGTGTTCTCTGGGTATGATATCATGTCATCATGTCTAGGTATAATATCATGTCATCAAATCTTGATCATTTGATTTCTTCTTTTCGAATTTTTATGCCTTTGATATCTCTTTCTTGTCTATTTCCATGGCAAAGACCTTGAGAACTCTGTTGAATAACAGTGGAGATAGTAGACATCCTTATCTGGTTCCTAATTTTAAGGGGAAAGCTTTCAGCTTTTCACCATTGAGAATGATGTTAGCTATGGGTTTGTCATAAATGGTCTTTATTAGGTTAAGGAGTTTGTCTATTTCCAGTTTTGGAGGGTCTTTATCATAAGTGGTCCATGGATCTTGTGAAATGCCTTTTTGGCGTTGACTAATTTGATTGTGATTTTTTAACTTTTTGTTGATACGATGAATTATGTTGATAGACTTACAGATGTTGAACCATCCTTGTTTCCCTGGGATGAATCCCAATTTGTCTTGGTACATGATTTTCTTGATATGTTAATGGATTTTCAAATACTTTCCAAGATCTTGTTCAGGATCATTGCATCAATGTTCACCTGTAGTTTTTTTCTGGTATAATTCTTTCCTGCTCTGGGGATCAAAGTGTTGTCCCATCATAGAACATGTTAGGTATCATTTGCCCCTCTTCAATTTTCTGCGGTTTGGTGAGTTTCTGTAGAAATCCTGACAGGATTTTGTTGAATATGTACGTAATTTTTAAAAATTAATTTATTAGGGAATTCATGATTTACATTCCTCAGTAAATAGAATAGTTTGTACATGCATAACATTTTTCAACTTTTCATACAACAATACAACCTCCATTAGGTCCTCTGTCATCCTTTTTAGGCATGTATTCTCTCCCCAGGCCCATCCCAGAGTCTTTTACTTTGGTGTAATAAGCCAATTCAAGTTCAGGTTCTATCTGTCTTCTCTTCTCATCTTGTTTTTCAAATTCTGCCAGAGATTGAGATCATCCCATATTCATCCTTCTGTTTTTGACTTATTTCACTTAACATGAATTTGTCAAGCCTCATCCAAGAAAAGCTGAAAACAGTGAAGTCACTGTTTTTAATAGCTGAGTAGTATTCCATTGTGTATGTATACCACAACTTGCTCAGCCACTCATCTATAGTTGGACACCTGGGTTGCTTCCAGGTTTTGGAAATTACAAATTGTGCTGCTAAGAACATATGTGTACACAGATCTTTTTGGATGGGTGTGTTGGGTTCCTTAGGATATATCCCCAGGAGAGGAATTGCAGGATCATAGGGTACGTCCATTTCTAGTCTTCTGACAGTTCTCCAGACTGCTCTCCATAGGGGTTGGACCAATTTACATTCCCACCAGCAGTGCAGGAGGGTTCCTTTGACCCCACAACCTTTCCAGCATTTGCAGCTGTTACCTTTTCAGATGTATGACATTCTGAAAGGAGTGAAGTGGTATCTCACTGTTGTCTTTATTTGCATTTTTCTGACAATCAAAGCATTTTATCATGTGTTTCTCAGCCTTTTGGATCTCTTCTGTGGTGAATATTCTGTCCATGTCCTCTCCCCATTTTTGGATGGGGTTATTTGTTTTCTTATAGTTGGGTTTGGCAAGCTCTTTATATATTTTGGTTATTAACCTCTTGTCTGATACATGGCATGTAAAGGTCTTCTCCCATTCTGTGAGAGGTCTATTGGTTTGGGTAGTGGTTTATTTTGCTTTGCAGAAGCTTTTTAACTTGATATAGTGCCATAGGTTTATGCTTGCCTTAGTCTTCTTTGTAATTGGATTCATTTCATTGAAGATGTCTTTAAAATTTATGCAGAAAACAGTTCTGCCAATATTTTCCTCTAAGTATCTAATAGTTTCTGGTCTAACATTCAAAGTCCCTGATTCAATTGGAATTTACTTTTGTATTTGGTGAAATATAGTGGTTCAGTTTCATTCCTCTGCATGTTTCAACCCATTTTTTCCAACACCATGATTTCCCCATTTAGTAGTCTGGGCACCTTTGTCAAATTTCAGATGTCCATAGGTATGGGGGATTACTTCCAGGCTCTCAACTCTATTCCACTGGTTAGTGTGCATTCATGTTCCAGTACCAAGGAGTTTTGATTACAATGGTCTTATAACACAATTTGAGATATGGGAGTTTGATGCCTCCAGTTCTGTTCTTTCTTCTCAAGATTGTTTTGGCAATTCTAGGTCTTTTCTGGTTCCAGATAAACATTTATAGTATTTGTTCTATTCTCATAAAAAAATGTGTTTGGGATTTTGATGGGGATAGCATTAAATTTGTAGATGGCTCTGAGTAGTATATTGACTTTGATGTTAATTCTTCCAACCCATGAACATGGAATATCTTTCCACTTCTTTGTGTCTTTTTCAATTTCCTTGAGTAGTGGCTCAATTTTCAGTATACAAGTCTTTCACTTCTTTGGTTAGGTTTTTTCCTAGATATTTTATTTATTTTTTTTGTTGCTATAGTAAAAGGAATTGATTTCTGCATTTCATCTTCTTTTAACTTAGTGTTTGCATAGAGGAATGCCACTGACTTTTGAATGTAAATTTTGTACCCTGGCATCTTACTGTATTGCCTGATGATTTCCAAAAACTTCTTGCTGGATTCCTCAGGTTTTTCTATATATAGTAACATGTCATCTGCAAATAGGGAGAGTTTGACTTCTTCTCTTCCAATCTATATGCCTTTAATTCCTTGCTCCTGCCTGATTGCTATGTCAAGAGCTTCCAACACTATGTTGAATAATAATGGTGAAAATAAGCAGCCCTGTCTAGTATCTGATCTGAGGCGAAATGCTTCCAGTTTTTCACCATTGCATATGATGTTGGCTGTAGGTTTGTTGTATAGAGACTGCATCATTTTCAGGAATTTTCCATCTGTTCCCATTTTTGTAGTGTTTTGATCATAAAGGGATGTTATATTTTGTCAAAGGCTTTCTCTGCATCTATTGATATGACTATGTGGTTTTTGGTCTTGCTTTTGTTGAAGTAGTGGATTTTATTGATTGTTTTATATATATTAAACCAGCCTTGCATCCCTGGAATAAAGCGCACTTGGTCATGATGAACATTTTTTTAATATACTGCTGTATCCGGTTGGCTAGAATTTTGTTCAATATCTTAGTATCTATGTGCATCATAGATATTGGTCTGTATTTATTTATTTTTTTTGTTGTGTCCATGTCTGCTTTTGGTATCAAAGTGATGTTGGCTTCATAGAAGCTGGAATGGAGTATTCCAGTGTCTTCAATCTTCTGGAAGACTTTTAAAAGTAGAGGGATTAGTTCTTCTTGGAAGGTTTTGTAGAATTTATTTGTAAAACCATCCGGTCCAGGACATTTATTCTTGGGAAGGGTTTTGATAACTGTTTCAATCTCATTAGCTGTGATGGGCCTGTTCATATTATCTAGTTCCTCTTTATTTAATTTTGGAAGTTCATATGTATCTAGGAAATCATCCATTTCTTCAAGATTCTCTAGCTTGGTGGCATGTAGTTGTTCATAAAATTCTAGCATGATTTCACCTCAGACTGTGTCCAGAGACTTCACGTGTGGAATGACAACCCTTCAGCTTCATTACTCGGGTGAGACCTTTCCTTTTACAGTACACTCTAATTTCATCTCAGGTAGTTCACTTTCTAACAAAGTCCCATAACCTAGATACACACCAGTTTCTGTGAGAGAGAGCTTATGTGCACACGTATCCATAAACTACTGCAAAATATATACCTGAAAGCAGAAGTACACTAGAGTTTGCAGTTCCAGATGCCACCAGGCTGCTGGCCAGGCTTCCCTGGATTGAAGACCCCACCAATGTGTCCTGGAGCTCAGCTTCCCCAGAGACACACCTTACTAGGGAAAGATAGAGGCAGCCTGGGAGTATGGACCGACCAGTCAACACCCATGTTCAGCGGGGAAGCAATTACAGAAGCCAGACCTTCTACCTTCTGCAACCCTCAACGACCCTGGGTCCATGCTCCCAGAGGGCTAGAGAATGGGAAAGCTATCATGGGAGGGGGTGGGTTATGGAGATTGGGTGGTGGGAATTGTGTGGAGTTGTACCCCTTCTACCTTATGTTTTTGTTCATTAATCCTTTCTTAAATAAAAAATTTAAAAAAAAAAAGAATTCTAGCATGATATGTTGAATTTCTGTGGTGTTTGTTGTGATAGCTTGTCTTTCATTTACACTCCAATTTATTTGGGTCTTCCCCCTTTTTTGTTTTGTGAGTCTGGCTAGAGGTTTGTCAATTTTGTGCACTCTTTCAAAGAGCCAACATTTACTTTCATTGATCTTTTATATAGTTTTCTTATTTTCAATGTTATTTATATCTGCCATAATTTTAGTGATTTCTGTCCTTCTGGTTGCTTTAGGGTTCCTTTGTTCTTCTTTTTCTAGGTCTTTAAGGTGAGCAATTAGGTTGGTTATTTGTGCTTTTTCTTGTTTCCTAATGTGTGCTTGTATGGCCATGAACTTCCCTCTCAGTATTGACTTAGCTTTGTCCCAAACATTTTGATAGCTTGTGTCTTCATTTTCATTGAACTCTCAAAACATTTTGATTTCTTTCTTTATTTTCCCTTTGACCCAGTAGTTGTTAAGTAGTATATTGTTGAGCTTCCATATTTTTGGACTATTACTAATCTTTTGTTGATTATTAAGTGTTAGTTTAATTCCATTGTGATCTGAGAAGATGCTTGGGATGATTTCAATGCTCTTGAATTTGATGGTGCTATCTTTGTGGCCTATCATATGGTCTATCCTTGAGAACAACCCATGTGGATTTTATTTGAGTAGAATGTGTATTCTGGTTTCTTGAGGTGAATGACTCTGAAAATGTCCAATAGTTCTAGTTTATCTATATCCTCATTTAGCTCCCTCATTTCTTTATTGATTTTCTGCATTGATGATCTGCCAAGTTGCGAGAGTAGGGTATTAAAGTCCCATACTATTACGGTGTTGCTATTAATGTGTTGCTATAGCTCTATCAGTAGATGTTTGATGTATTTAGATGGCTTCCCATTGGGTGCATAGATGTTAATAATTGTTAAGTCCTCTTGATTGACTGACCTTCTGAGCATTAAGTAATGACCATCCCTATATTTTTTAATTTTAAAGTCTATCATGTAAGATAGACTTTAAAATTTAAAATTTAGCTGTTCCTGCCCCTTTTTGTGGGCCTTTGACTTGTATGATAGTTTCCATCCTTTCACTTTGAGTCTGTGTTTGTCTTGTTGAGTTAGGTGATATTCCTGCAGACAGCATATGGTTGGGTTGTGTTTTCTGAACCATCTTCCAACTCTGTGCCTTTTAATAGGTGAATTCAGGCCATTGACATTTATTGATATCATAGATTAAGATATTTTAAGGCCATTCTTGTAGATTTTTAGAGTGTTCTGATCTATAACATATTTATAGTGGTCTGTTTATAGGAGACCTTTCAGAACTTCTTTTAGGGAAGGCTTGGTGATAGTTGATTCTTTCAACTCTTGCTTGTCTGAGAAGTTTTTTATGCTTTCATCTAGTCTGAATGACAGTCTAGCAGGATACAGTATTCTTGGTTGAAAGCCTTTCTCATTGAGCACTCGATAGATATCTTGCCATTCTCTTCTGGCCTATAGTGTTTGTGTGGAGAAGTCTGCTGCTAATCTTTTGGGGTTTCCTCTGTAGGTGACTCTTTGTTTTTCTCTTGCAGCCTTCAGGATCCTTTCCCTATCCTTATTCCTTTCCATTCTAAATATGATGTGTTTTATTGTCTTTAAGTCTGGGTTAATTCTGTTTGAAACCCTCTGGTCTTCTTGAACCTTTATGTCTTTGATGTTGTCTAGACTAGAGAAGTTTTCAGCTATTATGTCCTGAAGAATGCTTTCTTCCCCTCCCTCTCTTTCTTCCTCTGCTAAGCCAATAATGTGTATATTGTTTCTTTTGAAGTCATTCCATAGGTCTCTGTTGTTGTTTTCAGTTCTCTTAATCTCTTTTTGCGATCTGTTACTTCTTTTTTAGTTGTCTTTAATTCATTGTTGGTCTTGCTGATTCTTTCTTCAGCCTCATTGATTCTATTCTCCCTCCTCTCTACTGTTTTCTAGATTTCATCTATTTTATTACCCTGTTCTGATACTGTTTTAGCTTGTTCAGCTAGTTGTGTTCTTGATCAGCTATTTCAGCTTTCAGCTCTCTGAGAACCTTGAGATAATTAGTGTTTTATTCCAGAGTCTCATTTGTTGTTTCTACATTTCTGATGACAATTCTTTTCAAACTCCTTGCTCACTCCTGTGATTATTTCCTTAACTAGTGTTTGGATGTTGACCTCATTATTTTGTGCTTCACCCTTTGGGGTGCTTTTAGCTAGACTCTTGTCCTGGTTCATTTCTCCAGTATTTCTTCTTGTTGGTTTAACCATTTTATATAGTATGTTATGAGGTCCCTTTCTCAGTACTTTTCAAATTACTGATCACTCTTGTCTGGACTGACTTGTGGCTATGTAAGGTACTTAAAGGGTTCATATTTATGGAAATTGACATTTGTTTCAATATTATTTCAATCTTTGAGTTGGAGCACAGAGGCTGTTAAAAGCCTCTTTTGTTCTTTTCCTTTTGTGTAGGCTATGGGAGCCTAAGGGCTTTTAAACTATAAGTAGGCTTTTTATCTTAATACCTCATTCCTGACAGAGAGATAAAGCAGGGTGGGGGAGAGATAATATAGTGGTTATGCAAAGAGACTCTCACAACCCAAGGATCCAAATCTCCAGGCTCAATTCAGCTTCTCTGCCATGCTAGGCACTGCTGGGTCCTGTGAGTTTCTAAACAAGTCCTGTTTATAGTGTGTATGTTTTGGGCAAATATTCACTATGTTCTCATCAGGAGAACAACATGGAATGGTTCCCACCACACAGCCCCACCACTAAGCCACCAAGGTGTAGATTTCCTCCTGAGTTCCCTGGTTAGTTCTCTGTCCCCTTGTGTTAGCACAGGGCCTCCCCCCTGCTGTTCCAGCCTCTGAGGGAAGTAGCAATGGAGACTCATAGTTTCATTTGGTGAGTCTTAAGGGAGTCCTCTCCTCCCTTCAGCCTTCTTTTTGTTGGTGAAACAGACGAGGTGGTAAACTGCCAGACTGTTACCAGCCACTTAATCTCTCCCTAGGATCCTCTCTGTCCATGAGTCACACATATTTGGACTCACTGGTGATTTTTTGGGTTTCTGATGTCATTCTAGTCCTGCCTTGTTGCGGTCCCAGATGATCTCCTTTGGTATTCCTAGTTAACCTGAGAGAGGAGACAGGAGAAACACAGTTGCTGCTGCTCCGTAGGCCCACCTCCGCTAGATGTATCATAATTTTTTTTTTTGCTTGTTTTAGTTGGTGGAGAGAGCAAAGTGAGTCTGCTTTTACTCCATAGCCATGCCTCCAGAAATCTCTCTTTTTCCCAACTTGTGGTTCTGAGTGGAATCTTTCTTTTTTGGTTAAGTGACCTATCAGTTCTTGAGTATGTTTCTGCTTGTTAAGTTTACATTCTTGAATTGCCATAATAATGAGTTTTCAAAATTCTATTTCAGAAATTTTATCCAGATCTTTGTACATCTGATCTTCTTTGTGTCCTGACATGGCTTTATCTCATGTATTTCAAGACTTGCACATTTAGCATATTTTTTTTGGAGCCAGCAGTGGCACTGTGGCTATACTGTTAGATTTCCCTGTTTACATTTCTTGGTGGGGAAGGGTATAGAGGATTCTATCATGTGTCACCTGGCTTACTTAGTGCCTGTGATGTTAACGTGGGATCTTGTTGTCCAGTTCCCAGACACTATGACTAAGTGATTTTTAAGAAGTCCCACTTCTAATTTAGCAACTTTTCAGGTGATTTTTTTCCCCTTACTTTAACAAGTTGACCATGGGAATGTCATATAGCAGCTGCTACTCCATGACCATGCTTGTGAGAGTTGGCTAGGGTTTAGTTTCCTAGTCTGCTGTGGTGCAGCATGAGCAAACCACTGGGCTTTAGTTCTCAGTCCGGTTTTTCTCTTAAACTGGTGAGTCTTTCTGGGCAGTTTAATATCCTGTTGCCACTGAGTTCAGAAGTTAAGCACCCAGAAATTCTCTGCCTTCCTGTCACAGACAGTGTGCTTCTACCAAGATGGCACCAGCTGCCCTAAGAATGGATTCAAAAGTGCAAGGATTCTGATTTGAGTCCCTGCCTCCCCACCTGCAGGGAGGTTGTTTCACAAGAGGTGAAACAGGTCTGCAGATGTTTGCCTCTCTCTCCCCCCTCTGTGTCTTCCCCTCCTCTCTCAATTTCTATCTGTTCTATCCAACAACAAAAGAAAGAAAGAGAGAGAAAGAAAGAAAGAAAGATGAAAAAGGAAAAATGTGGCTTCTAGAAGCAGTGGATTCATAGTGCAGGCACTGAGCCCCAGTGATAACTTTGGAGGCAAAAGAAAAAAAAAACCCTAGTACCTATTAATTTAGAATTCTACATTGTTGGGCAAGCAAAATTGCCTAGCTGGATAGTGTGTCTGCTTTATCATGCATATGACCTAGGTTCAAACCCAAGCCCAGCTCCACCAGATTGGAGTAATCTAAAAAAAAAATCCTATATAATTGCAAACATATTTGTCTTTGAAAGATAGATGCAATATACTTATATATTTTCAATAATAAAATAGCAGGGAGAGAAAAAAAAGTACCAGGCATTAAAAAAATACATTAAAATGTGTAATGTGAAACAAGTATTTTAAAGTACAAAAAGAACATATAGTCATTCATAATAGAATGTTGTCATACATGTGGAAGAAAATAATTTTGTTTTTATTTTCCAAGGTTATTGCTGGTGCTCGATGCCAGTACTATGAATTCACTGCTCCCAAAGGTCATTTTTTGTTATAGGATGGGACAGAGAGAAATGAAAGAGGAGGGGAAGATAGAGAGGGGGAGAGAAAGGTAGACACCTGCAGACCTGCTTCACCGCTTGTGAAGTGACTGCCCTGCAGGTGGGGCCAGGGGCTCAAACCGGGATCCTCGTGCTGTCCTTGTGTTTCATACTATATGTGCTTATCCCAATGGGCTACCACCTGGGCCCTGAAAATAAATGTTTTTGAATGGAAAATAGATCTTAGTTCTACCGACAAAGTATTAATCAGTATCAAATGTACAAAAGTAAGAAATGAGATTTCTTTTAAGCAAACTAATGGCAAAAAAAAAATCGTAGGACTTTATCTTGTGGTTGAGAAGAAGGAAAACAAAAGTAAAGAAGGAATGTCGAAAGTTGTTCTAATTGTGGGAGTAGAGATCCAGCGGTTATAGATAGGAGTTCTTGCATCCCAGAGAATCTCAGCAAGTGGTAGATGCGTCTGTCAGCACTGATCAGGCAAAAAACAAAACTCATGACATGCTGGAAACAACTGAAAAATAGATAATAGACTCTGGGCAAAAAGAACAATAATCATATAGAAGGGAAATTGGACTTCGATCAGGAAGGAACTTCTTCACTGCCCATTGATCCTTGGCTCTCTTGTTGGAGAGAGATCAGAGCACATTGCATCAAGCATACAGCATCACTTCTCAGGAGACTTTTCTTAACTGGAGCCTCCATTGAATTCCTCCAGTGAGAAGCAGTTGATTTGAATGAGATTTGTGCACAACATAATAAAGAATATTCTTAATGGAAAGCTAGTGTAAGTAACAGTTTATTTTGAGCTAGAAACCCTAAGTAATGATCCCTCTTTTCAAGTGCATATGCCAAATTTTCTGCACCAGGAGACATAAGTATATATGAACTCTTTAAATAAGAGAGGTAGTACCATTTTAGATTCTCAAAAATGTAGAAAATACGCATCTTATCAATTTCCTCTTCTGGCAAACCTCAGTAATTTAAGTGGAGAGAAAATTTTAAATATGCTAGAAATGAATAACTTTTTTTTTTTTTTTGAAATCAACCAAATGGGACAACGTGGGTGGGAATACCACAAAGAAAAAAGCAGAGGTGGAGGAGTACACACTCACATTTAAGTCCTCATATTCATAACCCTAAACTGATCTTGAGAAGCTATAAATGAAAATTCTTTCTACAAATCTCTGTAAGAACATCTGTACTTTTATAAATGTTAAAAAAAAATACCTCACACTGTTAAACTCAAATATGTGGTCTAGTACAATATTTATATTCTAGATTATGTCTTTTGTTTGCAAAACTGGATTTAAAGCAGTATATATATATATATATATATATATATATATATATATATATATATTTAATAATCTGAGATTCATTTTGTAAGGTGCTTTACCAAGTTTGAGCAAGTTGATGACACAATAAATAAATACAGCCTCATTTCTTTCTCAACCTTTTCATCAATGGTGACAGTTCTCTGGAGAGTCATTACAAGAGTGGTTTCTGCCATTAGAGATAAGAGACTATCAATGTTTCCACTAAATACCTCCATTTTCCAAACTCCATAACTCATCCATGTATATTCATTCCAGGAAATGGTTTCATATGTACTGGCTCTCTCTCTGTCTCTGAAAATCCATATTGATTAACTGGTTTTCAAACATCATAGAAACTCACTACAAAAAGAGTAAAAAAAATAGAAATGCAAATAATGCCCTATGCTTTCATTGGGTACATTTGAAGGGAGATACTATGTAAATTTTTCTTAGGAATGTTGCCTTCCAGAGTATAATTCAGTTATAAAATATACTCGTGTATTAATTCAAGAGACCCGACAATATCTGTTAGGATTTACCAACATATCAGATGGCTTAACTTTCCTTTTGTAAACTTTCAGCATTTGAGAAATGCCTTCTCCCTAGTGAGGAGAGGGTGGGTGGGACAGACTTTGAAAACTTAATGTTTTTATCAAATGAAAGCTTAAAATATTCAACTTCCTTTTATCTGGAGAGATAGAATTGTGAAGATTAGGAAACAGAGACCAAAACGCACATGAACCCATGAAAACGAAGTACTCTGTTATTAACCCCACCATCTTTTAAGTATGTGCTCACAGTTCTATATTGTTTGAATAACTTTCCTTCCACTGTTAAGCTCAGCTCTGTGTGTGAAAAAACTGTTAAGTGAGAATAAAAAGAATGCCCTATGAATTTCCCTTGTGCTTTGTCTTTAATATGAGTGCCCTCAAAGCCTAACCTGAAGTTCATTTCTCTTTCTTCTTTTTAAACAGCTATTTTGTGACAGTAAAAAGGTGGTTCATGCCACAGAGGGACTGGACTGGGATGACAAAGATGCTCCAGGGACATTGGTTGGAAATGTGGTGCACTCAAGGATCATCAATCCTCTGCGTCTGTTTGTTAAACAGTCTCCAGTTCCAAAGCCAGGGCACTTGGCGTACGCGGACAGCATGGAAAACTTTTGGGATTGGCTGGCCAACATCACAGAAGTTCAGGAACCACTGGCAAGAACTAAACGGAGACCAATAGTAAAAACAGGAAAATTTAAGAAAATGTTTGGATGGGGTGACTTTCATTCCAACATTAAAACTGTTAAACTCAATCTCCTCATCACAGGGAAAATTGTTGACCATGGAAATGGAACCTTCAGTGTTTATTTCCGACATAATTCCACAGGCCTAGGCAATGTTTCAGTTAGTTTGGTACCCCCCTCCAAAGTGGTGGAATTTGAAGTTTCCCCACAGTCCACCCTGGAGACCAAGGAGTCTAAATCATTCAACTGTCGCATTGAATATGAAAAAACAGATCGGGCAAAGAAAACCGCCCTGTGCAACTTTGACCCATCGAAGATCTGCTACCAGGAGCAGACTCAAAGCCATGTATCCTGGCTGTGCTCCAAGCCCTTCAAGGTCATCTGCATTTACATTGCCTTTTACAGTGTTGATTACAAACTTGTGCAAAAGGTCTGCCCTGACTACAATTACCATAGTGAGACTCCATATCTATCATCTGGCTAAATCTTTCCACAGCGATAGAAATGAAAGTCAAGTATATATTTAATTAGAATGCCCAAGAATCAAGCCCAGCTTCTTTTAATATTCTTTTTGTTTCTTTGTTTCTGTTGGTTCCCTATGAGATTTCTAAATTTTAAAAAGAAACATCTTTAAATATAAAATGTGTTTGTTTTGAACATAAGTACCTTAAAGAATCAAACTGTTTTTGAAAGCATCACTTTCAAGTAGGATGGCTAAGTCTTAGAAATACTGTTGTTTCTCTGAAAGAAGAATCAATGGTAGCAACAGAAGAACACAAGAAAGAGTCAAATTGTGCATGTCATAAACATTGCTCTTGAAATGAGCCTGCCTTTGAAACATGTTTTGGAAGGTTACCTTAAAAATAGCAGTTCCAGTAAAGTAACTGAAAAGATTGTGTGTGATAGTTGAATCCCATTTCTGACATTTTTTATTGCTGTGCCCCCCCCACATCTGTGCTGTTATTGATATGAGAGATGAAGGAGTAAATTTGTCTCAGAACTCATGTGTGAAGTTACAGTGCCACAGTGGAACTAAATACATTGCTGTTTGAGCTAGAGTTGAATGGAATATAATTTGAACACCTAGCTACAAGTCGGTCATCATCCATATGAGTCTCATCTGAATGGTAATATTGGTGTATTAAGAAAGAAAATCTGGATATGTCAGTTCAGCGGTAATGAAAATGATCTTTTAGAGGGTCTTGTAGGGTGTTTTGTTTTGTTTTTTTTTTTGCTAAAATCATTGCTGTGAAATAGCCAACCATACCTTAAATCTTTGTTAACATTAGAACCTCACTCTATTCATTTCATAATGTGATTTTTATGTACATGAATAGAGCAAATCAAGTTGAGAAATTACTTCCTAGGTGAGAAAATAAAATGAAGTAAAGGGAGGAAATTATAGAATTATGAACTTATTTCTAATCAACTCGGTTCAGTTCCTATTGCACGAAGCTAATTATTTGAAAAGGGAGTTAAATTCTATGTGGAAACGAAGTTATATTTAAACATTACTTTTTATTCATGCTGCCAAGGTTATCACATTTCCTGTACTACAAATTTACTGCTACTGGCAGCTCTTTTTTTTTTTTTTTTTTACAGACTGAGACAGAGAAATTTAGAAGGATTGAAGAGATAAAGAAAGAGAGAGATGAAGGGACACCTACAGCTTTGCTTCACTAACCGTGAAGCTTCAGGTCTCCTGGAGGTAGAGACTGCGGGCTTGAGCCTGGTTCCTTGTGCACTGTACTCTGTGTCCTCTACTAGGTGCACCTCCTCTTGTCCCCACAAAAACATTCCTAATTATTACTAAGTGATAATATCCAAAGTACTCAATTTATCAAGCTCTTCAGGTTACTTCAAAATTAATATTGCTTCACAGTTGCTGTCCTCCCATTCTGAAGGGAGATCTTCCTCCTGTGCCATAAAACTAGATAATCTTTATATTTTCACAGAAAGAGGCTCTAGATAAATAGAGGGGAATAAAGAAAGGTTCCTAGATCTTGGGATGTTTGTTTTTTTTTTAATAGGTGTTAACACTCTCTCTTTTAATGTGTAAAATAACAGCTAGGTGAAACTAAAAAAAACTAAAGGAAGAACAAGCCTAATAAACAAAACTGCTCTTACCACTCTGTTCAGAAATTCAAAAGCTCTAGTTTTTTTGGTTTCGTTTTTGTTTTAACATCTTCTTTCTTTTCCTTTTATGGTGATAATGCACAGTGTTTGATTTTTGTCTTTTGTAAAAATTATACTAGGCTTAGTGTGTAGTAGTTCAGGCTTGAAATTTTTGCTGAGTTCATCAGGTGGTTTTGTACTTTTGTGGTTGGTGTGAAATGTTTTGAGACATCTTATTTTCATCTAGAGACAAGATAAAATACTGTTTATTGTAAAATATGTGGGAATCATATATGTATATAAACTTAGGATTTTTCTGTGTATAGGGAAAGTATGTGGACACGTTTATATGTAAATAAAAAGAATTTGTTAAATCTGTCACATGATGTAAGGGTTTTTATTTTCTAAAGACTGCTCTCTTTAGTTCTTTACTCGTGAGCATTCAGTGTATGTATGTTTATATGTATGTAATACCAACTGAGCATTAAGATTTTCTTTAAGTACATACAAAATAGAGCAGCTTGGTTATGGAGATTATAAAGTAGAATAAAAAGATAAGTCTTATAAAGCATTTGGCACCTAGCCTGACATCTAATAAAAACTATGTGAATGTGAACTACTGTGTGACTTGATTGTTATTACAGCATGAAATCAAATTTAAAGCTACCTGATGTTCAAAAACTATGATGAAATATCCATGCCAAGAGAAAAGAAGCTGTAGGTCAACTTACATGGTTCTTAGATTGAAACAGGGATGGTAGAATTAAAAGAAAAAATTTCCCTAGGCATATTTTGTAATTGGAGTAGAACATATGCCACATATATTTTAAGTCATAATTTCATTTCAAAGCCTGCATAATTGTCAGTAATGGTATTTGGCACAATATAAATCAGATTCTATTTAAACATGCAAATGCACACATTTCTGCAAAACCATTTTTTGCCTTTGAGTACTGACTGCAGTTGAGGAAAAGGGCATTCATGAAAGCTCATCTTATACACAAAGTTAAAGGAACTGATTCTTTCAAAATGAAAATTAAGCTGACATTTTGATATCCAACTTATAAGTTATCAGTTGGTGCTGACAGTGGTGCACTGAGTTAAGCATACACAGTACAAAGCATAAGGACCTGTGCAAGGATTCCAGTTCAAGCCCCGGCTCCACACCTGCAGGGGTCTCATTTTCACAAGCGGTGAAGCAGGTCTGCAAGTGTCTATCTGTCTTTCTCCATCTCTCTCTCTCTCTGTCTTCCCGTCCCCTCTCAATTTCTCTCTATTCTATCCAAAAAATGGAAAAAATGCCTCCAGGAGCAATGGATTCACAGTGCAGGCACTGAACCCCAGGGGTAACCCTGGAGGCAAAAAAATAAATAAGTAAAATAATGATAATAATGTTATCCATCTAATATTTATATTTCAAATATTTATATTTCAAAAAGAGGTTGTCTACAAAATCTTCGATCCCAACCTCTGCATTTAAATGAAGGCTCAAAACCAAGGCTCATCACAGCAAAGGATCAGGCCAGTAAAAAGTGATAAAGCCAATGGAAATGTAATTTCTTGATTTCTAGTCCCAGTTTTAAGTGTTGCGTGACAAGCATAAACTGAAGCAGATATTCACGACAAAACAAAAAGAATTCCAGTGAGTTCATAGCAAGACCTAATCAGAAACCAGGACTAAGCATAAAATGACCAGAAGTACATTTCCCCTCCCAACTTTCAGGATTATAATTTCTCCATGAACTCTGAACCTACAAAAAACCATAACTCAATAACTACAACTATAAAAAAAAACAGGATAAAGCCATTATATTCAAGCATATGAATCCTGGGAGACATTTGCAATCTGACTTAAGAATAAACAACAGATGACAGTGTATTTGACAGAATTTCAAGTGATTATCACACCTGAGAGTGTATTTTAAAGAAATAGTAAATTGTGTGGAATACCTTAGCTTCCTAGCAGATTAGTTTTGCCTGAAACTATGAATTGATTCATAAATAAATCTGTATAATAGTGGATGGAGTCATAGATTTGGATTAGCAGTAAAACTGTAGTTAATCCCAAGTTAATTAGAATTTTCAATGAAATAAAACTGGATATCTCCAATTTTAAGAGAAAAATCACAGGGGAACAAGCTTATAATAGAGATATATTTTTGATCGTATAAATCTTGTAAGAGATATTCAATATTAACTTCATATTAATCGATACCCTCTTCCTCATTGAGTGAGATATATAAGCTTGGGAATATATCACATTCTGATTTACTTTTTATCTTCCCTTTTCTTTAACTGACATCTCCCATAAATAGTATGTTACCTCTTCTCAAAAAAAGAATGAGTTTACTTTTTTTATTTCCTCTATATTAATTGGCATGCAGTGGATACCCGATCTATGGAAGAAGCAACTTAATCTCTTATTTAATTTTATTTTTTTAAGTTTCCATCCAGTGCAATGCTATGATAATTCGACACCCACTTTACCCACTAACATGAATTATATTATTCAGTTTCTATTATGGACACCTGGCTTTAGTCAAATATATTGAATGCTTGCTTGCTCCAGAACCACAGAAACTGAAAACTAGAAACACAGATGGTGCAAACAGTCTTGGAATTTGTCCAGCATACTTTTTGTTTACCGTATAATATTTAACAACCTTGCTTTTGTTCATCCTGCCTGGACAAAGTTATTCTCTCTCTTCTTTCAGCAAATCATTGACTGTCCATATTGGTGATAGGGAATGCCAGTTGTCCACCAAAATTCACCTTCTCCTTCTCCCATTGCAGTAAAAAGATAGCATATATGACCAGCCTGCTAGAATAAATGCCCCCTGTGTCTATGCAGTGATGTGTGCCTGGTTGCTGAGGCACAGCTAATGGACTGTGAGAGGAGCTGATGATGTGTGGACCTCTGGGAAAGCACTCCAAAAAGGCATGTTCATCTTCTCTACACCCTCTCTCTTCTGTTGTCGCAGACAGATGCACTGAGAGTCTTGAGATGCTGCACTGAGGAGCACAACAGTTGCCTATCTGAATGCCTTTCTAATCGTGAGGCCGAGAGCCACCCAAAATCTAACACTGAATTGAAACTTGAGGGCGAACAAATTAACTGTTCTTTTTTTTTTTATTATTGCTACCAGGGTTATCGATTATCTCTGGGGTTTGTTGCTGTGTTGACACTACAAATCCACTGCTCCCACGTGCTTTTTTTTTTCTTTTTCTTTCTATTTTTATTTGAACGGACAGAGAGAAATTGAGAGGAGAGAGGTAGGTAGAGAGGAAGAGAGACAGATATACATACACCTGAAGACCTGCTCCACTGCTTGCGAAGAGCACCTGCTGCAAGTGGGGAGGAGGGGATCAAACCCAGGGTGTTGCTTATGTTAACATGTGCTCAGCCGGGTGCACCACTGCCCAGTCCCAGGCATATTATTCTTTCAGTCACTGAATTATTAAAAATGGATTTGTTACTGCACATCAGCATACTCTAATATATACTGCACAAAGTATGTCCAAGGGCCAAGAGAGACCTTACCCAATAAAGCACACACTTTACCATACTTGAGGACCCAAGTTCTAATCTCTGGTTGCTATAGGGGAATATCATGCAAAGGAGAAGCTTCAAGAGCAGTGGAGTGGTGCTTTGACGTCTCTCCTCTCTATCTCTCACCCTCTATTTGGAAAGGAAAAAAGAATAAGTCTACTGGGGACAATAGAATTGAGCAGTTGCAAAGTCATGCAGGCAAAAAAAGAATATATATATATATACTCTAGCCCATTTTAATTTTGATCTTCATTTTATTCAATTTGTTTCTTTCAGTGTCTCCTAGGTGTTTCAGTAATAGCTCCAGATGGACAACTTTCACTTGGTTTAATATTATATATACAAATATGAAATAAGTGGGAAAAATTAAATGATAATAAAGCAAAAAATAGGAATGTGTTAAATCTAATTCACCTCCAAAGAGAGAATAGTATAACTTTTTTCCTATTTTAATTTTTGGAATATGTTAACACAGGTTCATGATCCCAAAGGTAGTAATAAGTTACATAGACTATCCCATGCAGGCACAATACCAGCTAAAATCCTAGTTAATATTAAGTAAATCTTTTATATTTATTCTTATATTATTTTCAATTTCATCCATATATGTATATAATTTTATGTAGCTGCAGTTGTATACAGTATGCTATTACAATAAATATCGTGTCTTACATATACTACTTCTGACTGCACATATAATCAAAAGTTAAAAAAATTAAGAACATTTCCCACATATCATAAGGGAAATAGCTTATGATTTAATAAGAACTAAAACATGCAATTCCAGGGAGTTGGGCAGTAGTACAGCGGGTTAAGCGCACATGATGTGAAGTACAAGGACCAGTATAAGGATCCCCGTTGGAGCCCCCAGCTCCCTACCTGCAGGGGAGTCCCTTCACAGGTGGTAAAGTATGTCTGCTGGTGTCTCTCTGTCTTCCCTTCCTCCCTCCATTTCTCTCTATCCTGTTAAAGAAAAAAAAAACATGCAATTCCATTCTTTATAATGGGTTCTTGCAACCTTTTCTATTTCTTATCATTATACTTGATAAATAAAGGGTCTCGTAAAATTACTCCAGCCCCTGGGATATAAAACAAGTCTGCAGTATTTGGATGGTTAAAAGAAAGAAATTACATATTCAGCTGGGAGAACTACGCTCAGATCCTGCTCTCAATGGAATCTCAACCCACTCACTTTTAGAGCCCTTGTGGCATATGCCATGGCAAATGGAGCCTATCATTGTCATAATTCCACTCTATTCACTTTCTGATTATGCTCAATGAAATAAGAGGTAAAAAACAATTGCCATATGGTTCCACTCATATGTGAAATAGAGATAAGTAAAGCAAAGAATTGGCCAGTAAAATAATCGCCAAACTGTCTCCTAGACTTTGTCAAGACTAGGATGATTATCAGAAGGAAGGTATGTGGGCACAGAAACTTCGATGGTGGGTGTGGTGAGCTTCACATATACATGTGTAAGTGTAAAACTACCCATGAGACCTCAGTTTTAGGAAGGCGACATAAAATCAATCATAATAATAAATTAAAAATAAATCATGCATAGGATGACAGGAGTGAAATGGTCTTTGCAGAGAACGGGGTCTGCTATTTATGAATACTTACTATGGATTTAGCATCACCCTAATATCTCTCAGATAGGCACAGATTTTAAAGTGAGTCTTAACCACCTGAATTTATGTCTTCAATCTACTACTGAATTAGCTGTGTGGCCTTGAGTCCATCATTCAACCTCTTTGAGCTTCAGTTTTCTCATCTGCAAACTAGCTTATAATGTTGTTGAGGTAAAAATAAATATGCCATAGATTATGAACAGTAAGTAATGGCAAGAACCTTAAGGCACAATTCTCTTTTTATTATTTCCTTGCTACTAATGCTTTTACATAACGCATATATACCTTGGCCAGTGAAAATAGAATGTTTCTTACCCAAAACCCCTCCCTCCAAAATAAACTGGTATATCAATGAAACTGTGTGCATTAAGTAGATCGATAGATAGAAATATTACATGAATGTTGATAGGTAGGTGGACTTTTCTAGTGTCATTCTTTATTTTGGATAAATTGAAATTTTAGGCATAAATTTTAATCTTGCATAGAGGAAAATCTGAGATGTGGAAAACAAGAGACAATTTGATGCCTTGCTATAAAGCCCCAGGCCATTTTTTTTTGCCTCCGGGGTTATCGCTGGGGCTCAGTGCCTGCAGGCACCAGGAATCCACCTCTCCTAGAGGCAGCATTTTTCTCTTTTGTTGCCCTTGTTGTTTATCATTGCTATTGTTATTATTATTGTTGCTATTGTTGTCAGTGTTGTTGGCTAAGACTAAGAGAAATCGAGAAAGGAGGGAAAGACAGAGAGCAAGAAAGATAGACACCTACAGACCTGCTTCAGTACCCATGAAGCGACACCCCCCACCCCCTGTAGGTGGGGAGCTGGGGCTCCAACTGGGATCCTTAGCAGGTCCTTGCACTTAGCGCCATATGTGCCTCACCTGTTGCACAACCGCCCAACCTCCACCCCCAGGTCACTTTTAAATGAAAAATATTACACTAAAAACAAAGTGAGACAAAAGTTTTTTTTTTTTTTAAGTTGACCATTACTGTTTAACAAAATAATGACCACGAAGTCAGAGAGAAAGCTCACTGGGTAGGACATGTGCCTTATCATGCATGTGGCCAGGTTAAAGTCCCAGCACCAGGGAGCAAACCATAAAGCCAGGGGGAAGCTGTGGGGCTGTAGTGTCTCTCTTCCTCTGTCTTTTTCTCTCTGGTTATTACTATCTGCATGAAAAAAGTGGCTCAGGACCAGTAAAATGGTACATGCAAGAGGCCAGGAAAGTAAAAGAATTATTATCACAAGAGGGAAACATATAGTTGCCCCCGTAACATAACTGTATCCAGCACCTATTTTGTACAATGTGACCTTGCCTACTGGGCCAGTTGGAAGACTTCTCTGGGAATTTAGGTTTAGAAATATAGGTTTATCAAGAGATAAATAATCAGGGAATGTTATATTTACAGACTTCTTAACATAAAGTTCTCTAACATATAGTAAAGAAGGAAATTAAAATGTCAGAATAGCTCAGACAAATTATGATACGTGCAAGGAAGAGTCCTCTCAAGCCAAAGTTGACTTACACAAAAAGTTAGTGAAGCATGGTGGACAATAACTATATGAAAAGAAGTATGGAGACCATGACTTCTATTAGACTGTGAGTCATTTTACTAATAGAGGAAGCAACTTGTTCCCAAGAGGAATCACATTTTATTAGGCAGATTTCAAGGTATCTGACATTGTTTCATTTACATTGATAACAAGTTTGCTTGTCTTCCAGAATCTATTTAGATAGCTATACTTCCACGGTCTCCAGTAAACCATGTAGGAAAAAACATTGTACTAGAGTTCTTAAAGATGTTAGGAAAAACAACAGAGGGTGTTATTTTGCAAAAGACAACCTCGAGTTGTAGGATTCTCCACATGATTTATTCTGCTATGTCATGAGAAAATAAATGCCCTTTCCAACTGACTGAGACTCTTTTCTTTTGTCAGCTATTGATCCCCTCCCACAACCTCTCTTCTTAGCTCCATGATTCTTCCAGAGGTTAAGCCAATGAAGCCCAGTGCCATTTATTTCTTCCTACTTTATGCTGTGGTATCACCATTGATAACATCACAGCATCCTACCACTTATCTTCACTTAGTTGCAGTGGCAGACGCTAGCTAGAGAGAAGCTTTTAGAAGTTGTCCAGGTATTTCCTTTCAGGACCCAGTAAAATAAATTAAAACTTGAAAGTAACTATAGAATGCATTTCTTTTAATTCCTTTAAAGTTTTCTGGGTGTTGTACTGCCCCTATGGAGATGGCAGTGGAATCACTGCAGTACTGTATGTTAAATAGGAGGCAGTTTGTTTACAAAAAGGAGAATGAATGATAGCGGCCAATTTGAAAGTAAAAAAGAAATTTCATTCTTCCCATGTGCTTTGTTCCTGATGATTTAGTTTTGATATCTCCTTTCTTTCTATGTCCTCAAATCCTTTTGTAGAAGTTTTTGCTCCCTAAAGATTATTACTTATTGTTTCTGATTCCTGAATAACAGCTTCCAATTTCCAAGCTCCTGTACAAAAATTTTCATCTTTCCCCATTAGTTCTCTGCATTAACTAGACCTAAACACGCCAAGGAGCAGATGCTTCTAACTCTTAGTCACTACCCTATGTAGTATGAGTCAGAAAAATGTATGTGGCTGTGTAAGTAATTGTTGATTCCTTTTGGCCCCATCAGTGATCTTATCATTTGAAAGATTCCAGCATTTGAATTGCATTGATTTAGCTTTGCTATTAATTTCTTCATTTGTTAAATTTTGCCAGGGTCTTTCATATGCATGATATCGCCACTCCTGGCCTGATCTTCTTATTCTTTCTTCTTTAGGTGGGGAGAGACAGCCAGCAGGGAGAAACAACACTGTGTTCCTGGAGTTTTTCCTAATGCCCTGGAGCTCCCATGTGGTACCAGGACACATAGTTAGGTGTGTTCCCTACTAGGTGACTTATTTCAAGGCATTTGACATGGCATTTAAAAAGCAGTATGTTAGTCCTATATTTTAAAACTATGTTCTATCATGTCCAGATATTATTTAACATGACTTGGAAGGATGGTTGTTTCAATTAAAAAATGCCTTTTGGGAGTTGCGTGGTAGTGCAGCGGGGTTAACCACGTGGCGCAAAGCGCAAGGACCAGAATAAGGGTCTGGGTTCAAGCCCCCAGCTCCCCACGTGTAGGGGAGTCGCTTCACAAGCTGTGAAGCAGGTCTGCAGGTATCTTTCTTCCCCTCTCTGTCTTCCCCTCCTCTCTCCATTTCTCTGTCCTATCCAACAACAACGACATCAGTAACAACAGCAATAATAACTACAACAATAAAACAATAAGGACAACAAAAGGGAATAAATTAATATAAATTTTTTAATGTCTTTTGTTTATAAATGCTGAAGAGACTGTGCAGAACAAGATTTGTAACCAATTTTGGTGCTCACTAAAAATGTGCCGGGATAGCCTGAGGGTACTTCTTCCTGAGCTAGTGCTCTCTGGGTTGGAGAGAACTCAACTGGAGCCAATCTAGGCTGCTGCATGGGAGACGGATAGGGAATTCGTGCCGCACTAACTTCGCAAGAGATACACTCTGGAACTCTCGGAGCCGGAAAGCAATTTCCAAGTGTCTTTAATCAGAAGAGCAGCTGTATTTATACTCTCCAAGTAGGGTGGAAACAGGATGTGTCATAGAGAGGGTGGAGTGAAAAGTGACTGGTGGAAGATCAGGGTGTGACAAGGAGAGGGGGCGGAGCAGGTGAGAATTCTACCACTGAACCAATGCCCTGGAGGGAAGGTGGTGCTTTATGTAAATATAAAAGTGGTTTATATAAATAGACCACAGCTTTGAGTGGGATCAAACTAATCTCATACAGACATACTGGTGTTTAAGCTGGGGGGAGCTGGCATACTATCCAACAAAAATGAATGGCACAGTTAGCAATATCTGTATGGTTAGGGAAAGGACCCAGTGGATATGAAATTAGAAAGGGAAAGCAATGGATATGTGCATTTTAATGTAAATGATGAAGTCTAGTTTTGAATGAAAATGTAGAATAACTACACAGCAGAGGTTTTCCCAAATAAGACTCTAGGGCCAAAGCCACAAAAGACCAATATATTTTAATTTTTATATCAAAAATTTAAAATTTTACTATCATCACAAGAAAAGATAAAAAGAAATTGGAAACTGAAAAATATTTGGCAGAGGGTAGGAAGAAGAATTAGAGGATAATCAGGTTCAATCTCTGAGCTGAGCAGTTCTCTGCTCTCCTTTCTCTCTCTCTCTCTCTCTCTCTCTCTCTCTCACACACACACACACACACACACACACACATGAACACAGTCACACACAACACACTCAAAAGTGTGCCCACATGCATATACACAAAATACATTTTAAAAAGTCAAAAATCTTAAAACTTTGTTTTTAGATAAATAAATTTTTTTATATTTATTTATTTTCCCTTTTGTAGCCCTTGTTGTTTTTCATTGTCCTAGTTATTATTGTTGTTACTGATGTCATCAATGTTAGATAGGACAGAGAGAAAATGGAGAGAAGAGAGGAAGACAGAGAGTGGGAGAGGAAGATAAGACACCAGCAGAGGTGCTTCACCGCCTGTGAAGTGATTCCCCTGCAGGTGGGGAGCAGGGGGCTCGAACCGGGATCCTTCTGCCTATCCTTGAGCTTTGCGCTACGTGTGCTTAACCCACTGCGCTACTGCCCAACTCCCGATAAATAAATATTTTAATTGAAGCAGCATAGAAACTGACCATCTGCATAGCATGATCTGAGTATGATCTCTCAGTCCCCACAAGTCCACTGTTCCATTCAGCCAGGTCCTAGCATGAGTGTCTAGCATAGTTTGCTGACTGCTAGAAGTGTTTTTTCTCTCAAGAGAAATTGGGTGTGGCCCTTAATGGGCAATCACCCAACCCACTATTTAGGTGTTACTATTAGTCTGTCCTTAGGTCATTAAAAGCAACTAGAGATCATCAGCTTTTTGCATGTCCTTCTTTCTGTTTTTGTAAAACCTGGACTAGATGTGTATTGTGATCAAGGGCTGGGATGGCATTGGGAAGGAGGCTTTGGGGTCTGGGTGCATGATGGTAAAAAAGGACTTGGGTTTGGGGTGAAAATGTTTTGCAGACACCTGTCATGGTGAAATGAAAAAATTTACCTATGTGTCAATAACTGTACTCTATAACATTAAACTTCCAATTAAAAAAATAATGAAGATATATATAGATAGATATCTAGATAGATATAGACATCAAAAAAGAGAGATCAGCAACAGATTAGAGAACTCTGAACTGGGGTTAATTGAACTCTAAACAAAAAGTTTTTTGCCATTTTTTCTTTTAGGAACTATTCACAGCCATTTAAATGCTTGATGCATGTCTTGCTATTCAAAGAAGAAGGAGGAATTTGTATGTTAGAATAATAGAGGGTAGAATAGGAAGACTTGAGGATGTCATGAAAAAATAATAGCAGAAGCACTCCATTCCCCCTCCAGCTACTAAACTAGATGTGAATGTATAACAAAATGTAAGGGTTAAAAGCAGAGGAAAATAAAACAAATCGTTTTGTGGATTTGTTTGTAAAAGAATTAAAGATGAACTGAGAGAAAACACACTTGGTAGGGTGCATGCCTTGCCATGAGCTTAGCCTCGCTTCAAGCCCCAGCACCACATAGGAGGTGCTATGACATAGGAACCCTGGTGCCATAGTGCCTTCCTTCCTCCCTTCCTTCCTTCCTTCCTTCCTTCCTTCCTTCCTTCCTTTCTTTCTCTCACTCTCTCCTTCTTTCTTTCTTTCTTTCTTTCTTTCTTTCTTTCTTTCTTTCTTTCTTTCTTTCTCTCTTTCTTCCTCTATCTGAAAGAAATGGCCTGCAGGGAACGCTGAAATAGTAAAACTCTGTTCCACAAAAGAAAGTACTGGAGACATCAAAGTATGAATGAAAGCTAGAAACTGATGAAACCAGAACTACTGAGCTCAAGCTGAGGAGTAGAAAGGAACAGATAAATTTTTTCCCTTTTACTGGGTTCAAACCTTTGGGTCAAAGGGTCTAGAAGTCTGATGGGGGGGGGGCAGTGTCCAGGGTCAGTTTTTCTAGCTGATGTGAACAGGATATTGAAAAAAAATTAATATTTAAGGATAATAGAAATCAGGTTTTTCATTCCTAGGTAAGAGAATTACAATTAAGGAAAGAGTATACTAATAAACAGAATAGTTCTAGAATGAGCTGAAGTGGACAATAGATTATTTCTATGTATGCATTCATTGATGTGTTAATATTGCCTTATATGAGGTTCTAGGAGCAATAACACTCTTTAGTTCCCTAATGTTATTCTCCACTAAAAGGAACCAGGAGTGCTGGGAGATAGCTCACTCCATGGTAAGAGCTTGGCACCATATGGAAACAACAATGAATAGCACTGGATGCAGCTCTATGGAGTGTGGGGTAGTTAGTACCAAGATATCTTTTGCCCTCTCTCTGGCTCTCTCTTCTCCCCTTTTCTTTTTTTCTTTTTTTAAAAATAATTTTATTAGTGATTTAATAATGATTGACAAGATTGTGGTATAAGAGGGATACAATTTCATACAATGCCCACCACCAGAGTTCCATATCCCTTTCCTTCCATTGGAAGTTTCCCTATTCTTTATCCCTCTGTTATGGGGTATGGATCAAATATCTTTATGGGGTGCAGAAGGTGGGAGGTCTGGCAGCTTTTCCCTTTCTCAATTAGAAAGAATTAAGGAGTTCATTTGGGAGCAATAATATTACATATATGCAAGTCTCTAACATAACAAAAAAAATAAATAAATGATGTTGGGCATTACACCAGCTCCCCTGCATTGCTTGATATTATGGCCTATTTACATAATCATTGTTTTGCCTGAAAGATCCCCACCCATGCCTGCAGGGTACATTAATCCCGCCATCCTTCTACCTTCCCAGAGTGCCTTGTTTTCTCCACTCCCTTTCCTAGCCAGTGCTGTTCCCAAGTTGCCACTTCCATTTTTACCCTATAAATTCTGCTGCTGTTCCTGGTTTCACTCTCTTTCTCTTCCGTGTCATGACCTGGATAAAGAAGACCTGGAGAAGGGCTGGCGTGCATAGCGGGAGGTGGCCATTTTGCTAGCTCCACATGGCATAAACCCGCTGTGCTCACACCCAACTATGGGGCATCCTCATCAATAAAGAACTGTATTACCATGATGCCATGAGTTCCTCGTCTCTCTCTCCAACAAAGCTATCCCAGAAAGTAAATGGAATCAGAACTTTAAAAAATGGTTGTCAAGGGCTAATGCAAGAGAAATATACAATTATTCTAACACTTTTTGTGCCAGAAAGTTAATGAAATATTTGAGAATGACAGAGACATCAAAGAAGTGCATGAAAGCCCCAAATAAGTGAAATATGAGCAAAATAATTGCAATATACTGCAACACCCGGGATAAAATAGAAAGTCATAATGGCATAGGTGAAAAATAAGTGTAAGAAAAGGAAACAGTGTCACCTTCCAATAGTTTATCAATTAATAAATTCAGAAGGAATGATGGAATTTGAAAATTGCCACTTGACATTGCCTGTTTTGACTGCTATGGTGAACAGAGATGGCAGGTAGATGGGATTACTCTTCCTCTTCCTTGAAAGGTTTATCTTTCTCTTTATTGTATGAACATTATCATTCTGGATAGTCTCTTGTCACTACCATCTATTTTCCCCACCACCTATTGTTATATTTTTAGTCCTCAAAGTTGACCTCTTCTCAGTTTGGGTAAATGAGGCTACACTACCTCTTCCTGCCACCTCCACCACTTGCATCATGAACTTCACCTGTCTCATGCCCCTTCATCTTCCATTGTACAACAAATCTTGTGCTCTCAGGCCAGGGCAAAGTCAGGTCAGGTTAACTTTCATTCTGTAACATAAGGACAGTGGGTGCATTTTCCCTTCTTTTTCTTTCAACAGTTCGTCATTGGTGCTCTTATTTAATCTGATTTTTTATATCCTTGCAGTATTAACTCATTTTCAGTACTCATGAAGTATCTTTATAGTAGGAATAATGTGAAAGTCATCTAATTTACCCCCCTTTTCTTAGAATGTGTTCTGCTCCCACAAGAAGGCTGAGAGTGGATACAGACAGGGAACCATTACTCAGCAAAGCTAATTTCCCTTACTTTTTTCTTGAAGTGCTTGATATTCTTAAATTTTTACCCACAGGAATTTTTTTTGAATTTTTTTATTTTATTTATTTATTTTCCCTTTTGTTGCCCTTGTGTTTTATTGTTGCAGTTATTGTTGTTATTGATGTCATCACTGTTAGGGCAGAGAGAAATGGAGAGGGGAGGGTAAGACAGAGAGGGGGAAAGAAAGATAGACACCTGCAGAACTGCTTCACTGCCTGTGAGGCTACTCTGTGCAGGTGGGGAGCTGGGGGCTCTAACTGGTATCCTTACACCAGTCCTTGTGCTTTGTGCCACATGCACTTAATCTGCTGCACTACTGCCCAACTCCCTAGAAAGTTTTATTTTGAATATGAGGTAAATGAAGAAGTGGAGAAATGATGCTGATACCTAGATTTAACTAAGTTCTGCCAAACACAAATTTTATGATTTGCATGGGCCATTTGTCCACTTGAGCTTTAGTTTCTTTCTTTCTTTTTTCTTTTATTCTTTATTTTTGTTGGCTAGGACAGAGAAATCAAGAGAGGGAGGGAAGACAGAAACAGGGAGAGAAAGATGGACACCTGCAGACCTGCTTCACCACTTGTGAAGCAACCTCCATGAAGGTGGGGAGCTGGGTGCTGAACAAGGATCCTTACACCAGTCTATGGGCTAAGTGCCATGTGAGTTTAACCCACTGCACTACTGCCTGGCCACCCTCTCTTTTTTGTTGTTGTTGTTGCTTAAAAAAAAGTATTGTTTTCTATAACTTATTGTTCACTTGAGCTTTAGTTTCTTAACTAAAAAATAAAATAAATAAGGGGGATTGAATATTTTTTAGACCCAGGAACATATAATTTAAGGTTTAAGTACTGGTCATGAGTGAGCAATGTCCTCAAGAATTTTCCCTTCTCTCATGACCCTAGGAGAACTCAGGAAGTCTCTTGATTTTATATACAAACACCTTGACAGCACCAAACTGTATAACTCCAGCTCCAGTTTCTCTTCATCATGGACTCCTCATCCTCAGCTGCCCACTTGAAATCTATCGTCACTTGGTTATTCAACAGACATTACAAAAAAATAACATCTAGAAGAGTTATCTTTACTTCTGTCTCTCATCTCCCCATCTCAGTAAGTGGCACAACCGATTACCTAGATTTTTCAGGCCAAAAAGCTAGCAGATGTCATTGATTCTCCTATTTCGTTCACTCTCCACATTCAATTTAATAGTAACTTCTATTTGCTTTCCCTTCAGAAATGTGCTCATGCAGACCACTTCTCGGCACTTCACCACAGACATGATTTACCCCATACACCGCTTTCTCTCTCTCCCAGAACTGGTTATCATGGCCCTGCCTTTTCCCTGTATATATAGCCACCAAAAAGCTCAATGAAAGGAGGTTCAATGTCTCAAATGTTTTTTTTTAATTGAAATTAAGCAAAATCATCATTGTTTAAAGTCCTCCAGTAGGATCCCAACACAATATGTACTAAGAAAAATTAAGTCCTTACTATGACACAAAGCCCTTATCTGCCTATGCTTAAAGACTTCAACTTTCTTCTTCTGTTCTCTCAGCGACAGTCACCTCTTTTTATTTTTTTTATTGCCTCCAATTTATTGATAGGGTTCGATATTGGCACTACGAATTCACTGCTCCCAGTGGCCATTTTTTTCCTTTTTTTTCTCTTTTCCTTTCTATTATACTTAATAAGAGAGAGATAAATTGAGAGGGAAGGAGAGATAGAGAGGGAGAAAGATAGACACCTTCAGACCTGCTTTCCCACTCATGGAGTTTCCCCCCTGCAGTGGAGGAGCAGGGCCTCCTTGAACCCAGGTCCTTGTACATGATAATATGTGTGCTTAACCAGGTGCACCACCACCTGGCCCTCACTTCTCTATATTCTTTAGAAATTCTGAGGGGGGATTGCTAACCAATTAGCATATTGACATCTGCTTTCTCCTGGACATACAGCAGGCTATATTCACAGGTTCTCTTGCTATCAGGGTGGCATGTGACTGAGTTCTGATCAGTATAAGAAAACAGCTGGAGGTGGTGGTGGTGGTGCACCTGGTTAACGTACATGTTACAGTGTGCAAGGACCTGGGTTTGAGACCCCAGGTCCCACCTGCAGGGGGAAAGCTTTGTGAGTGGTGAAGCCGAGCTGCAGGTATCTCTCTTTCTTGCTCTCTATTTTTTCCTACCCTCTCAATTTCCAGCTGACTCTACCCAATAAATAATTTTAACAATAAATTTAATAATAGATAATTTTTAAAAGTTTTTTTTAAAAAGAAGGAACTGTTAGCGAGCATAAATCAAACCACCATCCACTGAAAGGAAGCAAAGATGTTTATTGACGAATTGCAATCCGGGCCGAGATGGTGACTGGTGTTAGTCTACCAAGCTCGACCCCGAACAGGGCTCAAACCACACAATTTATAGGAATTCAGACTACACTCAGGGAGGGGGAACACATCACCTTATCAACCTACATCCAATAACAGGCTATAGCAAACACAAAATCCAATCATTTCAAACTTAGCAAAAGCATGATCCATTCAAAGCAAAGCGCGGGCTAGTTTCAAATATAGTAAGATCACACAACCATTAGAATTCAACCACGTAGGGTCGCCACATCCTCCCGCCATCAGCTATGACCACCCATCTGGTAAACAGCACACCACAAAGTCTGTGCTAAGGTCCTGATAAGGCTTGTCCCCATGCAGGGTCCTTCGAACAACTTACAAAACAATGGGTGGCCTTCACTGATTAGGTCCTGTTTATTCAAGGGGGAAAGGGGCAAGGAATTTTCCACTCCCCTCAGCAAACAACTTAACTTCTAGAAAAGAAAAAGGAACTTAACACTTAAACCCTAAAACTAAAAAGGAGAAACTTAAGAAATTTAAAATCTAATTCAGAAGGGGGTTTCAATGTAACAGCTTATTACTGCCTGTCACAGGAACCAACACATATAATTTCCAGAGCTAGCCCATCAGAACCTCCCATGTGATCCATTTTTCTTGTTCCAATGGGATGCAAACATGTGGCATAGGACTCATGACCCAAGGGGATGGTGGACACAGCAGAGGGCAGGAGCCTAGATCCCTGCAGCAATCAGAGGAAGTATATATCCATTAAGTCCTCAACAGCATCTGCTATCAGCAGGATATTGGCTTTTTATCATATGACTGAGTTTCCAGTGGTGGGACCTGGTAGTATATATTAAAGCACTTGGACTCCCTTTATGAAATCCTTCTTCTTATCCTTTCCTCTATTGGAAACTTTTTTTCTTTTGTTTTCAGTCTTTCATATATGTAATTCACTGGCTGCATTCCAACTTGTTTTTAATTCTTTTTACTTCAGAAATGGAGAAGGAGGGAAGAGAGCTTCCTCTGGTGTTGTGGCATTCTCATGTGTTACCAGGGCTCAAACTTTACATGGCTGGCAAGGCACGTTTTTTTATTGGGTAAGCAATTTTACAGCCTGAAACCTTCTTTCTTATACAAATGACCTACTTCATTAGGTCTTGGCTTAAATCTCACTGCCCTTCAAGAGGCCTTCTGTGACTACAGAACTAAAATCAAGTTCCATTTTCATTTGGGCCTATCATCTTACACGGATTTTCTTCTAAGTGCTTATTGCACTTAAATGTCGTTGCATATTTTATTACTATTTGCTTCCTGCCTCACACTAAAATATAAGAACCATGTGAACAATCTGGTTGTTTCTTTTGTCACTGTTGTTTATTTCATATCTAGAACACAGTAGTAGCTATATCAGTACATGAATGAGTATATGAAGGAATGGTGATGGTGATTACATCTTTTCTTCTGTGATATGGTCACTGTCATCATAAATTTAATTCTTTTTTTGCATGCCTCATTTTCACATATAAATAAAGAAGTACCCATTTTGTTACTTTCCATCAATTAAAATCTCTCTTCTCTGATTTCAATTACTCCAAATAAGATAGCTTCTCTCTTGGAAGGTAAGATTCTGCCCCAAACCTTCAAAGTTGCAAGATGTGAAGGGACAAGAGTAGACCCCAATAGTGAGACTCTACACCAACCCCAGAACCTGTTGGTGTGGGGTAAGAAGGAGGCTTGCTAGAGGACTACTTAGGGAAATACCTCCTGGAGGGTCCTGGAAGGTGCTGCACACAACCCCTCCCTATGCACCCTGCACATAGCCTAGAAAAGGGGCCAGGCACCATGAGATCTGAGTCCTGGATTGGCTTTCCCTTCCCCCACCTGACAACTAAAGCAATAAAAAGCAAATAAATATAGATGTGTGTACCCGGAGACAATTCCCTCAGAGTCCCCAGTCTAATTCTGCATTCCCAGAACTCACTAACAAAGTTGGAGTTATGGCTGGGGCTCATTGCTGGCTGGCACTACGAATCCACTGCTACTGGTGGCAGTTTTTTTCTTTCTTTGTTTTTTTTTTGCCTCCAGGGTTATTGCTGGGGCTCCGTGCCTACACCGTGAATCCACTGCTACACCGTGAATCCACTGCTACACCGTGAATCCACTGCTCCTGGAGGCTTTTTCCCCCATTTTTGTTGCCCTTGTTGCTTTTGTTGTTATTATTATTGCTATTGTTGTTACTGATGCTGTTGTTATTGGATAGGACAGAGAGAAATGGATAGAGGAAGGGAAGACAGAGAGGGAGAGAGAAAGACACCTACAGAACTGCTTCACCACCTGTGAGGCTACTCCATACCAGGGGCTCAAACCAGAATCCTTACACTGTACCTTGCGCTTTGCACCACCTGCACTTAACCCTCTGTGCTACCACCGCCCGACCCCCATTTTTATTATTATTATTATTATTGGATAGGACAGGGAGAAATTGAAAGAAGGAAAGAATTAACTAAAGGAGCAGGAAAAAAGGAGGAAAGAAAAAAGAACAAGATGGTACCAAAATGGGTTAATTTTAGGATTTTAGTGTTATGCCAAGAGCAGTGGGATATAACTGAAGTATTAAAGCAAGGAAGGGAGAGCAGGGCATAATCAGCTCTGCATTTTTTAAATGGGCACTCAGGTTTCCTTGAAAGGAATAGATTGCTAGAGAGACGAACATGTACAAAGGGAGTCAATTAGCAAATGGGCTGCTACAAAATACAAGTGGAAAAAAGGGGCTGAGTGGTGGTGCAGCTGGTTGAGTGCACATGTTACAAATGCACAGGCACTCAGGTTGAAGCCCCCGTCCCCACCTGTAGAGAGAAAGCTTTGAGACTGGTGAAGCAGGTCTACAGGTGTCTCTCTGTCTCTCTTTCTATCTCTCCCCTTTCCCTTCAATTTCTGGCTGTCTCTATCCAATAAATAGATAAAGATTGTAAACATTTTTATTTTTACAAAACAGACTATTTTAAAAGAATGATTCCTTGAACTATATTGTTAACAATTAAGATGGAGAGACACAGTTGGACATGAGAGAGAAGGAAAATCAGTAAGATTGGGATGGGTAGGGTCAAGAAATAAGGGAGGGGAATGCACCCAGAGAGACTCTAAGGTTTCTAATTTGAGGTACAGGAACAGGCTGCTGTCATTCGTTGAGATAAGATTCACCGGAAGCAAAGCCTACTGAGGGGAAAGACTGCTGCAGTGATTTTGGACACTGTGACTTTGCAGTTGACAGTTACTTATAATCTGAGTCTTGTGCTGATGTGAGCAATGAGGAGACAGATGACTTCGGTCCTAAGGAATGTTAAAAAGCCTGGTGCAGGGCAGAGCAAATGCTCATCAGTGTCTGTTCCCTTTCCTTCCCCCCCACCTTAATTCAGTTTATGTCACTTATTTTCTAAGTAATGAATGAACCCACTAAGTTCCTGCTATTGTGTTTACTTTGTAGAAGGTTAGGTAGATAATGAGCAGAATAAGCAGACCTAGCCTCTAGCTGTGCACTGGGAAGATGGCTGGAGTAGGAAAGAGTGGAGGAGCCAAAGTGGCCTGCTGTTTTGTGTAGGAGGTCAGTTAAAGGGCGGAGACCATCATGGTTGTGCAAATGACTTTCATGCCTGAGGCTCTGACCTCCCAGGATAAGTCTCCAGCACCACCATAAACAGTGCTGGGGGCAAGGGGAGGTCTCTCTGGACATGACATTTAAATACATGTCAGAATAGTGGGGGAGGTGTAGTGGAGGGATCCCGATAATGGGAGTTAGAAGTTGTAATGTCCCTAATGCGTTTTTCTTTATTTTTGTTTTTGTTTTTATTTTTTTGACTTGTTCCAGGAGTAGCACAAAGATCCGTGTGGCTAGAACCCAATGAGCAAAGAATGTAGCTGGAGTTAAAAAAAAAATAGGGTGAGGATATAGTCTAATGGTTATGCAAAGAGACTTCATGCCTGAGGCTCTCAAGTCCCAGGTTCAATCCCCTACACCAACATAAACCAGAGCTGAGCAGTGCTCTGGAAAAAGTAAAAAAAAAAAAAAAAAAAAAAAAAAAAAAAAAAAAAAAAAAAAAAAACCTGCCAGGGCAAGAGAAAATGAAAGACAAGGAATCTAGCATAAAAGTCATATAGAAGCTTCTGGAAGGATGCAAGTTGGAGAGTGAAAAGTGTACTATTTTGCAGCACAGAATATCTTAACTTACACCTTCATTAACAGAAATAAATCCATATAAAGCTCTTTTTCTTTGGTTTCCACTGCAACTTAGCAAATAATTATAGAATAGAACTCAATGTGTCTGTTTGTATTTATTTATTTACTATACCAGACGATTACTCAGTTCTTCCATAGGGTGCTGCTGGGGATTGAACCTGGACCCTTTGTTGTATAAGGCATGAACTGGATGGGGCTGGGTGGTGGCACACCTAGTTGAGTGCCCATGCTACAATGCTCGGTGACCTCAGTTCAAGCCCCTGGTCTCCAACTGCAGGAGGAAAAGCTTTGGAACAGGTGAAGCAGGGCTGCAGGTGTGTCTCTCTTCCACATCTCTCTAAATTTCTCTCTGTCTCTATCCAATAATTAAATAAATTAAATATTTTAACAAGAAAGTCTTTTGGAATAACCATTACTCTATCTCCCCAGCATTTCAAATTATTTCTAATGGCATTTATGAAACATTTGCTACAAATAGCTTCCAGAACCTTTTACACATTTCAATAGCAGGTTTTTTTTTTTTTCACTGCACCACGGCTGATGATCAAGGAGACTGCTAACATGCCTGCACACTATTTCATCTGGTGTTCACAGCAACCTAAGAAATAGATTTCACGTCCATTTTAAAGATAAGGAAACTAGGGATTGGGGAAGTGGCTCAAATAGAGTCACATCATCAATAAATAGTAGAGTCAGGATTCATCAGATAGGTTCAGTGCATCTTGGTTCCTAAGTTCTTACTGTCTCCATCACTTCATGACAAGCCTTCACAGAAACACATTATTTTCCTCTGGACATGTTTTATGCTGACAGGAATGGATCTAAAAGCAAACAGGTAAGTAACCAGCTTAGAAGTGTGTGCACACTAAAAAGGAAAAAGTGCAATAAAGAGGGACATTTTTAACCACATAAAAGAAAACTTCCAAGAAGAAAGAAAAGTGTACGTGCTATTTAAGGACACATAATAGTGGTTTCCCCTCTAGATAAACTTTAGGACCATCTAAGAATGTGTCTGTGCCCACACATTCACATGCACTGAGTCTCCGCTTAAGACCAGTTAAGTCGGGAGTTGGGCTGTAGCGCAGCGGGTTAAGCGCAGGTGGCGCAAAACACAAGGACCGGCATAAGGATCCCGGTTCGAACCCCGGCTCCCCACCTGCAGGGGAGTCGCTTCACAGGCGGTGAAGCAGGTCTGCAGGTGTCTATCTTTCTCTCCTCCTCTCTGTCTTCCCCTCCTCTCTCCATTTCTCTCTGTCCTATCCAACAACGACAACAATAATAACTACAACAATAAAACAACAAGGGCAACAAAAGGGAATAAATAAATAAAATAAATATTAAAAAAAGAATTAAAAAAAAAAAAAAAAGACCAGTTAAGTCAGGGGCCAGGTGGTGGCCTATCTGGCTGAGTGCATACAGTATAGTGTGCAAGGACCCAGTTTCAAGCCCCTGGTCCTCACCTTAGAGGACAAGCATGAAGAGCATTGAAGCAGTGCCACAGGTGTCAGTCTCTATCTCTGTATCTCTCCCTTCCCTCTCAACTTCTCTCTGTCTCAATTCAAAATAAACAAAAGCTTAAAAAATAAAATAAAATCTAAAAAAACATTTAAAGACTAACTTTATACGTTTATATTTATTTATTTTTATATTTTCTTTTCTTTTTATTTACTTGATAAGACAGAGACCTTGAGAGGGGAGGGAGAGCTGGGGAAGTCAAAGAGCCACCTGTAATACTTGCTTTGGCCCTCAGGTAGCTTCCCCCACCCCACCAACCCCCACAGGTGGAGAGCATAGGCTTGAAGCCAGGTTCTTGCACACTGTGATGTGTGCATTTCACTGGTCGTGCCACCACTCGCGCCCCCACACATACATTTTTTTAAGCCCCTACCTGAGTGAGTGTTATATTGATACCTCACCTGGGAGGGCACCTGCTTTGCCATATGCTAGACCAGGTATAAGTCTGACACCCACTGCACAGGGAAATACTCAGTGCTGTAGTGCCTTCCCCTCCCCTCTCTCCCTCTGTCTCTCTGTCTGTCTGAAAAAGTCATTCCAGAAGGATGAAGCACCAGCAAGGGAAAAAAAAAAAAAGCCTCTAGAGTTGGTATGCTTCTAATTCTGCTTTTAAAAACCCCTTCTGTTTCATTTGGTTTCATCCCCCCTGCATTCTATTTACATATCACTGTATTCTATTTACATAACCTCTGTTAACAAGCACCACCCTCCCTCCAGGGCATTGGTGGTTCAGTGGTAGAATTCTTGCCTGCTCCGCCCCCTCTCCTTGTCATACCCTGATTTTCACCAGTCACTTTTCTCTCCACCCTCTCTGCGTGGCATCCTATTCCCACCCTACTGGGCTAGTATATTTATAAGGACAAGATTGTTTGTAGTGTTTAGTTTAGCTTAGCTTGGTATAGATTGCGCTGCCTCCTGCATGAATAAAGAGATACTGCGTACAACCCAGCCATGAGTCCCCAGTCATCTGTTACCCACCCGTGAAGCCAGCCCGGCGAAAACAACACTCTAGGACTATTTTATTTTACTGCTGCAAATTATATGTTAGTTGTCAAACTGTCTTCTGTGTCCATGAATTCCTCCTCCTCCCCCTTCTCCTCCTCCTCCTCCTCCTCGTCTTCCTCCTCCTCTTCACTCTCCTCCTCCTCTGCTGGGTCACCAGTTGGGCAGCAAGGAAGCCACTGGCACACGGAGAAGTGAACCTGGTGATTCTACTATAAGGCGCTCAGGTCTGGGCTCTGGAAGCCATCTTATCACAACTCCACTGGCTCTATTTACCAGAGACAGCTGTGTGAATAGAGGTAGTGAAACGGTAAAAGGCAGTGCAGGCACTAAAAGAATCTACCAAAAGTTAACCAAAGTGGAAAAAGCTATGCCTCAGCAGAAACTTCAGGGGTCTTTGGTTTCTAATGTCAACTAAAAAAAGAAAAAAAAAAGTCTCTAAAGCTACAAGTAGAAAATATAGAATTCCATCTATTTTCATAAAATAAAGTACCCCTTTACAGCGTTTTCATATCCCAAGTAGTTTCTAAATGCTTTTAATATGAAGGGCTTCCCTCCTTTTCTTTTCTCTTCTTTTCTCTTTCTTTCTTTCTTTCTTTCTTTCTTTCTTTCTTTTTATTTTTAGTGCACAGCTAATTACCAGCCGTACCCATATTGCTAGCATTTAATGCCTACATAAAGCATGGGGACATAATGAAGATAATTTAAACTATGACTTCCATCAATATTTAATTAGCATTTGGTGCTAACTCATTATTTCGGTACAATTAGTTTGCCATCTTGCTATATGTCCTGAACAGATTTCAATCCAGAGGGCTGGTGAGACATGTGTGACATCACATATGCCCCTGCCTAGAGGAAACGATATGAAATATGAGGGAGGTGATTGAGGGAGGTGTAATCTAATTCTGAATAGCAAAGCCCAACATATGAAAACCAAGTATGTTTACTTAGCAAGACAGATTCATAGAATCTGCCTAATGGAAACCCTGGCCATCTTGAGAATCATGGAGAGAAGCCTTCAACTTTTGGGGTTTCACTTGGAAGAGCATGTTATTGGTTACCTGTGATCAAAAAGCTTAACAACAGGTATATCTGGTATTTCTAAAGGTAAGCAGGAAGAGAATACAGAACATGAAAAAGACTGGGTTCCAAGAACCTGGGCTTTATTATCTACTCATGCACTAGAGTTTAGGAAAGTGTTGAAAGTACCCATGACTAAGCTTCTATATGTGTATAAATTGTAACCAAGGACCATTATACTAGCAGTGCTCAAAGTGCTTCATCTCTCATTCTCTCCTTCATTCTCTCTCTCTCCCTCTCTCTCTCTCTTTCATATAAATAAATAAGTAAGTTTTTAAAATTTATTATAAGAGGGAGTTGGGCTGTAGCGCAGCGGGTTAAGCGCAGGTGGTGCAAAGCACAAGGACCGGGTAAGGACCCCGGTTCGAGCCCCTAGCTCCCCACCTGCAGGGGAGTCACTTCACAAGCGGTGGAGCAGGTCTGCAGGGGTCTTTCTCTCCCCCTCTATGTCTTCCCCTCCTCTCTCCATTTCTCTCTGTCCTATCCAACAATAACAACATCAGTAATGACTATAACAATAAAACAGCAAGGGCTACAAAAAGGAATAAATATTTAAAAAAAAGAAAAAAATTGATCATAAGAGAGAGGACCTAGTGGGGGTTGTATTGTTATATGGAAAACTGGGAAATGTTATGCATATACAAACTGTTGTATTTACTGTCGAATGTAAAACATTAATTCCCCAGTAAAGAAATTATTAAAAAAGAAAAAAATTGATCATAAGCATTTTAAAATACATTTTATTCCAAATTGTACTATAATACACCAATATTAATTCTGTTACAAGAATATCAAGAGGGGCCAGTCAGGTGGTGGTACACCCAGTTAAATGCACATACTACCACGTGCAAGGACCCAGGTTCAAATCCCTACTCCCCACCTGCAGGGGGAACACCACGAGCAGTGAAGCAGGTCTGCAGGTCTCTCTCTGTCTCTCTCTCCCCCTCCCTCCCTCTCTCTCTCTCTCTTTCTCTCTCTGTATTTTTTTATTCTTTATTATTGGGTAGAGACAGAAATTGAGAAAGAAGTGGGAGATAGAGAGAGAGACAGAAAGACACCTACAGCTCTATTTTACCACTTGTGAAGCTTTCCCCTTGCAGGTGGGAATTAGGGGCTTGAAGTGGGGTCCTTGTGTACTGTAGTGTGGGCACTTAACCAGGTACACTACCACCTATCGCTGGTGTCTATATTTCTGGTCCCCTCTCTATCTCCTCTTCCCTCTCAGTTTCTCTCTGTCCTGTCAAATAAAAATATAAAGGCAAAATGCCCATGTCCAGCAGAGAAGCAATTACAGAAGCCAGACCTTCCACCTTCTGTACCCCATAATGATCCTGGATAAAGAATGGATAAAGAATGGGAAAGCTTCCAATGGAAGGGATGAGATATGGAACTATAGTGGTGGAAATTGTGTGAAAATTGTACCCCTCTTATCCTGTGGTCTTGTCTATCATTAAATCAACAACAACAAAATAGAAAGGCAAAAAAGAAAGGAAGAGATAAATCAAGAAAGAGTAAAAGAGGAAAACACTATGACATAGAATTTTACAAGGGTAATTAAGGGATAGTCAAAGAGAAAATTTGTAAAAGAATAGCCATTCTTCATGAAGAAATAGAAACAAATTATTGTGAATCTAATGACACTATTAGCTAACTATAATGTAGTTTGGTAATTTGTATATAATGTAGTTTTTGTATATAATTTGTATATAATTTGTATATAATTTGTATATAATGTATATAATGTAGTTTTGGTAATTTTACTTTGGTAAAATGGGCTTTTTCAGTTACTGTCACCTCATAGAACTTTTAAAACACAGTTTAATAAAAGTTACTAAAGGCTGACCGATGTTTGAAATCTTGCTTGCTTGCAAAAATGATAGAATTTGAACTCTATATTTATTGCACATTAACAGGATGAAATGATTTTTTGCTTCTTTAATTATTTTTAACTTTAAGGTAGAGTCAGATATTCACAAGGGAGGGGGAAAATCCATAGTTTTTAAAACTGACAGGGAACTGTTTAAGGCTTACTAAAAATCATGCCATGTACCATGGAGTAACAATGCTTCTCAGAAAAATCCAGCATATCCAGCAATTTTCTTTTATTAGTGTATTTAAATTCTAGTTGAATGGAACCTGATAGCTGATTAAAGGTAATAATAATAATAATAATAATAATAATAATAATAATAAAAACAAAGATAGTATAATTCATAATCACAAAATTTTGGATAACATAGTGCAGAGTATTAAGGATTGACAATGTCCCTACTTTTTTGAGCTTCTGATCAAGGTCTAAAATTCATATTGCTATTTTATGGTTCCAAATATCCTCTGGGATCAAACTCAGGACCACGTGCTTGCAAGTCCACACTCTACCCACTGTCCCACCGTCCAGGCTACCAACATCAGGATTTTTATGGTTTTCTAGTAATTTCAATGTGCAGACAAGACTAAAACTCACTGTTCTAAGCTATTATCAGAAATGATTTCCCTGGTATCTTTAAAAGCAGCCAGTAACCCTGAAAAACCGTAACAGTGCCTTTCCACAGATAGCTGAACAAGGAAACCAAGAGACCTCCTGATCATTGCCTTCAAAGAAAAGTATCGTGCTGGTCCAAATAAAGGGCTGGTTGCTCACATTGTTAACCAGGGGTACACAGTGGGAGTTTCAGTAGCAGCTCAGGTGAGTATCATGATGATAGAGGTACAGGTGAAAGAGGGCTCACAATCTTCTTTCATTACAAACAAAGCAAATGGCACCAGCAAAGTTACTAAGAGAGAAAGGCCTGGTGCATAGATAGGAATGGCTTATGAATACAATTAGCAAGCCATACAGTTTGTGTTCTAGAGAATATTGCAACGAAGTTTAATTGAAGTCAACACTCTGGAAACACCAGCAGGTGTTTGATATCAACTGATCAGGAGGTCAAAATGTCTCCCTACAGTCCTGACCAGGAAAAGCAACCCCTAGATCAGTATTTTCAGCTGCAGCAGACTGTGGACTTCTAAGGTGTAGATGTGCAAGGTGACCTTATCCCTGTGATAGACATAAGAAAATCAAAGATTGTAGGGTTATAGTCATACCTTAGTACTCTATAGCTTCAAAACTCTGAAATCAGTATGTGATGCATTTCATTGTTTTTGCCAGAGCACTAATCAGCTCTGGCTTATGATGGAGCTGGGGACTGAACCAGGCATAAAAGATTTTGCATAACCACAATGCTGTCTCCCCAGCTCTGATACATTTCAACAAGGGGAAATACTTCAACACTGGACACTTGCTCAGCACTTCAGCAGGAAGTTCTAAGTCCATGTCTTCTAGATACTGCATTGAGACTGGCTTAGGGGCTACATGCGACAGGGGGGCTGGGGACTAGATGCAAATGTTGTGAGTGCAGTACCTGGAGGACTGGGCGGAGCTGGGCAAGCCAATGTGATAGCATGAGCTAGCACAAGATTGTGTTTTCCTAATCCACATCCATGGCTTACGGAACAACATCCAGAAAGTGGCAGCCTCCCCTGGAATGGGTCTATCTCTGCCTAATCTGAGGTACAGTCCTGCTCTCTGGTGTTCTGTAGCCCCGAGAGACCTCCAGTGTAAAATGAAACTGTGTGACCTCTTGCCATGTGACCTGCCAGTATGAGAACACAGAGGAGGCATAGAACTCAGGCCAAGACCTTCAACAACACCAAACACTGTGCAAGGTGTGCTACCACCCCTGCAGGGTATATCCTCCACCTGGGGTCTCCAAGCAGCTCGTGGTGAGCTTGGCCTGCTGTAATGACCTTGAGAACAGTAAACTCCTCCCAGGAGCTCTTGAGACTAAAACTTTCCAGCTGGGTCTCACAAGCAAGCCCAAGTCCGGCACGTGGCTTTTCCAGATTGACTTCCAGCATTTACTTCAGCGTCTGTGTCGCAGGGGAAAGGACTGAGTTATGTGGCTGGCATTAGATCACAGGCTGTGACTAAAACTGTGGACCCCCAGCAAACTGGCCATATTGGAGGGGTCTACAGGGCCATCCTCCCTCTGACATGAGAACTGCCCTCCCCCTTGGCGGCCAGTTCAGGAAGCAACCCTGCCCCTAGTATGAGCACAGGATGAGACCATCTCCACTTAGCATGCTGGGGACAAGATGAGCACTTGGGACCTTGCTGCCCTCTGGAGCTGCCTTCACTACCCAGAATTTTCTCCTCCTCCACCTCCTCACCACCACCCTTGGCCATCAATTCCTCACTGTACAGGTAAAGTGAAGTCAACTTTCAATTTATCTAAATACTGCTTTTCACTGGTGTGTGAGGTTTTAAGATTTTGTTTCAATCCCATGCATTTATTACTTGCCAAGTAAAATGTAAAATTTCTGAGGTTCAGAAGTGAATTGTTTTAATTTTCATTACTCTTTATGGGAAAAATTCATTTCAAACTGCTCATCCTTCTGGAGAAGTATGAGTACCCGGGTAGAAATGTACCTATAGAAAATTTTGGTATAGTTTCTCATTTGCGTTTATATACATAGGTTTTTTGTTGTTGTTGTTGTTGATTCCAGTGTTAGCACTGTATGCTCAGTGCCTGAACTACTAATTCACTGCTCCAAGAGGTCTTTCCTGCCTTCTTTCTTTCCTTCCTTCCTCCCTCCGCCCCCTCCATTTTATTTGATAGGACAGAAAGAAATTAAGAGGGGAGGGGTGATAGAGAAAGTGAGAAAGAGAGACACCTGAGGGCTTGCTTCACTGCTCCTGAAGTGGGGAAGCAGGGGTTCCAACCAGGGTCCTTGCGCAAAATATTATGTGCACTTAACCAGGTGCACCACTGATGACACCTCAAATGTACATTATTTCTATTAAGATTACTTCATAGTGATTTATGATATTTTCTAAACACCTGATAAAAATAAGTTTACTGTGGGGGGCGATAGTGCACCAGATTAAGCACACATTGTGCGAATCTCAAGGGGGGGTCACTTTGCAAGCAGTGAAGCAGGTCTGCAGGTGTCTATATTTTCTCTCTTCCTCTCTTCTCTCAATTTCCCTCTGTCTTATCCAATAACAATAACAGCAGCAGCAACAAAAATATCAATGATGGAAAAATGATGGCTTTCAGGAGCAATGGATTCATAGTGCAGGCATTCAGCCCCAGTCATAACCCTGGAGGAAAAAAATAATAAGTTCAGTGTGATATAGGGAAAGGTGAAATATCTTGTTAGTCAAGGAGCCTATCTCTGCTAAAAAAAAAAAGAAAAAAGAAAAAAGAAAAAAGAAAAGAAAATCCAGGAATATCTTAAAGATTGCAAGAATCAATGTATGGTAGTAAAAAAATATAGTTTTTTCATAATAACTTTAGATTGGGGTTTTTGGTCTTGGCTGTATGTTGTTAATTACTGGGGATTCTTGTTACTTTCAATGCTGAGATCAAAATCCAGGTGAAATGCCAGCATCACTATATTTAAAGCATTTACATTTCAATTTTGTCCTTGAAAACTGAAAAAGATGCACATGGTAAAAATCTTCAGCTTTTCAAATACTGTCACTGTTAACAGCTCCTTGTCTGTGATGCAGAAATATCCTAAATTTATGTCAGCACAAAACATAATATTCTCATTGTTGTCAATAACCATTGCTAATAATTATCATCAAACATATGACAGGCGGTATGCATGAATGTAGCAGTAAAACTGTGAGCCCACAGGTTCTCAAAAAAACAAGCTGCTAATCTGAGCACCATCAGTTGCTTCTAAATTTTGTATAAATTTTTCTTTTCTCCATGTTCATTACTTTTAAGACCTGTTAGCTTCAGTGACAGACAAGTAGTAGTAGACACCAAAGGTTAAGAAATATTCCGGGAGATAAATTTTTATTTGAGAAAAATGTAACTAATTTTATGCTAATGAATGCCTGCATCAAAATTTAATCTTGAAACTAGGTTGAGAGCCATTTACTTGAAGGATTTGGGATGGCCCCGGGAAGTGGCACAGTGTATAAACATTGAACTCTCAAGCATGAGGTCCCAGGTCCAACCCGTGCAGCACATGTACCAGAGTTCTTGTTCTTCCTCTGCTCCCATCTTTCTCATAAATAAATAAAAGAAATCTTGGGGTGGGGATTTGCAGTAGTGCTTATGTGCAAAAAAAAAAAAATAGGGTAAAATGGATGGTCTATTCTGATCCTATTCTTTTAAAAAGCACATACTGGAAGGGGGGGGGTCTTGTCCCAGGATTGGTCCAGGATTCAGTAGGGTTTACCCATAAATCCATGTCTTAATCTTTTCATACCTCTAGTCTCTCTGATCTTCCCCTTTTAACAACCCACTGAACTCTTTCCCACCTCAAGATCATAGAACTTTCTTGTCGCCAGTGCATCCTTACTACCTAACACAGTCCCTGGGCCAGGAAGATGAGACCTGGGTAAGAATTCCAGCAGATCTGGGGGAGGTGAATTACAGCAAAGCAAAAGAAAGGGTGTTAGGTCCCCAGGAAAGGATGGTGAAGAGATACGTGGATGGGGGTGGGAGTGCTGTGCAGACACCTATCATGGGAAGATAAGAAACTATACTCATGTACCAACAACTGTCCTGTAAGCTATTATTTCCCCACTAAGATGATGTGGGGAAATAATAATCAGATGGTCTTGATTCAAACTTCAATGTTGGATTTAAAAATGTTGGATTCAAACTTCAATGTTGGATTTAAAATCAGATGGTCTTGATTCAAACTTCAATGTTGGATTTAAAATGATCTTCATTTCTTCAATCCCCATGACCTTGAGAAGAGAGAGAGAGAGAGAGAGAGAGAGAGAGACTGAGTGTATGTGTTTTGAAGCTGGGTTTCCTTGGAAACATGAGGTGGGTGAGAATGTTTGTGAGAAAGTGGTCATATGTGTCTGATTTGGATATCTTGTTGAACTTTTATCTGGATGACAGCTATTCATAACATTTAATGAATGGGTCTGTTTACTTCTAAATTTAGTTAAAATCCACTGAACAGTCTCATGTGTTCACTCTTTAATGCACACAGGCATAAATACATTCATAACTTCATTATTTACCAGAAAATTCAATAACTCCCTTTTCTGGTTAGATCTGTATAACAGCAAGGATTCTGTAGTAGTATGAGTGACCCACAAAGCCTTATTCAGTGAAAATTTCTAATAAAAAAAACCAAAAAACAGAAGTTGTTTCCTCACAACTTCCCACCAAGCCAAAGAGGAAGTACCAGTTTTCTGATAGGACCCACTTCACTCTATTTAAAGATAACAAACGAAAGCCACTCTATCCTAATAGGAATCAGAGGGCTACAGAATTAATGATATTCCCTGGAACCAACTATGTCTGAGAATGGGATTTTCATGCCAGCCAGAGCTCTCCTGTATTGCTGATAATGCATCTTCTGCACCAAAAACAGCTGTAGCTACAGTTGTTCCTTTAAAATTTCAAATTCTAAGGCCTTAAGACTGAATAAAATTTATATTTCTGAATGTACTGGGAGGGACACTGGACTAGCATCTAGAAAAACCAAATCTCTTGGCTATGTGTTACCATGTCAGACAGTCTTGAGACAAGTTTCTCATCTAGGAAAATGGTGATCCTTGTATTACAAATCTACTACACTTGATCTTAGCCAAAAAGCCGAGAAGTGATTACAAATCTAAAGGGGTCTTCATGGGACAAAAATGCATGAAAGTTCTGCACTGAGTGTTGTCTCAGGCTACTATAACAAAGTTCTAGTGACTGGCTAACTTGAGCAACAGACATTTATTTTATAGTTCTGGAGTCTTTTAGGTCAAGATACCAGAAAATTTGGTTCTATGCAAGGTTTCTCTTACTGAATTTCAGAATTCGTTTTCAATTTTATTATGCACCAGGACCCCACAGATATCTCCCCCCTTTCCTCTATCTCCTTCTCCAGAGTCCTTCTCCAGGGGCTGAAGGAGAAAGACAAAAGGACGATGTTGACCACTGGGTTCTAAGGTACAAATGTACAAGATAGTGACTAAAACTAGTACTACTATATATTTGAAATTTCCATTTTAAAGTATTTTACTTATTTTTTTATTTTTGAGAGAAATGCAGAAAGAAAAAGACACATAGAGAAACACCAGAGCACTGCTCATCTCTGGCTTATGGTGGTGTGGGAGATTGAACCTGGGACTCTCAGGTATGAGAGTCTCTTTGCATAACAATTAAGCTATCTCCCCCACCCTATATTTTATTTTATTTTTTGCCTCCAGGGTTATCACTTGGGCTCAGTGCCAGCACTATGAATCCACTGCTCTTGGAGGCCATTTTTCCCATTTTATTGTAGTTGTTATTGTTATTGTTGTCATTGCTGTTGCTGCTGGATAGGACAGAGAGAAACTGAGAGAAGGGGAAGACAGAGAGAAGAAGAGAAAGGCACCTGCAGACTTGTTTTACGGCTTGTGAAGTGACCCCCCCTTCAGGTGGGGAGCCAGGACTCAAACCTGGACCCTTACTCTAGCCTTTGTGTTTTGCACTATGTGCCCTTAACCCACTGTGCTACTGCCCAACCCCCTGAATTTTTCTAAGAGAATAGATCTTAAGTTTTCTCACCACACACATACAAATGATAACTAAAAAAAGGATAAACATGTGCAAACCTCTATAGTTTCTCCTTAATTGTATCACAGGAAAGTTTCATTTCCATCTGTTAACCAAAATACATCACTTATCCAAGCCTGACACTATAGATATGGGGAGAAAAAATCTCCAGGTGGGATAGGCAGAAATATTATGGAATAAAAATAAATTTTACCACACTTCAAAAGGTCTTATAAACATAGGTTGTAGAATTACAAATAACAATGACCTATTGTTCATTTATTCAATAATACAAAGCATGTGCTAATCATCCAACACTCTACTGGGCTGATCCCAAGATGGAGTACTCCATAAGGCATGTCTTTGACTTCATGAAGCTTTTGACTCATATGTATTATGTTCCAAGTATTGTTATAAACATTTTGATCCATGCATTATCTCACTTAATCCTCACACTAATACTACCCATCATTTATGGACTCATAAATGGAAGCTTAGAGAACTAAAATAAGTTGATCAAGTATAGACAAACTGTACAATCTACATCTGACTCAAAGAAGTGAGACCCCCAAAACTCCATGTACTTGATTTTATGATAAATCATCACCCACCTAAAGTACTAAGAAAGCATAATAGAGGAAAAAAGCCTAGTAGACACCTGTGAGATGAGGATGAGAGAAGAACTCCCTCCAAAAGAGAAATAGTGAGGAAAAATGTCTTGATATGAGTAGTAAGAGAAGAAGT